>NC_137675.1:6017646-6125146 GCF_963989245.1 Nansenia antarctica | reverse complement strand
GCTGTGTAGTTTTATTGAGCTAATATCAATGTCTGGTCTACATTTCATGTGAATAACTGCAATGGAAATATGTTGAATTCAAACATTGTTGATGGATTGAACACTAAAGACTATTTCCACAGTATATAATTATTTTCTCTTGGAGATGAAACTCGGAGAGTTGAGACATAACTGCTAGCCTGAAACATCATTTATCTGTAACATTTGTGTTATGTCTTCATTTGATTTGCCGTGGTCCTAACGTCTTCACCTCCAGTCCCCCCAACAGCGTTTGCGTTCGTTTCTTCTTTGAACATTTATCTCCCATGATTACAATAGAAATATCATGCACAGTAGCACTAGTCGATAGCCGTTATGGGTGAAGGGTTAGTAGGTACTAAGTAGTACCTTAGTAGGCTAGATCAAATGAAGAACTACAAATCCCAGATGACAGGGAGATGACGTATGACTGCTATGATGAATCAACACCTATTTCATTAATTTTCTCTATATAACGACGTCGATCATTGATCGGCAACGACACTATATAATAGTTTGCCTAACTGGCCATCGGATTTGTGCTCCTAATATCTAAAAAGCACTACGGTTTTCTTATTTTATCGGATTAAAGTAGCGAAGACCAGAAATTCCCATTGACCACCAGTCAAACTTCTACTCTTCTATCACCCACAAAGGGGCGTGATCATTCTGATGACAGGGAGATGACGCGCAATTGCTCTGATGAATTGTGAAAGCTCGCAATCGAGCCAAACAAGTCTTGCACTACGGTCATATATTTAGGTGCACGCACCGGAAACGGAATTGGATAGACTACTGTTCTAATGTGTACACTGTGGTGGGTTAACATAATTCACCCCCGGAACTAATAGTTGGGAGTATTGTTCCGTACGGAGGGTTAAGTGGATGGTACTCAGTTTTAGTTCCTGTTTTAAGTGTGTGGTAGAAACTTGTTCATGTCTGTTAATAAACGTCTAGCTGTGACATTTGATACGCCGCCTCCGACTCCCGTCTCTCGGCACTACATTGGTGACCCCGACGTCAGTCCCGTTGAAGTATCCGAGACTGAACCGAACATGGCAAATAACGCCGTTATTCTCAAATTGCCGGAGTTTTGGGAGACGTCCGCGGCAGCGTGGTTCGCTCAGACGGAGGCGCAGTTCGCCCTCCGTGGGATTGCAGACGACGCCGCACGCTACTACCATGTCGTCTCGGCTCTGGGGAGCTCCACTGCAGCCAGAACGGTGGGCTTCATTACAGCTCCCCCTGCCCTGAATAAATATACAGCGTTTAAGACTCTCCTCCTCAGGACCTTCGAACTATCACGGTCAGAACGAGCCCGACGTCTGTTCGCAATTCAGGGGCTGGGAGACAGCAAGCCTTCCCAGCACATGGACATGATGCTGAACCTACTAGGTACGGAAGAACCAACTTTTCTTTTTATTGAACTGTTTCTTCGGCACATGCCTGCACATGTACAGACGGCGCTCGCTAATACGTCTATTACGGAACCCCGTGAGTTAGCAGAGGAGGCTGACCGCTTCTTCCTAGCTACCCAGCGTTTTACCCCTGAAGTGCTAGCCCCGACACACAATTACACTCCCCCTGGCAGAGACAGGCTAGCTAACAAGGGCCCACCTACCACCGATAGCCGTGCTAGCCCAGGCATGTGCTATTTCCACTCACGCTTTGGCGCGAAGGCGACGAGGTGCCGCTCCCCTTGCAACTACGGCTCGGCGGGAAACGGCAAAGCCTGCGTTCGGTAGTGGCTATGAGCGTGGGCACAGCAAACCAGCTACTATTCATCAGAGACACTCTCTCCGGGTGCAAATTCCTCTGTGACACCGGTGCTCAGAGGAGCGTCCTGCCTGCGACAGTGGATGACACCGCCAGGGGAGGTCATGGCCCACATTTAAAGTCCGCTAACGACACCCCCATCCGCACCTATGGCACGAAAGCTGTAGACCTATGTTTCGGGGGTCAGCGGTTTACATGGGAATTCGTCACGGCCGACATCTCTTTCCCCCTCCTCGGTGCTGATTTCCTATGTGCTCACGGACTGCTCGTGGACGTCAAGAACAACCGCCTGGTGGACGCACTGACATTCTCCTCACTTGCATGTGTCCGCGGTGAGGCGACATACGGTGGGCTCTCCAGCTCACTCTCAGAGGGTGACAACTATCAGCGCCTGCTCAGCGAGTTCCCCAGCTTGACACAGCCCACATTTTCCGCCACCACTACCAAGCATGGGGTGGAGCACCACATAGAGACCAAGGGCGCCCCCATCTACGCTAGGGCCCGGCGGCTCAACCCCGACAGGCTAGCAGTCGCTAAGTCTGAGTTCGCCAACATGGAGCGCCTTGGTATCATCCGCCGCTCAGACAGCCCATGGGCCTCACCGCTACACATCGTGCCGAAACCAGACGGCGGATGGCGACCGTGTGGCGACTACCGCCGCCTCAACGACGCTACGACACCCGACCGCTACCCAGTCCCCCACATTCAGGACTTCTCTGCGCATCTGGCGGGTAAGCTGGTTTTCTCAAAGGTGGACCTGGTGCGTGGCTACCACCAAGTCTCCGTGCACCCTTCAGACATTCCCAAAACAGCGGTGATCACGCCGTTCGGGCTATTCGAATTCCTACGCATGCCGTTTGGACTTAAGAATGCGGCCCAGTCCTTTCAGCGGCTAATGGATTCGACGCTCAGAGACATGCCATTCCTATTCGTCTATTTGGACGACATCCTCGTTGCCAGCTCCTCGGTGGAAGAGCACCTGGCACATCTCCGAGACCTCTTCACGAGGCTCAGCCAACATGGCCTGATCATTAACCCGGCGAAGTGTCTGTTCGGGTTACCCTCCATCCGATTCCTTGGGCATCTCATCAACAAAGATGGGGCCGCCCCCCTCCCATCGAAGGTGGAGGCCGTTTCCGCCTTCCCCCGCCCACACACAGCTCGAGCGCTCCGAGAGTTTCTCGGAATGGTGACTTTTTATCACCGGTTCATCCACCGTGCAGCCCACACCATGCACCCGCTGTACGAGGCTATGAAGGACAAATCCCCCAACCAGGCCATCGACTGGACGGCCGAGAGGGAAGCCGCCTTCATTGCCACCAAGACCGCCCTAAGCCAGGCCGCCATGTTGGCCCACCCGTCACCCAAGGCCCCTATTGCCATCACCACCGATGCGTCGGACTACGCCGTCGGCGCGGTGCACGAACAATGGGTCGCAGGCGCCTGGCAGCCGCTCGCCTTTTTCAGCCGTCAGTTGACACCCAGAGAGCGCAAATACAGCGCGTTCGACAGGGAGCTCCTTGGCCTCTTTTTGGCGGTCCGCCACTTCCGGTTCCTGCTGGAAGGCCGTGAGTTCACGGCGTTCGTGGATCACAAACCCCTCACGTTCTCCATGTCCAAGGTGGCCGAGCCTTGGTCTGCCCGCCAGCAGCGCCAGCTCTCGTACATATCTGAGTACACCACAGACATCCAACACATCGCTGGCAAGTCCAACGTGGTCGCGGACTGTCTCTCCAGAGCGGTCGTCGGGGCCGTTCAACTGGGTCTCGACTACCTCCGCATGAGTGCGGACCAGGACTCCGATCACGGGGTCCAGACCCTCAAGAACGCGGACACAGGACTACGCTTGGAGGATGTCGCAGTCGGTGACTCAGGCGCAAAACTGCTGTGCGACTTCTCTACGGGCCAGCCGTGGCCGCTAGTCCCTGTGAACTGGCGCCGGCCCGTTTTTGAGGCTGTACACAACCTCTCCCACCCCGGCAGGAAACCATCCGTAAAATTGGTTTCTGAGAAGTTCGTATGGCAGGGACTCAAGAAGGAGGTAAGGGGCTGGGTCGACACGTGCGTGGCCTGTCAACGCGCCAAAGTACACCGCCATACCAGAGCCCCTTTTGAGCCCTTCACTGTTCCTGAGAGGAGGTTCGACCACGTCAACGTCGACCTTGTGGGACCACTGCCCGCCTCTCACGGCTTCACCTACCTTTTCACCATGGTGGACAGGACGACCCGCTGGCCCGAAGCCGTTCCCCTCTCCTCGACGGCGTCTTCCGACGTGGCCCGTGCGTTCATCGGCACGTGGGTCGCGCGCTTTGGGACCCCGTCTGACCTGTCCTCTGACCGTGGCTCGCAGTTTACCTCGGAACTGTGGAACGCTGTAGCTGGTGGTTTGGGGGTAAAGCTGCACCGCACTACTGCCTATCACCCCCAGGCTAACGGTTTGTGCGAGCGGTTCCACCGCTCAATGAAGGCGGCCCTACGCGCGAGTTTGACGGACGGCAACTGGGTGGACAAACTTCCGTGGGTCATGCTTGGCCTCAGATGTGCCCCCAAAGAGGACTTGCAGTCCTCGTCTGCCGAACTCGTGTACGGCCAAACCCTACGAGTCCCTGGGGATTTCATCCCGGATGCCACTGTCCCCTGGTCTGCAGCCAGGCATCGCTCCTCCCTACTGGAAGCCGCTGAGGTGTTCGCACCCGTCCCCACTTCACAGCACGGTACCCCTGCTTTCCGGGTCCCCACCGAGCTGCGCTCGTCAGACTTTGTCTTCATTCGCCACGACGCCCACCGCGGCCCCCTCCGCCCCCCTTACGATGGCCCGTTCAAGGTCCTACAACACGGGGACAAGACCCTGGTGGTGGACGTTGGTGGTAGACACGAGACGGTCTCCATTGATAGGATCAAGTCCGCTCACGTGGACGTTTCCCGGCCATTGGAACTGGCTCAGCCCCCACGCCGTGGCCGCCCCCCCATGCCCCACCCCCCGCCCCCGGTCGCGGTGCCTTCAGCTGCCCCTGCCCCTGCCCCTGTCCCGGTTCCCCCTGCCCCGGCCCCGGCTGGCCCTGCCCCTGCCCCTGCCCCGGATGCCCCTGCGTCCCGCACCCGCCGGGGTCGGATCGTCGTCCCTCCCCGACACAGGGATTTTGACTATGGGTGAATTCTGGGGGGGCTTGTGTGGTGGGTTAACATAATTCACCCCCGGAACTAATAGTTGGGAGTATTGTTCCGTACGGAGGGTTAAGTGGGTGGTACTCAGTTTTAGTTCCTGTTTTAAGTGTGTGGTAGAAACTTGTTCATGTCTGTTAATAAACGTCTAGCTGTGACATTTGATACGCCGCCTCCGACTCCCGTCTCTCGGCACTACAACACCTGCATTCGCCCTGCTCAGGACTTGTTTGATTATTGTCATTTTGCAGAGTCACTTCATTAAAAGCAAATGAACAAATGGAATATTGTTCTTAATTAATGTGTTTTCCGTTTTTTGGCATAGGACGACAAACGAAGCGATGAAGAACCCACTCGATATCATATCCAACAGTTTTACATTCACTAAATACCTACATTTAGTTAGCAAAGTCGGGTGGGGGGTATTAGTGTGAGAGTGTGTGTAGCCACGCCCACCCCAGCTGTATGTAAGGAGCAATCTGCCTTTGTTTACAAGTTTACAAGATGGAGGCTGAAGCTAACGCTATCAACTGAATTTCAAAAGCAGGCAGAAATATCGACAGTGGGCAATTAATGAACTCCTTCATATTGGACTATACATAACGGGAACTCCGAATCTGACGATGACAGATGACAACGGAATGTCAGACATTGATCTCCACATCAGTTCACTATTCTTGGGACAGTCGTCTGCAGACAGACCTTCTGCTGTGTTCTTGGGTAAGTTTTAGTGAGTTACATGAGTTGTTTACTAGGATTTTGTGTTGTTTACTTAGGATAGCCAAACAGTTATTTGTTGTTTTGTGAGTAAGGTAGATTTGTTAGCATCAGTTATCAGACCACTGAAACTGCTCACCACAATCATACCACCCCTCTCCAAAACTAATGAGATGGTGGGAGGAAGAAATAGGTTGTCAAAGATAAAACATAATGAATAAATACATTTGTTGCAGACCTACTAAACATGCAACATAGTGTAATATGTTTCATGCACCATTTTAGTGTGTTTGTGTGTACCAGCTAGCCAAACAAGTGTTAGAGATATAATAGATTATAGAAAAAGTAAATGCTTTTGTAATGAACGCTAATGTTGTCGCTAATGTAATCCTTATATCAAAAATAAGGATTAATTCATTGATATGTAGATTTGCTGTAGAATAATACTGTGGATTGAAATGATTTCACTAGCCTACTCCTTACAGTACAACAATAGTACACTGAGAGTCTATGGAAAACCTACACTAGCAGTGTGTCCACACCTCTGACCTGACATCTTTGTTACAGAATGACGAGGTGAGAGGTTCTGAGAGATGACACCTTGATGAGAGTCACCAGCACTTCAGGTATTTGTCATTGTCATTGTATAAGCAATTCTATTTTATGAACATAGTAGTATTTTGTAAAAGTGGTGTGTTGGTAACAGTGGGCAATCATTTTAAATGTACTGTCTTCTTTTTTTATTAGGCTACAGCTTTGATGCCCAGATGGGAAGGAACTACACCAAGTCCCACTAGATGCTTTATGGACTATAATGATAAATGCATGCACACGGACACAACATTATAATTTTTTACCATTCTATTATTGTATTGCTCAATTGTATCTCCCCACGGCTGTCAGAACGGCAGAGTCACTACCCATCTTCCGTCGTAGACTGAAGACCCACCTCTTCAGGTTACACCTTAACTGCTCCTCCTGAGACATCTTCTGACCCTCACCACTACGTCTCGTAAAGACACCCGCTTTCCCCTCTACTGTGTCCCTAAGAACTTCTATTGCCCCCCTTGTACTGTTTCTCTGTTTCTCCAGTGTAAAAAAACAAAAACAAAACTAGGTTTTAGAAGAAGGTGATAGGAGAAGGTTTTTCCTTCTATCAATGGCCCCGGGCCCAAGCTAGATTACTCTTCCTGCTACGACTGGTGGACTGATGATTCTCATGCTTAGTATTCAAATGTATTGATTGTAAGTCGCTTTGGAATAAGGTGTCTGCTAAATGCCAAAAATGTAAATGTAAATGTTGTATCTTGCCTAATTTTTTCCATTGCCATGAATTTTACTCTCTTGTCCTTGTAATGGGACGTAATAAACTTTTGGCACACATGGCAATAAAATGATGATGAATCATGAATCTTGAATTATTATTATTATTATTATTATTTAGCTATTTAAACGTGTCAGCCCTGCAATTTTGCTTCCTGAGGGTTAGCTGACAACCCCACTGACAGATGACAGGTAGGTAGTGACAGGTAGTGTAATGGGGGAGTGGTTGGCTTGAGGGTGTGGTTGTCTTGAGGGAGTGATTAGGGTGGAGTTAACCAGCTATTGTTCCCACCCATTACCTCTGTGAAAAACGTCTCTGAAGAAGTTTGAGGCTAGATATCTCAGTACGGTGGTTCAGGGGGTATCACCATTAAACTATCCATGACTTCTTCAACTTGTTTCAGATTTCAATGTGTGACACATCATTTTAAAGCTTACAATCTACCCTTTCATAATCTGGAAGAAACAGAAAAATGATTTTGCCCTAGTTGCGGACTTTTTAACCATGCCCCGTCACATATGTTATTTAGTTTATTTTGCTTATTTACCCAAATAAAACTTTTTATTTAAGTTGTATAATTTAAATACATGTGTGGACTCCCTTATTTGCCACTACCTTCGGGTGTGTGACACATTGAATAAAGTACCCTCTCCAAAAGACATCAACCTTCAGATCTCTTTATTTCATCTTATATTATCTCACAACTTGGTGCCATGATGACTAACTAACTGTGCATGACGTGAGTTTAGAATGATAAGGTTCTATCTCCGTTTAGGGTAGTTCAGAGATATTGAGCGTCAAAGTTTTTACATTCCATTATGTTTTGTGAGATGGAACCTTTGTATTTTATGAATTACTAACTCAAAAATTGTAACATTTTAAAAATAACACCACACAGGCATTAATAAACACATAATGGTTCAGATTATGTAAAAAACTAAATTTTTACAAAAATGGAGATAGAACCTTATAATTCTAACGTCACGATGAGTTGGGACAGAAACGACTACGTGGTGACAGGTGAGCTGGCACCCAGCCAGATTCCCATAATCCAAGTAGAGAGCACAGGGGCAGCTCTCACTCACCTCAGCTGACCATGTATCCTGTATACTTTGTACCTGTGTTTCAATAAATAGTCTTAAACTACTCAGAATTATTTCTTCATTTTAGTATCCAACAAGTAGCTTAATAAACAACAATGTGTTATCAATAAATCTGTTCTCTTACATGTGTGAATTGTTATTTACCTGGTAGGCTATATATGTCGTATATTTCGACTTCAAATTCTGTATTAACAACAATGATCCAGAAGCTCAAAATGCATAGACTGGGAGGCTGTTAATAAACTTTAGCGATTTCAGCATTAATGGCGGTGTGGCACATAGGATATGTAACACCTGCTCGTTTGTATTGTACTATAACTAATATCCTCCAATCGTAATTATATTAATGAATATTATTAAAGCACTTTGAGCTGCAACGTTTGCAGGAAAAGTGCTATACAAATAAAAGTTATTATTATTATTGTTGTTGTTGTTGTTGTCCCGCAATTAAACCGACTTCGGGTGCATTCGTAAATGCTCTGAGAGCGCCGGAGCACCCCCACGGTGCTCTCTGGTCGTTCGGAAATTCAGAGCGCTCAGGGTATATTCAATTCTATAAATATATTTGTTTGATTCTGACCATGTCTAGGCCAGCAAGAGAAGGCCATGTGTGTGTGTGTGTGTGTGTGTGTGTGTGTGTGTGTGTGTGTGTGTGTGTGTGTGTGTGTGTGTGTGTGTGTGTGTGTGTGTGTGGGTGTGTGTGTGGGTGTGGGTGGGTGCGTGCTCACAGAGACCCTCAGCAGCAGAGGGAAGACTCCGCCTGGGCACCTGGGGCCTGGACCCCCGACCCACCGCAGCCTCACACACACACACACGGGTGGGCCGGACCTGTGGCAGACGCACAGACAGACAGACAGACAGACACCCAGAGAGCAGGCAAGACAGATGGATAACAGCTCGGGTTAGGTAATTTGATTGGACAAGAGGCATTCCATGAGTGCTGATCAGATTTCTAGGGCGATTTTACGAAGGCAGCCGTAAAATCGAGAACATCGAACGATGGCTTTTATTTTAATCGCCGATATACTAATCCAACGTACGTGGAATACCCCCCAGAATTAAAGTAAACATCCAATAGCTCATTTAATGTTTGAAAGAGATCAAAAGTGTATGCCAACTGATTTTTTTTTGTTTTTGAAAGAAGCTTTTCGCTTTATAACCCAACGTCCTAGCCATAATTTTTGAAGGTAGAGATACTACACCCATTTCTTTAGGCTACGCCTTAACTGTCCCTCAGAGCTCCTCATCCCCTTAATCCCACTGTGCAGTTTCTCTATTTAAGAAGTATAAATAATAATAATCCTAATTCTTCATTCTTCTACCATTATGACTGCCAATCACCCCTGGCCCTAGCATAGATTACCTTTTCCTGCTATGACTGATGGATAGATGATTCACTTACTTAGACAAATGTATTTGTAGCCTAGTCAATATTGTCTATTATGCTATTTGAATGGTCTTTATTGTCATTGATATAGTACAGGTACCAAACAACGAAATTTGGGAGGGGGGGCTCCCCTGGTGCTAGGAAAAAAAGAAGAAAAAAACAAGAAGGGAAAAGAGCTGGTTTACATAAATAAAGGCTATGTACACTATCCACTATACTATACTATACAAATAAAACACTGTGCTGTACTCTATGCTATGCTATACCTATTCTAACATTTCCTATCTCTGAACCTTATGTACCCGAGGGTTGTCATATTGCACATAGTGTTATTGCACATTCATTTAAAGTGTCGCAGTTTGCAGGTTTGAAATGTTCACAGTTGTGTTTCAGTATTGCACTTGATTTCATTTGTATTTTATTTGTGTTGTGAATTTCCCCAAAATTAGATTGAGATGATTGGTTCCTACCCCGTTAATTACATTGCATACCTTTTTGTTTCACTTGGGGTCGCTATTACGGTGTCACACATCACATGGTCCAGCTTCAGAACGTGTTTTACTCCGAGCTGGTAAGACGGTCTGTTTCTGCTCTTTCCATCGTCAGTTATTTGAGATTTTGTGGTTTAATAGTTTTGCGACACACACTGTAACAGAATGTGGAGGTTTATATGTTTGCTAAGCTGTGTAGAAGAAAGTGTCATCTTATATTTTGTTTTGATTAAGATTGAGGAGTGAGACTGGCTAGGTTGTATGCTAGCTAGCTAGCGTGTGAACGTGAATGGAGAGGCGTGCACTGGTCTGGCATTTCGCACCGGCTAGCAGCGGGCAATTTAAATCGTCCATTTTAACCTCCATTGGCTAAAAGCTGTAATTTTGGCAATAGAAGTGTTAACATGTCATTTTATGAAGTTTTAATATGTTTTCAGGCGAGAAAGTATTCCCAAAATGATTCCAGTTTATCAAAATAACCTGTTTATATATCTGATCTGACTGCGTTCGTAAATTCGCCCTGGAAATCTGATCAGCACTCATGGAATGCCTCTTGTCCAATCAAATTACCTGGTCCCTTAATGACGTTGAACCCAGTGTGCGCTCCGGCGCTCTCAGAGCGAATTTACGAGCGCACCATGCGTTGCTTATTCCAGTTTATTCCAGTTTATTCCAGTTTATCAACGCACCATGCGTTGCTTATACCTTCAATGCGGAGAAACATCGTAACATAATTATAACAAGTTGTAAAATGATTTGGGGGGCCAATATCTTTAGCTAGCTAGCTAGTTTACTTTATTGTTGTCTTAACAGTTGGTAAAAGAACAAAAATATTTACATTCGAAGGTGAGTCTTACACATAATGGATTGTAATACAACTGAAAACGAACATAAACTAAATGAAGTAGTCATAATATCATGCCTGGCTGCTGGCAGCTTAACTAGTAGCTCTCTAGACTAGAGAGTGACGTTGGTCGTTAGCCCTCAGTGAGATCATGTCAAGTGTAATAATGAATGAAGCGACAGTGTTAATTGGCTCCTACAAACATCGCTGTCGCCTTTTAAAATGCTTCTTTAGCACCATGACCAGCCGAGGCAGAGGTTTAGGGGGAGGAAGGAGGAAGAAGAGGAACAGGGATTCATGCGCCTCCCTGTTCGACGAGCTCAACACCGAGGTCTGCCCGACCCCCGCCAAGACACCCGCCAAGGTAGCTAGCTAACTCCTTCTAACAGACCGCCACCGATCAATAAATTTTGGGAAAATTGACCCTTAATAAGTATTAAAAAGTCTTATCACGATTTTATGAGGTCTTGAATTTTGTAGGTATTTTTCTGAATTAGACTCTGTCCAAAGAGTTTGAGTCCTAAAAACTTTTAGTAAAAGTTTGTGAATTTATTAGTTTTATTAAAAAACAAAGATGAAGTGGCGGTGAGCTCTGGAAAAATATTGACACGGTCTTTAAAAAGTCTTAGAAAGGTATTGAAATTAACCTCAAGATTCCTGTATATACCCTGTATATGACACTCACACACACTACTGTTTATGTTTATGTTATGTTACATTGGGGGGGTGGCGGTAGCCTCGAGGTTAGAGAGGCCGGCTAGTAATCGGAAGGTCGCTGGTTCCATCCCCGCCTCAGGAGGAAACTGCACGTGCCCTTGAGCAAGGCACTTAACCCCTAATTGCTCCAGGGGGCGCTGACTATGGCTGACCCTGTGCCTAAAAAATACCACATTCCAACAATTGATTGAAGTTGAATGCATGGCAAATAAAATATTATTATTATTATTATTATTATTGAAGACACAGGGACTTAGATGCGCTCTCTCTCTCGCTCTCTCTTTCAGTGCTTATAAAAAACAAATCAAGAAGATGAAGAAGAACTCTGCCAGAGTTCATGAAGATGAGCCATTGTAACGGATCCCCGTATATGAAAAGGCTTGAGACTTACTGCTGTAACTTAAAGTGTTTATTTCCTTCTTCTTTCCTTAATTGAACCTTGAAAGTCCACATGTGATAATCAAACAATCAAATAAATTGCACCATAAATTGCACCATAAATTGCTTATGGCTTAGAACTTATGGCCTCATACGGGTCCATTAAAACTGTCTTCCTTTACCGTCAATCTCTTTTTGTCTTCAGCACCAAATGGCGAACTTGTGAGCTTTCTAACTACGGAAGCCTAATCAAACCAAAATACATACACATTTTGCCTAAAGCTCTTCAAAATAAAAGTCACCGATATCCTATTCAAACAACATATGAATCACATAACAAAGCAGTTTACAAATGTATGGCAGGTTAATCAACATAAAATAATAACTTTTCTTGGGGTTCTTTACACTCCCACCAAATTATAGTGTTTTATAAAATGGAGACCTTTTAAAACATATACTTTTCACTTACAAGAATAACCATTCAGGTGTATAGTCTATACTGCACATAAAACTAAATCACATTTCACAACTGCATAGTGCACTGTTTAAGTAGCTTCTAGTAATAGAACTAATTTCTGGATGGGGCGCTCCAATATTGAAGGCTTGCTGATACGTTCTCCTTTGTGGTTCAGTCCTTTCTCTCCAAGCAAGATTTTGACCCGTCTCACAAGTCCATCTTTGCCTTGGTTGACTTCTGAGACTCTTCCAAGTCTCCATTGGTTTCGTGGTGTGTCATCAGTGTCCATGACTATATCACCGACCTGTAGGTTCCTTTTAGTGCTATGCCAATGCTGTCTTGTTGTGATACTGTGGAGGTACTCCTTTTTCCATCTACTCCAAAACTGTTGGGTGTTTGAATGTCTTCTGGAGAGATGAGCGACTAAGTCTACCTCCCACCTTGAGTACACCCTCTGCATCCAGGAAACAGTCGAGGTGATGCAGCTTGCTGTGTCTTGGTAGCTGATGGCCTTTGCTTAGTAGCTTTATCTCTTCTTCTTCGTAGGCTTGGCCTTGTATGTCCTTGATGATGAGTAGCTCTGCACTTCGTCTTTCGTCCACTGTTGAGAGGTCACTTGATTTTATCTTCCTAGCACGCCGTAGCAGACGAGCCACTGCCTTGGTGGCCTGGGACCAGGATGAAAACGTATTCAGTCTGTCTGCAAGACTGACATGTTCTGTGGTGTGTGTCTGGAAGGTCTGAGCCCTTTTAACTTCTGGGTCCCCGACAGGCAGCTCTGATGTCACCTCTGTTGGCATGTTTATCTCCCTTTTCCACAGAAAGCTGGGGCCAGTGAACCAATCAGAAAAGAGCAGCTCATCTACTGTTTTCCCCCTTGATGCGTAGTCTGCTGGGTTTTCATCAGTTGATACATGAAACCATTGATTGGGGTCTGAGTCGTGACGGATTTTCTGTACTCTGTTTGCTACAAAGGTGTGAAAGCGACGAGCTTCATTATTAATGTAGCCCAAAACAACCTTCGAGTCTGTCCAAAAGAACTCTTCTACATTACAGTAGCCTAATTCTTCTTTGAGCATATTGCTCACTGTGACAGAGACAACTGCTGCAGTAAGTTCTAACCTTGGTATGGTTGTGACCTTCAGCGGCGAGACGCGCGCTTTCCCCATGAGAAGAGCACAGTGGATGTCTCCTCTTTTGTTTTTCAGTCTCAGGTAAGTACATTGGCCATAGCCCTTGGTGCTGGCGTCTGAGAAGTGATGTAGTTCCGTTTTTATCACGTTTCCAAAGTCAGCTGGCTGGTAGCAGCGAGCTACGTCTATTTTTTCTATGTTGACGAGGTCCTCTTGCCATTTCTCCCACCGTGGCTTCATTGTCTCTGGAATTGGGTCATCCCATCCTGTTCCGTGATGGCACATTTCCTGGAGAATTCTCTTTCCGTTGAGGCTGTATGGAGCGATGAAGCCTAGCGGGTCATATACAGAGGCGACAGATGATAGGATGCCGCGCCGTGTTGCTGTCTGGTCCTTTGGTGTCACCTTGAAGGTGAAACAGTCTTTCTCAACGTTCCAGTGTATTCCCAACGCTCTCTCTAGGGCTGCGTCGTTGAACGTGAGATTCTTTGCTTTGGTGTCTTTAGCGTGTTCTGTTGAGGGAATGCTCTGGAGAACAGCACAGTTGTTCGACACAAATTTGTGAAGGCGTAGACCTCTCTCTGCACACAGCTCACGAGCCTCCTTTGCTATTTGAATAGCCTTTTCCACAGACTCAACACTAGCAATGCCATCGTCTACATAGAAGTCTCTGGAGATGAACTGTGACCCTAGAGGGTGTGTGAGATGGTGTTCTTTAGCAAGCTGCTTTAATCCATAGTTTGCACATCCCGGTGAGGATACGGCTCCAAACAAATGGACCTTCATCCGGCATTCATGGGGAGAGGTGCTGAGGTCGCCGTTCTTCCACCACAGGAAGCGTAGGTAGTCACGGTCCTTCTCTGAGACATGAAACTGGTGAAACATTTTTTCTATGTCACACATCAGTGCAATGCGATGCTGCCGGAAACGAATGAGTACACCTGTCAGATTGTTTATCATGTCGGGGCCTGGGAGAAGGTGTTCGTTGAGGCTATTACCCTTGTACTTTGCCGAGCAGTCAAACACTACTCTCAGCTTCCCAGGCTTTTTGGGATGATAAATACCATCGTGAGGTATATACCATTGTTCTCCATTCGTACCTTCAGCACATACCTCCTCTACGTCACCCCTGTCTATTATGTCCTTCATGTAGTTGGTGTAGTCGTTCTTGTAGCTTTCATTTGTGTTGAGCTTCCTTTTCAGGTGAGAGAGCCTCACAGCAGCAAGTTGCTTGTTGTCAGGTAGGCATGGTCTTTCTCTGAAGGGTAGTGGCATTTCGTAGTGTCCGTGTTCATTTGTCTTTATGTTTTCCTTTAATTTGTCCAGAAAGATCAAATCCTCTTGAGAGACCTTTTTGTCATCTCCTTGAGTGTCTCTGAAATCTGTTTCGAGGATTCTGATTGCATCAATTGGAGTCATTTCAGGCAGCTCCTTCACGGTGACTCTGTGACAGTGACCGGTTGACGATTGTGAGTGAGGTATTGAACAGCCAACGATACTCCACCCTAAGTCTGTGAGAACGGCAAAGGGTTCCTCATCTGTTCCTGTTATGATCCGTCTGGGTACAAGACTTCTTGGACAATTGTAACCTATCAGGAGCCCCACTTCACAATTGAGGAGAGGGGGTACTTCATTTGCAATTGCTGTGAGATGCTGCCACCTCTTGGCCGTTTCATGCGTTGGTATGTGTTGTCTGTTCATCGGTATGCAGTCTTTGGTGTATGCAGGAGGTAGATTGATGTGCACAGTGGAATTGAATCCTCTCACACGCAGGCCGGACGTCCTTTCACTTTTAAGGACCATATTTTCACCCATCATGGTAGTGAGTTTCAATTTAACTGGGCAAGTGGTCAGCTGGAGTTCATTACTTAGATCTTGCTCTATAAAAGTTGTATCGCTTTGCGTGTCGAGAAGGGCATACACAAGCTTTTCTGTGGATGGATTCTTAATGCTCGACACCCACACTGGCACTATCATGGAGCTGCTTTCTGACTGACCTTGGCTGGTGACGTTGAGAGACAGAGCAGGTGTTGGTTCCGTTTCACTGTGCTGCGCTGAATTCTCCCTTTTTGCCCTTTCTTCATAGCTGTTGTCGTGGAGACAGGTGGGATGTCTTCTTTTGCATGAGTCACATGTGTGGCGATGCCGACACTCCTTGGCGCCATGACCAGGTTTTAGACATCCATAACACAATCGGTTTTCTTTAACGTATGTCCTTCTGTATTCCAGTTTTCTTTTCATGAAGTCTGGACATTTGCAAAGCTGGTGACTGATATCCTGACAGAGCATGCAGGGGGGCTTGACTCTTTCTTTTGTTGTTGTCTGCTTGTTGTCTTCTACCACTGTTTGTGTGTTGAAAACGCTGACTTTGTTTCTGCTGCTCCTCTTGTCTTGACAGGATTCAGCTGCCTGGAGAGCAAGGTATGAGGTGACTGGGTTGCAGGCGGTTTCAGCCTCCATGGATATGAACTTGGCAAATTCCTTGAAGCTGGGGAAATCCTTTCCTTCCATGAGACGCACTGTCACTTGTCGGTTCCATCGCGAGGCTATCCACTCTGGCAACTTCCGTATCAACCTTTGGTTCTCCTCACAGTCATTTAGGATGGTTAAGCCTTTTACATGTGGCATGGCTTGCAGGCAAGCATTTAAGTAATCTGAGAAGTTCCGCAGTCCCTCAGCGTCTTTAGACTGTATTTTTGGCCAGTTGGATAACTTTTCTCTGAAGGCCTTTTGAATTATGAATGGCTGGCCATACCTCTGATCGAGCTTACTCCAAGCGTCATTGTAGGCTTCGCTATCGCTTCGATAGAATGTCCCTTCTAGGCATTTGTGTGCTGAGCCACCTACATATCTCTTGAGGTAGTGTAGCTTGTCAGCAGTGGAAATGTTCTTCCCATCTATCAGAGACATAAATGTAGCCTTCCACTCAACAAAGTCAATTGGATTACCATTAAATACTGTGGGCTCTGGCATGGGAAATCTGTTAATAGCAATGCTGTCATGAATGGCTTGTGCTAGGCAGGATACATCCATAGGAGGAGATGGAGAGACAGCCGTGCGAGGTTGCGCTGTTGCCGGGGAACTGAAGATGAGTGGCAGAGGGACATGAAAGGACTGGGCCTCAGACTCCTTCTTCACTTCTCTGTTGTATGCTTCAAGTCTGGCTTGGGCAGCCTTTACATCCCCTTCAGCTTGTAGTCGATTTAATTCATCTTTATGTTGGTCTAATTCCCTCCTGTGTTCTTCCTCTATGGCTCTGATTTTTTCTTTTTGTTTCTTTTCCTCTAATAGCATCTTGTAATTAGCCTCGTTAACAGCTAAGTCTACCACTGCCTCTACTCGCTTGGATGCAAAACTTGAGTGTGTGGAACAATGACTGCCAGTCCGTTCTGAAGCGGAGGAGCTATAAATGGACCGAGCATAGTGAGGCTCACGTAGCTCCTGCAAGCGCTGTCTTTCATAGTCTGCATCAAAATCTCCGTTCACACCAGTCAGTCTCTCATTCAGTATTTTGACAATGTCGTTCGTTACTGCTGAACATGCATCAACTTTACGTCTCAGCTCAGTATCAGGCGTGCCGTGACTTCTCAATTCATCATATCGTTTCATTATATCCATTTTCCTTTGCTCCAATTTGTCTGCACAGTATGCTAGGTGGTTTTCTGTTAGCTCAGACTTTAGGTTTCACGAGCTTGTGTTTTCCACTGTTCATAAAGGCTAACAATTCTCTTTGTCCGTCTGCTCTGTTCTTCCTCGCGGTATGCTAGCATCCTTTCAGTGGGAACTGTCTCTCTATCAGAATGTCTTGCTAATGGCAGACCGGCATCAAAATGTTCATCTTTGTTTAACAATTCTTGTTCTTGTTCTAATTCCATTTTTTACCTTTGTTGTGTTTTCGCGCCCGTTTTCGCGCCCCTTTGTCCTTTGTTGTGTTTTCGCGCCCCTTTGTCCTTTTACTACACCGTCAACTCAACGTTGTCCATATCCTTTTCGTCAGTAAAAGTATTCAATTTAATCGATAGAAACTGTTATCCGTAGTCCGTAGTCCGTTTGTAGATAATCTCCGGTGTAGCAGGTCGTTAGCGAGGTGAAGTTCTTACTGTAACGGATCCCCGTATATGAAAAGGCTTGAGACTTACTGCTGTAACTTAAAGTGTTTATTTCCTTCTTCTTTCCTTAATTGAACCTTGAAAGTCCACATGTGATAATCAAACAATCAAATAAATTGCACCATAAATTGCACCATAAATTGCACCATAAATTGCACCGTAAGAACTTATGGCCTCATACGGGTCCATTAAA
This sequence comes from Nansenia antarctica, assembly GCF_963989245.1. Taxonomy (NCBI): domain Eukaryota; kingdom Metazoa; phylum Chordata; class Actinopteri; order Argentiniformes; family Microstomatidae; genus Nansenia; species Nansenia antarctica. Next base: position 6,107,337 of record NC_137675.1, on the reverse strand, counting down.
ACTGTCTTCCTTTACCGTCAATCTCTTTTTGTCTTCAGCACCAAATGGCGAACTTGTGAGCTTTCTAACTACGGAAGCCTAATCAAACCAAAATACATACACATTTTGCCTAAAGCTCTTCAAAATAAAAGTCACCGATATCCTATTCAAACAACATATGAATCACATAACAAAGCAGTTTACAAATGTATGGCAGGTTAATCAACATAAAATAATAACTTTTCTTGGGGTTCTTTACACCCATGTTCAAGAAGATGAAGATGAACTCTGCCAGCTCCCAGGAGAAGAAGATGGCCGGCCAGCAGAGGACACGGCCCAACATGGGTAAACAATCAGTCACAATCGAATCAATCGATCAGTCTGTCTGCCAATTGAGTTTGTAAGATCAATCAAACAGATCTCCCTCTGTCTCCGTCTCTCTCTGTGTGTAGGAGCTTTGAGGTTCATGCCCCAGAAGCCCTTCTACTACAACCGTGACGTCACAGACGGCCGCGAGGACATACCGCTGTCCTGCGTCAACGAGATCGACGGCACGCCTCCGCCAGACATGGCATACAGTAAGGACCAGACGTTAGGTTGGGGCTCCGGAGGTTGTGGCGACCACTGAGTTCCACTGGGGGGGGGGGGGGGGGGGGGGGGGGGGGGGGGAACACACACGCACACCCAAGCCAGAGAATGACACGGAAACCAGGGTACTCTTTAGCCTCTACGGGCGTTTTTTAATAAAATAAGAATAGTTCAACGGGGGGAATGGTCCAACTTAGTTTCTTCCTCTGCTGGAGGGTACTTTGAAGGGGAGGGAGGTGCTCCTCTGGGGTAGGCTGCCGTCGCCTCTCTCTCTACCATCACGAGGAGACAGAAACAGAACACGTTAGGTTAAGACCGTCAAACATAATTGCCGGAGTCCGGCTCTCATCCTCTGCCGCGTTGCCACTCTGGTTCCTCTAGCTTCTCCCTTCTGCCTGATCGCCGTCTCCTTATCTGGGCCTCCAGCCCGGAGGCACAGGTGCAACAGTTGGGCTAATGAGCCTGTGGTGCGCTTTCCACGGCCAATTGTATCTCCCTGCTATGACGAGGCGGGGGGGTGGCCTCTATCAGTGGTGCTGAGAGCTCTTAAATTACTGGTTGAGGTCCCCATAACATGGTGTTAGGGTACCTTAGGGTTGCCACAAAGTATACAGTAAAACTACCTGAAGAATACTGAGTTGACTGGTCCGTGTTTGTTTCTCTCGTCCTAGGTAAGGAGCGCATCCCTGAAGACGGCGTCTACATCAACACCAGCTCCGAGTTCCTGGTCGGCTGTGACTGTACCGACGGCTGCAGAGACAAGTCAGTCTGACCTTTTTGACCTTTGACCTCCCCGTAACCCTTGTATATCAGCACTAATCCTCCCTATGTTTGGCTGAGGTCACCCATGATGTTTTGGTCTCTCCTCCAGGTCCAAGTGTTCGTGTCACCAGCTGACCCTCCAGGCCACAGCCTGCACCCCAGGACAGATCAACCCCAACGCCGGATACACCAGCAAGAGACTGGACGAGTGCCTGCCGACCGGGTGAGACACACACACACACACACACACACACACACAAAATCACACACCTCCCAACCCACAGTCTGGCTTGCCCCCCCCACAAACACTAGCGCACTCTCTTATCTTATGACCACATGACAGAGCGGACAGTGTCGTTTTGCGAAGTCAGAATCAGAATCAGAATCAGAATCAGAATCAGAAGACTTTTATTGCCATGACATGTAAACATGTTAGGAATTTGGTTTGGAACAATGGAGCACGGTTTACAGCAGGACAGGTGCAAGACAGGACAAGACAGTGCAAACCAACATCAAAGTGCAAGAGTCATAATTAATATAAATATAAAGTGCAGAGATCAAGTGTTCAAGTGTTCATATCCAGACAGTCCAAAGCTCTCTGGGTGGGGGTGGAGGGAGGGTAGATAGATAGGGGTCAGGTCAGGGGGGGGGGCAGCGGCATTTAGGAGCCGGATGGCTGTGGGGAAAAAGCTGTTTGTGTGTCGGGCCTTCACAGTTTTTAGGGACCGCACCCTCCTGCCTGAGGGGAGCGGGGCGAAGAGACCGTGTCCTGGGTGTGCGGGGTCAGCCATGATCTTCCTGGCCCTCCCCAAAGCCCTACTTTTAAACAGGGCCTCAAGGGGGGGCAAAGGGCAGCCAATCACCCTCTCCGCCGAGCGTATCACCCGCTGCAGCTTGGCCTTGTCCTTGGCCGCTGCAGCGGGGAACCAGATGATGATGGCGGAGGTGACGATGGACTCAATGATGGCCGTGTAGAAGTTCACCAGCGTGGTCTTAGGAAGGTGGAATTTCCTGAGCTGCCTCAGGAAAAACAGTCTCTTCTGGGCCTTTTTTGTGAGGGCGTCGATGTGGGGCCCCCACTTCAAGTCCCGAGAGACTGTCACCCCAAGGAAGCGGCATGACTCCACTGTGGTGACTGGAGTGCCTCCCAGTATGATTGGAGAGGGAGGGGGTGGGTTCCTCCTGAAGTCCACTATCAGCTCCACTGTCTTAAGAGCATTCAGCTCTAGGTTGTTCCGGGTGCACCAGGAGACCACCAAGTCAATCTCGCTCCTGTAAGCAGATTCATCCCCCCTGGAGATGAGCCCTACCAGGGTGGTATCGTCCGCGAACTTGAGGAGCTTGACCGACTGGTGGCTGGAGGTACAGCAGTTGGTGTAGAGGGAAAACAGGAGGGGAGACAGGACGCAGCCCTGCGGGGAACCGGTGCTGATGGTCCTCAGCTCAGAGATGGACTTCCCGAGCTTCACCCGCTGGGTCCTGTTGGACAGAAAGTTCGTGATCCACCTGCAGGTGTAGTCAGGCACCTGCAGTGCAGAGAGCCCACACTCCAGTATGGGTGGCAAGATAGTGTTGAATGCCGAACTGAAGTCAACGAACAGGATTCTGGCGTAGGTCCCGGCCGTGTCCAGATGTTCTAGGACATGGTGTAGGGCCATGTTGACCGCGTCCTCCACGGACCTGTTGGCTCTATACGCGAACTGCAGGGGGTCTAGGAGAGGGTCTGTGATGGACTTTAGGTGGGCAAGGACGAGGCGTTCAAAGACCTTCATGACTACAGAGGTCAGGGCAACGGGTCTGTAGTCATTCAGGCCTGTGATCCTCGACTTTTTGGGGACAGGGATAATGGGATAAACAAACAAACAATGAATTAATGAATTTCCCCCTCTCTTCTTCTCTCCTCCCCCTCTCTTCTTCTCTCCTCCCCTCAGGATCTATGAGTGTAATAAGAGGTGTAAGTGCTGTAGTCAGATGTGCACCAACAGGCTGGTGCAGCACGGCCTGCAGGTGCATCTGCAGCTCTTCAACACGCGGAACAAAGGCTGGGGGATCCGCTGCCTCGACGACGTGGCCAAGGGCTCTTTCCTCTGCATCTACGCTGGTGAGGGAGGGAGAGGGGGAGGGAGGGAGGGAGGGAGGGTAGGAAGGAGGGAGGGAAGGAGGGAAGGAGGGAGGGAGGGAGGGAGGGAGGGAGGTGAAGCAAAGGAATGCATCCTACCTAGGGTTGCAAAATGTATCATTTCCATATTTCTATTTTTTTTCTCATCTCTCTGTCTCTCCTCCCTCCAGGGAAAATTTTGACGGACGACTTTGCCGAAAAGCAGGGCTTGGAGATGGGGGACTACGGGAAGTACTTTGCCAAACTGGACCACATCGAGAGCGTGGAGGCGTTCAAAGAGGGCTATGAGAGCGAGGCCCACTGCTCTGACAGCGACGGGAGCGGCGTGGACATGAGCCGGCTGAAGGTGCCCGTCTCCGCCCTCGCCATGGGCACGGGCGCTCCGAAGACCCAGACGCAAAACAACACCGGCAAGACCAAGGGCAAAGGTGAGGGGCGGGCGGGGGGGGTCACAGGGTCATTCACAGATCAGGAGGGGGGGTTGCTACGGGGATGTCTTCTGATCGGACCTAACCATTACCTTCCGTTCCATCTCTCTCCTACCGTGCTTGCTTTCCATCATTCCTTCCTTCCTTCCTTCCCTCCCTTCATGTCCTTGCTACTCCCAGGAGCCCAAAAGAGCGACTCCTCTGGTGACGACAGCAACGAAGAGGACGAGAAGGAGGAGGAGTCCAATGACGAGAGTGACAGTTCGGACGACACGTTTGTGCCGAAGATCTTCTTCACTCGGAACTCCGTGTGGAGGAGCTACACCACACGCGGCCAAGCCAAGGGGGTCAAGGAAGGTGTGTGTGTGTGTGTGTGTGTGTGTGTGTGTGTGTGTGTCTGTGTCTGTGTCTGTGTCTGTGTGTGATTGTGTAGCTATATAATACAAACCTCAGTACTGTGTCTGATGTAGAGCTTTTGCTCCCCCCCCTCACCTCTCATTCCTCCCCCCCCCTGTTCAGGGAGCCAGGACAGTAAGGACGGGATAACAGCAGCAGGGGGGGCGGAGGACAGGAAACCACCGCACATGCCGGAGGAGAGCGGGAAGAGTAAAGTGGCGTCCTGGCTCACCACCCAATCCCCCACCACCTCTCAGACCACCATCAAAGGAGGGGGAGACAGCGGACCCAAAAACACACGGCAGTTCTTTGACGGCGAGGAATCATGCTACATCATTGACGCTAAACTGGAAGGCAACCTGGCACGCTACCTCAATGTGAGTGTGTGTGTGTGTTGAACTTTGTGTATTTTCTTTACTGTGTGTGTACACTGGATGAATTGGATGTTTAACTCGTAAAAGGGAACTAAGGTCTTTCCTTACCATATATTGTCCTCCCTCTCCGCCCGAAACAGCATAGCTGCAGTCCTAACCTGTTTGTTCAGAATGTGTTTGTGGACACACACGACCTGCGTTTCCCCTGGGTGGCCTTCTTCGCCAGCAAGTGAGTCTCGTGAAGGATCTTGACCTAGCTTGACCTGAACACATTAGCATTATTGTGTGCAAAACAATGAGACTAGTATAGGACACTTGTTAGCATCTTCGCTTTACTGTGATTTTTGCAGTTGATACTTGTGTGCATTGGTTTGTGTTGTACACTATTGGCATTAATGTGTGTTTGTGTGTTTGTGTGTTTGTGTGTGTGTGCGCGCCACGCCCAGGCGTATCAAGGCAGGCACAGAGTTGACATGGGACTATGCATATGAAGTGGGCAGCGTGGAAGGCAAGGAGCTCCTGTGCTGCTGTGGGTCGACAGAGTGCCGAGGAAGACTGCTATAATGAGCAGTCCTTACCTCCATCCTTTTATCTAGTTCCCATACATGGCTCTATCCTGTGTCCATGCTGTTCTACCCTGCTGACCAATGTAAGGCTCCTATGTCCTTAGAGTTAAACTGGTCTCACTGTTACTTTATGGTATATGCCTGCTCCTAAGAATGTTGTTTACTACTGAGAGTGGGCACACTTAAAGTATGTTTAAGGTTAAACAATGAGTATCACAAATTGGGCATATAGTCACACAAAAACGCATCATATCAGCTCACTCTTTTTTTTTTCTCCCATGATGTAAGACTGGTAAATGTTGACTGGTAAATTATTTCTATTAAAAAACATGTGGAGATGTATTTATATCCTTCGTCCTGGGATGCACCACTTGGGATTTTGTGGGGGGGGGGTTGGGACATGTTCGTGTTTTGTTTTGTTTACAATAAAAAGAAAGTAAAAAAAAAACATGTGGAGTTCTTAATAAAGTCAATGAATGACCACATCAGAAATAAATTAGGCATCGGTTTCATCATACAAAGTACATTATATGTCAATATGTCAATGTCTGGAAGTAGATCTTCAATCAAAGGAACGGCCTTGTGTTTCTGGTAACAAGGAGTGCTATTTGATTCTTTGATAGTCATCATTCTTGCACGTGTTCTTGCCTCTGTTCACAGCGTTAATAGGTTTTATTAACTTAAGACAATTTTAGCATTATCATTACACTACACCCCTCCTTTTCTTGACTTAAGTCTATAAAATCTTAGGCTCTCCATCAATGGATTGTAGAATTAACCTGCTCAGAAACAGTTGGAAACAAAAATACAGATGTTAAGCATAAGTTTGTTAATTGGGTTATCTGGACTGTTGTTCCCGTCCCTTAGAATTCCTAGAAGAAAGTTTGTAAGTTTGTGCTGTTGAATTCAGCTGTTTACTGCTGATGACACTGTTAGTTGCGTGCGTCAGTACAATTGAACAATTACGACTACATAAAAGTATGTGTAAGTCTCTCGTCATCATCATGTCTCTGTCTTAAATCATAAGAATTAACATTTCCATTGTTTGTCACATTGAAATGTCATTAGTTTGTCTCATTTCTCATGTTTCATCCGGCAATAGCTTCCTTCAGCATCTGCAACTTTCTCTCCCCACTTCTGCAATGGTTAATTAGACCAGATCTTAACAGCATCTCGGTCTCTGAGTCCTTCACTCAATGTCTCTTGATTTCCTTGATTCTGTCAGGAAATAGAATCGACAGGCATTGTCAGAATACATTCCAGGTCTTTCTTGCTGAATTGTGTTTTCTCCATCAGAAATGTCCTCCTTTGATGTTTCATAGAGTCTTAGAGTCTTAATGTGTATTTCTCTGTTCACTAAATCAATCAAAATGTTATATGTCTACTGAATTAATACAGATTTGTATGATAATTTCAATATGAGATAAATATGTCTATGTATGTGTGTGTGTGTGTGTGTGTGTGTGTGTGTGTGTGTGTGTGTGTGTGTGTGTGTGTGTGTTTGGTTACAGGAGCAGTCTCCGTTCTATTAATAGCCTAGGGTCAGAGTTTTAACACTCTCGCCCTGTTGTGATGCTTGGTTCAGAAATGTGGTTGTTATTCATTTCATTCTTAATGATAACATTCTGCATGCCATTCATACTAGTTTGCTTCCCATGATGTTAATAGACATGTGGTTTTAGTAATCAATTATGTTGATTGAAACTTCTCTTAAGGGCTCTGCACACAGCGTGCGATTTCTGTTGGCGTCAACGTTCCATTTTGAAGTTTGAATGGAAGTCTATGAGAACATCGCATTTACCCACACACGGCCCCGATTTTAATCGCACGGCGAACATTCGATTCCATTCATTTTGAATGGGACAAAGCACACGTCGTGCGAGTTTTGTCGCACTGTCAAATTTGTGCTTTTCCCATTCAAAATGAATGGAATCGAATTTTCGCCGTGCGATTAAAATCGGGGCCGTGTGCGGGTAAATGCGATGTTCTCATAGACTTCCATTCAAACTTCAAAATGGAACGTTGACGCGCAACAGAAATCGCACGCTGTGTGCAGAGCCCTTTAGAGTCTTTTAAATATTATGGCCAAATCTTTTCAAACTTAGTTTTCCTCAAAGTGCTGTGCTTTCAATCACGTATTTAAGGTCTTGTCCCTAACTTAATACACAATAAATATCTCAGTCTGTACTGTTTGTCCACAGTATTTCCATTACACAATAGACTTCTGCTTTGTTTCTCTACAAAGTTCAGAATCTCAATAAATCCTAACTCTCAGTGTTTTGACCACCGTCTTTGACTATACAGCGCCTTCTATTCAAACTATATTTTAATTTAGTACTTTCCAATATCAATACATCTCCTTTTTGAAAAAAATGTAGATTCGTTCTAGAACAGCAATTCAGGTTAAAGCAAATAATCACATTGTGTTATCATGCCTTACCTGTTTCGCTGAATCTAGCATCCTGTTCGTTAGACGCCATCTGATATATGGAGATCTTTCTTGGTCAGGTGGCCGGAAATTATATATTGATGACTCAGAGAGAAGGTTGAATTGTAATCATTGTATTAGGCAGATCTGGGTTGCATTCTCTTGTACAGATGTTTCCAAGGCAGCATGCTCTGTTAAGTCCAAGCTTCAAGCATGGCTACGACATAAGGGATGCCGAGCTTGGCTACGGCTGGTGCCGAGCAAAGTACTGATTGTTTGTTACAGCTTATATACCGTTCTCAGAGAGGGAATAGCTTTACCTCGTAACTTACAATACTGACATTAGTTCCCATACATGGCTCTATCCTGTGTCCATGCTGTTCTACCCTGCTGACCAATGTAAGGCTCCTATGTCCTTAGAGTTAAACTGGTCTCACTGTTACTTTATGGTATATGCCTGCTCCTAAGAATGTTGTTTACTACTGAGAGTGGGCACACTTAAAGTATGTTTAAGGTTAAACAATGAGTATCACAAATTGGGCATATAGTCACACAAAAACGCATCATATCAGTGTATGTGTATGTGTATGTGTATGTGTGTGTGTGTGTGTGTGTGTGTGTGTGTGTGTGTGTGTGTGTGTGCGCGTGTGTGTGCGTGTGTGCGAGAAAGGGAGAGAATGTTTGTTAGAGAGAGGTGAGTGTACTTGACCAGGAGAGTATCCTTTCATCTGTGAGAGGACAAACTCGTCGCTCTTGAGGGTGAAGTTCTCTCCGGCCTGGACCTCACACCACCAACTCTCCTCATACTCATCATACTCCTGTTCAAACTGCTCATCATAGCACATGTCATGGTAGACGTCCCAGGCTGATCTCTGACTGTAAACGCACTCATCATAGACTTACAGGAATGCAATATTTTAATGGTCTTTTTATGATTGTATAGTTCTTTTTCAATTTGTTATTGTATTGGTATTTGGTCACTGTATAGGCTACATTGATTCATATTCTGAAGTTAGTGTAAACTATGCATTATAATGTTTTTTTATATATATAAACTGTTGAAATGTTGTTTCTCAGCTCATTTTTACCTTGCCATGATGGAATAGACCAATAGGCTAATTCATAAATGATGATACTGCAGATGCCAGCTACAATAATAAATAATATGAGTAGGTCTAAATCAGTTGTTAACATAATTATTTATGTATTTTACTTAGCAATATCACATCAACGTTGTTCGTCCAGACAGGCTCTAAATACAGAAAGACACTGAATATGTATTTCTTTTTCTGAAAAATATGTAATATGTTGCGCGTCGGCTGGGCATGTCGGTCTATAGATGAACAGACATTAAATTAACATTTTCTCAAAATAAGGCCAGGCAGGAACGGTTTTAGGGCCAGCGGCGTTTCTAACTTTCAACGTGCAGAACGTTTCCATGACCGCTGAACTGTATGTAGCTGCTGACGCGCTCTCAGCAGTAGTAGCGCTCGGAGTCCGCCAGCTCCACCTGAAACACCGTCAGTGCTTCCTCACCCTGAAACACTTCAGACAAGAGAAACGGTGGACCTTTTCGATGATCTCCAATGATCTCGTGACGTTAGAATTGTAAGGTTCGATCTCCATTTTTGTCACAATTGATTTTTTTTTTTTTTTTTACATAATCTGATCCATTGTGTGTCTGCCTGTGTGGTGTTATTTTTAAAATGTTGACATTTTTGAATTAGTAATTAATAAAATACAAAGGTTCCATCTCACAAAACATAATGGAATGTAAAAACTTTGACGCTCAATATCTCTGAACTACCCTAAACGGAGATTAATAATACATTATAATACATTATTATTATTGCTATTATTCTACCTAGCCCAGAGTCCCCGGATGAGTGCCTCTGAAACTGAATTGTATTTTGAGAAAAACTGAATTGTATTTTGAGTAAAACTGAATTGTATTTTGAGTAAAACTGAATTGTATTTTGAGAACTGAATTGTATTTAGAGAAAAACCGAATTGTATTTAGAGAAACTGAATTTGAAAACTGAATTAAAATAATGAAAACTGAATTGAATACAATTCAATCTGTCAAATACAATTCAGTTTGTGCTCAGATTCAATTCAATCTGTCAAATACAATTCAATTTCTGCTGGCACTAAAATAGCTCCATACACCTGCTCCATCATCCAACAGTTTCAGCGTTTTCTTCTTCCCAGTGTCAGACTCCATTGTGGCCCTCACATCTGCCAGTATCACTGGAACTCCATTTTGGTTGACCTCTGCAAACACCACCAGAGTTTTTTTGCCATCGCTGGACTGTTGGCTCATGTGAGCTTTGACCGTGACAGGGGCCACATCTTCACTGGCAGCACGACTTGTCACTGTTATTGACATAGACTGGGCTCTACCACCGTTCTGAATACTGTATTTCCACTTTCCTGTCTACAATTTAAAGATCAGATGACATTGTCAAAATTCAAGCGAACTTGCAATCATACATAAATATAGTCCATACACAACTATTGCAATAACTAAATTACCCTTGAGATGGAGTCAATTGACAAAGTAGCACTTTCATAATCATCATAACACAATCATAACAATAACATTTGGATTACATTTTGAATTCATGCCACTTTACTGGTTCAGTGAATACTTGCATCTGGTTCTAAAAAGAATTCACACAAAGACTCACCTCTGCAGTTTCTGCAATATTCAGTGTAAAAGTCTTTGTAGGAAGGTCATGCTGAAATGTTGTATCACCATACACTTGTCCAGAGGGACTGTTTACAAGGATGCTCGGTGGATTCGATCTCATAAAGGACTAAAAAACGTGTGTTGTTTCCAATTGTTCTGTCAACGAATACAGAGCCATGAATCCAAACAGAGGCATTTGAGCGCCACTCAGTGCTTTCAAGCTGTCAGGAGAAATGGGAGACAATATTGAAAGGACTCTAAATGTTGATGTATTTGGGGATTGTCCTGACCTGCTGTTCCACCTCACCTGGATTGTCTGCTGTGTCAGATCTCCATCAGATGTTGTAAGTGAAGCAAACACATCCACAAGTGCGTTAGAATCCAAACCATCTGCCGCAACGAAATATTGCCCACCTGTGACATGAGTAAGGAAAACATCCTTTACACTAAGAATTTCATGTTGATGTTGTACTGTAAAAAAAAAAAAAATCATCTCTGATTATTGTCTTTAATTTAACTTCCTACAGAAATATTTTTCATTCAAATGCTGTTTACCTCACCTGATATATCTGACATGTTTTTCAAAAGTTTGTCTGGGTTTGGTCCCAAAGCAATAGTGTTTACTATTGCGCCACTATCGCTGACCAAATCCAAACAATCCATGGGACTATTTGATTCCCCATCAGTCAGGAATATTATTTCATCTCCTTTTGCCATCTGGTCATTTCCTTCAAGAACCTAAAATTGTAACTTTCATTTCATTATATAATCATGGCCTTGACTTGTTTTTATGTACCGTATGAGTTTGATCATTATAATCCAGATGAGATTATAAACTATGTGATATATAGACCTGTCATATACAGGATGTCATCTCAATACTTATGTTCTTATTAATGGTAATGTTGATTACAGGGGCCACATTTCATGTTCATGTTGTACCTCTAAACCCTTTCGAAGGCCTGCACAAATGTCTGTGCCTCCACCAGTTGTTTTTGGCAGACGTTTCACCAACTTCTCCCTGATTTTATTACCAGTAATACGAGTTAACGGTTCTACTCCTGAAGCAGTAGAGTTAAATGTTACAATCCCAACATAAGATTGGTCTTCAACAATCTGCCTCAAGAAAAGAGTGGCTGCTTGTTGTAATATCAAGATTCTCGATTCCTGCAGAGAAAAAACAACAGCAGAAAAACTAGTTAGATGCAAGTATTCCTGTAGCAATAGCCACAAATGTTTCACAATAATTATTTATTATTATTTATAATTATAATTATAATTATAATTATATTAATTTCAACTTGCCTTTAGGAATTTTAAGACAGGTCTTATGTTCATATCAAACGTGTGTATATTTGACAAGGTGGACTTTTTAAGGAGCCCATCAAATACAGAGAGACTGTGTCACAATGTGAACGTTTCACAAAATAACTACATTCATCATTTGAACTATGATTGCCTGTTATCAATCAAAGTTTATACTGTCATACTGTCAATCATGTACAGTCATTACAGTAGTTACTGTACTGTACCAATGCCATGCTCCCGGACACATCAAGGACGAGACAGACGACTCTTTGCTGTCTCTGTACCACTGTGAACGTGGGTGGTGGACTGGGCTGTTTCAGAGGCTGGAGCGACCGCAGGATATCTTCATCCACAGAAGAGGAGAGGATCACCTCCATAGTACTTCTGCCACACATCCTGTTCTGCATGTTTGGAGCTTCAGTGTTGTGATGGTCCTTGGTGCAAAACTCTGTTATCTAAAGTCAACAGGATTAGTATTTGTGTTGGTCTTGCTCCTCTTCAGTGTTCAGTTTGTGCATTATACAGCAATCAGTATGCACAATTCTAATGAAAATTATAATAATTCTTATTATCATCATCATTATTATTCTATAAAATGAACCTCTCCAATGCTTAAAATGAAAACAAAAACATATATTGCTGACAAACAAAACACACTCATATTAACCACTACTTCCTCTACGAGCATAAGAGTTAACATAAGAACTTCATGAGCTCATACATCCAAATCAACTTCAATATTGGGGAGATGTTTTACGCACTGAATCTACTCGTAGGCTTTGACGATCCATTATGGAGGCTCTGGTGGTCTGTTTCTCATGTGGAATGTAATGGCATTACATATACAGTATATCTCAAAAGTGAGTACACCCTTTAGATTTGTGCAAATATTCTGTTATATCCTTTCAGGGGATAACATTATCCTACTGAAACTTTGATATAACTTAAAGTAGTCAGTGTGCTGCTTGAATAACAGTATAGATGTATTGTCCTTTGAATATTACTCAGTACACAGCTGTTAATGTCTAAACAGCTGGCAACAAAAGTGAGTACACCCCATAGTGAACATGTCCTAATTGTGCCCCTTTGTTGTTCCAGTTTGGGGAAGATGTCCGGTGGGGTTAAACCCCCGACGTGCAGTAGTACGTCCTTTGTGTACGACGTGGGAGGTGGCTCCCCCGACCCACCCCCCCCTCTTTGAGCGGAACAGGCCGGGATCCGAGAGGAGCTGCCGGAGACCCGCGACTCTTCCAGTAGGTGGCCTTTTCACCACTGGGGCAGTTCGGCCGCTGGGCAGCCCCCCTCCAAAGAGCGGAAAGGCCGGACCCCGAGAGGAGCTTCCAAAGACCGCGACTCTTCCAGTAGGTGACCAGTAGGTGGCCTGCCCGCCACTGGAGCCACTGGAGCACGAGTTCGGCCCCTGGGCAGCCCCCCTCCAAAGAGCGGAAAGGCCGGACCCCGAGAGGAGCTTCCAAAGACCGCGACTCTTCCAGTAGGTGACCAGTAGGTGGCCTGCCCGCCACTGGAGCCACTGGAGCACGAGTTCGGCCCCTGGGCACCCCCCCTCCAAAGAGCGGACAGGCCGGACCCCGAGAGGAGCTTCCAAAGACCGCGACTCTTTCAGTAGGTGGCCTGCCCGCCACTGGAGCACGAGTTCGGCCCCTGGGCAGCCCCCCTCAAAAGAGCGGAAAGGCCGGACCCCGAGAGGAGCTTCCGAAGACCTCGACTCTCCCAAGCACGCCAGAGGTGAGAGAGGGCCCAACACCCACCAGCCGACCCAGCTGAGCCAGTGGACCCCAACCAGACCAGGAGGGAGGACAACTATAACATCTAAGCTAGGAGCGAGAGGGACACAGGGGAGTGCTTTCAAGACCGTAGGTCTGTGGCCACCTGGTGTCCCCACTCGCTCTCAGGTGTCCCTCTTTTGTCCCCAGACGGGAACCCAGTTCCAGACCCAAGCCAGAGTCCAAAATCTGCCGTGAGGACCTGAGAGGAACAACACCCCTAACCTAACGGCAAGTACCCTATTCCCCCCCAAAAAAATTATCTACAACCTCCCCCTAACCCTATTCCTCTCCCTCCTTCCTCCCTGATCCCCCACCCCCCCCACCCCACTCCAACGATGAACCCCGGAGCGATGCGGCGCTACAACGCCGTCAGGTTGACGCTCAACCCAACTGAGGAGGCTGCCATGGATGGAGCCCCCCAACAGAAGACTGCCAGACCAGTAACAACGATGACCCGCCTGGAATTCAGCAGGGCGGTTCTACAGAGAGGTATGGGCTTTGTGCCGTCTGATCTAAACTGCCTGGTGAAGCCCCCTGGGCCGAATGAATGTTTTGAAGTTAGCTTTAAAACCCCCCAACTGTTAGAGGAATTCTGGACCTTTCATAGGATTAATGAACACAAACCCCCACTTAACCGTTTTACAGCCCACCCACTAACGGATTTAGAATCAAAAGTGGTCACAATTCAATTCCACAATGAGGTGATTCAGGAATATGATATTGAGGTGTGGCTACACCGTCATGCCACCCTTAAATCGGGGGCCCGGATGGTCCTGGATGAAGACGGAGTGTGGACGGGGGCCAAGAAATGGCTGGTGCAACTCCGTCCGGACCCGGAGGGGATAGGCGGAGTCCAACATATCCCCAGCACCATCAACCTGGGGAACAACAGGGGCTCCGTCTACTACTACGGTATGCCGAAGCTCTGCAGGAACTGCGGCCAATTGGGCCATCTGGCAGCGGCCTGCAAGGCCGTGGTATGTAAAATCTGCCGCCAAGACCACCCGACGTCGGAGTGCACCACGACCAGACCTTGCAACCTGTGCGGGGGACAGGGGCATCTTTACCGTGACTGCCCAAGTTCCTATGCAAGTAGAGCCCGGGGCTATAAATCCAACCAACCACCACCCCAACCCCCACCCCCACCCCAACCCACACCCCCACCCCCACCCCAACCCCCACCCCAACCCCCACCCCAACCCCCACCCCAACCCACACCCCAACCCACACCCAACATGGAGGAAGAGAAGGGAGAGACGGAGGAGGACCGGCGCCCGAGCGATGGAGGGGACGATCAGAGCTCGAGCGACGGAGAAGGAGAAGGAGAGGAACCAACCGTCCCAGCACCCCCTACAGACAACCTCAACACCCACCCCCTCCTAAACCCCATGGCCACCTCCACCCCCTGCAAAAACACCATGAAGGGGGAGCCGGCCTCTATTGAGATAGCCACCAGCAGCACACCGCAGATCCACCTCCCCTCCCAATCAGACAGTGAAAATGACTGGAGCTTGGCTCAACCAAAACGCAAAAGACCACAAAAAAAGGCAATCCGGAAAAAACCAGACAAAAAGACTACTCCAGAACCCAAACCCCAACGCCATACAGGTAAGCCGGCTCCCCCCCCCCAAACCCTCCTCCCCACCCTCTTCCTCTCTCCAGTCATCACATGCTCCTCACCCTGCACAGCCCACCAGCCACCCCCAGTCCATGCTCACCGGACCGTATGGGCCACCGAAAATCACCTCATCAACAACACAGATGAGGGGGCCACCAGGCAGTCAGAGGGGAGACAACCCCCACACCATGAGCAGCCAAGGGGAGGTACCACACTATCTGGCCCCCAACGACCCATTGGAGGGCCTCAACCTCATGTGCAATAGTTTAGCAAAAATTGGAACAAACCAAATCCAAGAACCATGAGGATAACAATCTCATCCCTCAACACCAGAAGCCTCCGGCAACCAGACAAACGGGAGGTCGTCTACCAGTACATCACCCAACATCAGTCAGACATGTATATCCTCCAGGAGTGCGCCATCCCATTCAAGGAGATGGACGCCACCCTGGAGGAGGAATGGACACGGGGGGACTCTCTCTGGTCAGGCTCAAACATTGATAGAGCTGATGGGGTCGGCATTTTGGTGGCCAACCCTTTTCTGCAGACCAAAAAGGGGGAGGTTGTAGAGAGCGGGCGAATCCTGGTTCTGGACCTAGAGATCCAGGGTTCGCCGCTGAGGGTCATCAATGTGTACGGCCCAACCAACGTGGCCAAGAGAGTCTCCCTTTTCAAGAAACTTCGGTCTCTCCTCCTCATCCCCACACCAGTCCTAGTGGGGGGAGATTTCAACTGTGCCCTCCGGGATGAGGACCGCAGCAGGCCCAGGAGAGACCGATCCACTACAGAACTTCAGTCCATCATAGACGACTTCCAACTGGTAGACGCCGGTGGCACCTCCCCGCCGACACACACAAGGGTGAGTTCCTCCGGGAATTCTTCCTCCAGGATAGACATGTTCTTGCTCTCGCCAGGTCTGAGGATGGGAACCCTGACCAGCCAGGCGGCCCACTTCTCGGACCACAGGATGTTGACAGTGTCCCTGGAATGGGATGGCCAAACAAGAGCGGGTAGGGGTACCTGGAGGATGAATACATCGATCCTTCAGGACCCAACAGTGGTGCATTCCTTCTCCAGGCGCTACCTGGAGTGGAGGACCCTAAAAGAACTGTTCGACTCCCCGATAGAGTGGTGGGAGATGGTTAAGGCCAGGACAAAGGGCTACTTCGGGTCAGTCGGAAGGAGGAAAGCGGCAGAACAGAGGGCCAGGTTTCAACACCACAACGCGGCCCTCCAACGCCTAAGTCTCCTACAACTGGGTGGTCTGGATGTGGCCCGAGAACTGGCTGAGACCAAACAACACCTTGCCACCCTCTACCGGGAGCAACAACAAAAGAAACAGTTCAGGGAAAAACTCCAGGGCCTGGAGGAGGAGGAGAAATGCACACGCCACTTCTTCCGCAAGGCACGGTCAAAACACAAGCCTATCCTGTCCCTATACGACACCAATGGGGACACCGTGTCAGACAGAGGCAACATCCCGGGGGTGGCAAGAGAGTTCTACGAGAGTCTCTACAACATCAAGACAACCGACGAGACTCTCATGGCCACCTTCCTGGATGGTCTGGACCGGGTCCCCGAGGGTGGTGAGAGTGAGAACCCAGAGCTGACCACGGAGGAGCTCACCCGGGCCGTGCACTCCTTGAATACACACAAGGCCCCTGGACCGGATGGGATCCCAGCAGAGTTCTACAAGACTCTCTGGGATCTCCTCAAGGAGGACTTGGCGGAGGTCTTCAAAGCCGTCTACAGGGAAGGGAGGCTTGGAGAGTCAATGAGACAGAGTACGGTCACACTGATCCCCAAGAAAGGGGACCTCAAGGACCTCCGGAACTGGCGCCCCATCAATCTCCTCCCAGTGGACTATAAAATTATGACAAAAGCCCTCACCCAACGGTTTCAAACCCTCCTCCCCTCAGTTATAGCCCCTGACCAAACCTGTAGCGTCCCCGGTAGGTCCATCAACGACAACCTGCTCCTGGTGAGAGACCTCATCCTGCACTCCCAGGAGCGGAGGTCCCCTTTAGGCCTTCTCAGCCTGGATCAGGAGAAGGCCTTTGACAGGGTTAGCCATGGTTTCCTGCAGAGGGTGCTGAGGGGCATGAACTTCCCCCAGCACCTGCTCAACTGGACCGAACTCTGCTACAACAACATCACGAGCAGAGTTCGGATCAACAACCAGTTGACAGACCCCTTCCCCATCAAAGCTGGAGTACGGCAGGGATGCCCCTTGGCCCCTCTACTGTACGTCATCTACCTGGAGCCGTTCCTACGGAAGATCAGGAGCTCCCCCAACATCATGGGCTACCCTCTACCAGGGGCCCGGGGGGAGAGGCTCAAGGTGGTGGCGTACATGGACGACATTACCATCGTCGGCACAGATAGTCGCTCCATTTCCACAGCAACGAAAGTGGTGGAGGACTACTGTGCAGCCACTGGCGCCCTGATCAATAGGGGTAAGTGTGAGCTGTTTCTGTCGCAGCACTGGCAGGAGAACCTGGCAACCTCCTTCCCTGTAAAGACGGAAAACATTAAGCTGCTGGGGATCACCTACCAGAAAGATGGAGGAGCCTCCGGCAGCTGGAAGGAGACCATCCGCCAGGTCCAAAAGAAGATCTGTGAGTGGAGTGCACGGCCTCTCACAATGACAGGCAAGATCCTGGTCCTGAAGGCTATTGTTCTTCCCATTCTCCTTTACCTGGGCAGGGTGTTTCCCCCAGACAGAGCAGTATCCAAAACCATCGAAAGGATCATGTTTACCTTTGTCTGGGGGAGCCAGATGGAAAAACTAAAACGCACCACCCTGTACAAAACAGTGGAGAATGGGGGGAAAGGGGTCCCAGACATCCTAAACATCATTAGGGCACAGGGACTCTCCAACCTCATCAACAACATCAACAACAAAGATAGGAAAGCCAGGTTCTTTGAAATATACTATGCCACACCCATCCTTCGGACACTCAGGGTGACCGCATCAATAAATCACACTGTGCCCTACAGCTGGGACCCCCCTCCAGTCTACAAGATATGGAGGGACTTTGCCTTCAAGACAGGATTGTCCGCGGCTGGGCTGGCCTCATGGAAATACAAAGACATTATGACCTTCATAAGGTCGAAGGAAACCATTACTCACCCCAAGGCCAGCACAGCCGTGGACTCCAAACAGGTATGGAAAAACATTAATCATAAATGTACTAACAATAAACAAAAAGACATTGCCTGGATGGCTGCTCATGGTTGTCTCCCCACTAGGGAATTCTTGCATAGGCGGCACATCGCAACGACTGATAAATGCCCCCACGGATGCACGGACACAGAACACATTAACCACCTGTTCTGTGAGTGCTCCGTGGCCAGGCGGGTCTGGGCCCTGTTTGTTCCCTCTGTCTCCCTAAACAGCCTGCTGACCCTGCCCCGCTTGACGAGCGAGAACATCCTGTATGGTCCTCCCGGGGGGTGCACAACCCCCCAACTACAACAACAGTGGAGGATCATCAGCGCCGTCAAGCAGGTACTCTGGGAGACGAGGAACATCAGGGTCTATCAGAAACAGAGCGTCCACCTGACAACCCTGAGGAGGAGAATCACCCTCTGCCTCAGGGACCATGCTATTGTTGACTTTAAAAATAACCCGGATCAAGCAAGAGCGGTGTGGGGGGTGGAGAGATGGAAGGACGTCATCCTCTAAACCCCCCCCCATGCCGCGCCGCATCGACCAACCCCCCCCCACCCCGGGCCTACCTCACTACACCACCAGTTCCTGCACTATCACCTTCACCACCGTTCCAGCACAAGCCCTGGTCAGCAGTATCACCATCACAAGGACCAGGAGAGGAGCAGCGCACAACACCAACAGGGAAGTTTACTGCACCTTCCACCACCTACACATGTACACAGCACTGACCCACTTCCTACTCTCACCAGAATATCAACACACACAACCCACAGCCGAACCAGCCGTCTCTGCCAGCACCACCAGCACCAGGATGACCAACACCACTGGGTCACAGGGAAGTACTGATCACCCGCCTGACACCAAAATGCACACTACACAAACCATGCACACCTCCCTTCTCTCACTCCTGTATCTTTTCAGGCACATGTCATATCCAGCTCTGACACCTACCCAGGCTTCCAGACCCAGGAGCAGAGACCGGCGGGAACCACCACGTCACCCCAGCACCAACCCCAGGTTCCAACTCAGCGACCCCAAACCCCCTGTTCCGGGCCCCCCCCCCCCAACTCCAGGCCCCCAGCTACAGGCCCAGTCCCCTACCCGCCAACCCCCAACCCCCAGCCCGGAACAAGCTGAGAAGAGCCAGGGAGCTTTTTCCCTGGATAAGCTGTGTACAGGTTTTTCGCCTCTGCTTGCCTGCCATGCGCCGAGCTCTCTGGGCCTCTCCTCAGGGGCCTCCGGTCGGCCTGCGTGCTCGATCTGCTCCGCCGCTGGGGCGCCTGGTCCGGCTAGCCTCGTGAAGGGCTACAGGAGTCTGAGCCTGGTGGGCTGGGCCGGATGCGCCGGTGGTGGGGCGGGTCGGGTGAGTCGGGTGTGTGGGGTCCCTCGGGGGAGGGAGGTGGGGGAGCCACGGCTTTGCACTGGTGGGCAAACTGGATAGTAGTCGCTCTACAACTAGAGGGCTGCAGGGGAATTTTTTTCCCGGATGCACAGCGAACAGGTTTTTTACCCCTGCCTCCTACCGACACTGGAACCTGGACACTGAACACTGAACACTGAACATTACACTACACTGGACAATACACTGAACACTGAGCACTTTAGTTAGTTTAATGTTGGTTGTTGTTGAATGTAATGTCTTAAATGTCTGATTGTTTGATTAATTGATTGTATACACGGTGTTGTGTTTTTATAAAAACCAATAAAAAACACCTTTGTGTACGACGTTAGGCAGGACACAGAGACACAGAACAGACAGAACACAACAAACTGTAACGCCATAGCTGCCATGGACGGTGCCATCTTGGATCACGTCAGCACGTCATGTGGCCTGGAATTACCATGGGTATACCAGATACCATGGGCATGGACGGATCTAACATAGAGGCATTCTAGGGCCTCCTCGCCACTAGAAGAATGAACACAGGTTCAACAGTCAAAGGCCTTTTTGAATAAAAAGGTTTTTAGGCCTGTCTTAAAAGAGTCCAGGCTCTGTACTGCCCTTAGCTGGCTAGTAAGGCTGTTCCACAGGCTCTGTACTGCCCTTAGCTGGCTAGCAAGGCTGTTCCACAGGCTCTGTACTGCCCTTAGCTGGCTAGCAAGGCTGTTCCACAGGAGCGGCGCAGCCGAGCAGAAGGCTCGGTCCCACCTGGAGGAGCAAGCTGTTTGAAGATCTTAAGGTGCGGGTGGAGGTTTGTGGAGTGATGAGTTCTAATAGGGAGGTGAAAACAATGAGTACAACAGTCTCGCATGTTTTTATTTGTGGCAACACCTCACTAGGGAGTGGGGGGTAGGAATACACTACAGCACGATGTTCAACCCACAGTGGAGTTCATTTCATCCACCAACGTCTCCATCCAGTGGCCTAAACGAAGAATGTAAGCAGCAACGCTGAGCGTTTCATACAGTAAGCATACATATTACAGGTGAAAGGGCATAACAAAAAGCTTGAACCAAACATCAAGCTCAGTAAATGAATAAAAAGATGTCAGTTGTCAAATTTCTTTCGATTGTTTATTCCAAATCAATTTCTCCTCCAGAACAAGAAAACATAGAAAAGACAAACGACAAAGAAACAGGGCACTCTAGCTCCTGGTTCTGCATTTGGTTTCTACTGCATGTCTTGGTAGAAGGCCACCTTGTGTTACAACACATCAGAGAGAGAGAGAGAAGGAGAGGGAGAGCAATGAGACAGTGAACATGTACAGTATGCCAGCGAAAACTCCTTAAGGTCTTTGTACACTGCGTTACGCACAGAGACCATGCACACTGACCTCCGATGGGTTTATTAGAGTCTGATGTTTTTTTTTTGTTTTGTTATATTGACGTTGCGACATTTCGCAATATGCACTCTACATTCTAAATGCTTGATTTAGCAAAAGGTACAAGCAAGTGAGAGCAATATAATTAAAACCAAATGGTAGACTACATCAGGGGGAAGAACCCCTTTCAACTGCCGGTTGTGAAGAAAATAGCTTTAACGTTTTGGAAATTAACCATGACCGACAAAAATGTTAACTTGAATAAAATCGGTTGAGAAAACAAACTTTCCTCATTCTTGAGGATGATTTTGTGCTCCTAAAGAAACCACTATAACCATGCTGAATTATGTACCTATGCCATCAAGGACCTAATTGAGAAATGTCTGGGCGTTCCCAACACCCCACCTGATGAGGTAACCAGGCTCAATGATCATTTCAATTGGATGTGGAGGCAGGATTGGGCATCCTCATCCTCAGATGACGAAACTTGGAGCAGTGACTCCAGGCCCAATGTGGGACGCTCTGGGAAGGGACAGCTCCCTTGCCTTAATAAAAAAACAAACCCTAGCCATAACATGGTCCTCCTTGTTATTTCTATAGCTAGCTATCCAGTCAGAGGTATGACATCTCAAAGAGAGAGGATCCATGTTCGCTTCCTCTCATTCTCTCTCTCATTCTCTCTCTCATAGTGTAGATGTGTTGTAATACAAGGTGGCCTTCTACAAAGACATGAAGTAAAAGTGGGTTGAAGTAGAGACACTGTACAGTACATTTACATTTACATTTTTGGCATTCAGCAGACGCCTTTATCCAAAGCGACTTACAACAAATACATTTGTCTAAGTAAGTGAATCACCAATGCATCAGTCATCACAAGAAAAGTAATATCTGCTCAGGCCTGGGGTCATTGGCAGTCATAATGCTAGAAGAAGGAAGAATTAATTCTAAATAATGTATTCTGAGCACAGCTGTACAGCAATGGATCGTCATGGCAGATCCCACACAACACAACCATTACTCAACCATTACACAACCTCCCACACAACACAACCGTTACTCAACCATTACACAACCTCCCACACAACACAACCATTACTCAACCATTACACAACCTCCCACACAACACAACCATTACTCAACCATTACACAACCTCCCACACAACACAACCGTTACTCAACCATTACACAACCTCCCACACAACACAACCGTTACTCAACCATTACACAACCTCCCACACAACACAACCATTACTCAACCATTACACAACCTCCCACACAACACAACCGTTACTCAACCATTACACAACCTCCCACACAACACAACCATTACTCAACCATTACACAACCTCCCACACAACACAACCATTACTCAACCATTACACAACCTCCCACACAACACAACCATTACTCAACCATTACACAACCTCCCACACAACACAACCGTTACTCAACCATTACACAACCTCCCACACAACACAAC
Organism: Nansenia antarctica; assembly: GCF_963989245.1. Classification (NCBI taxonomy): domain Eukaryota; kingdom Metazoa; phylum Chordata; class Actinopteri; order Argentiniformes; family Microstomatidae; genus Nansenia; species Nansenia antarctica. The sequence goes on along the minus strand of NC_137675.1, from coordinate 6,084,875 downwards.
CATTACTCAACCATTACACAACCTCCCACACAACACAACCGTTACTCAACCATTACACAACCTCCCACACAACACAACCGTTACTCAACCATTACACAACCTCCCACACAACACAACCGTTACTCAACCATTACACAACCTCCCACACAACACAACCGTTACTCAACCATTACACAACCTCCCACACAACACAACCGTTACTCAACCATTACACAACCTCCCACACAACACAACCGTTACTCAACCATTACACAACCTCCCACACAACACAACCGTTACTCAACCATTACACAACCTCCCACACAACACAACCATTACACAACCTCCCACACAACACAACCGTTACTCAACCGTTACACAACCTCCCACACAACACAACCGTTACTCAACCGTTACACAACCTCCCACACAACACAACTGTTACTCAACCATTACACAACCTCCCACACAACACAACCGTTACTCAACCATTACACAACCTCCCACACAACACAACCATTACTCAACCATTACACAACCTCCCACACAACACAACCATTACTCAACCATTACACAACCTCCCACACAACACAACCATTACTCAACCATTACACAACCTCCCACACAACACAACCGTTACTCAACCATTACACAACCTCCCACACAACACAACCGTTACTCAACCATTACACAACCTCCCACACAACACAACCGTTACTCAAACGTTATTACAGTCTCAACATCAGCTCAACCTCCAATCGACTTTATTCACTATTAGCAACTTTGATCCACTTTGACACTTCAAACTTATAGCCTGTTTTTAAAGAGCACAAAAATAAAAGTCAATTATGTTTCAATGTTGAATAAACATTGAGGACCGAGGACAGGACTGGAATGGAGAAACAAACTGGGGAAAATGTTTATACAGTGTTTATGAAGGGTTTATAAACCAATACGTCTGACATAATACAACACAAGGCAACACATGACAGAAGAATGCAGAGACTAGATTATACAGTATATGCCCTTACTTAAAGCGTCCTTGGGTTGTTTGAAAGGCGCTATAGAAATTAAAGTTATTATTATTGTTATTATTATTATTATTACTTGTGTTTTATATTAAGACTACTGTGTCTTAGGTCTGGTAAATCTCTCACAATATTGTTCTTGTCTAAACAGTCACCCCAATTAAACATTTTAATTTAATTGAGAAGAAGAGCCAATTCTCCTTCCTTTTCCACAAAATGCCCACTTGTCCACTCCCAAATGCAAAGGCCACACACACTGCAGGGAGAGTGTCCAGTGGGTGTGCCCATTAAAAAGAGAATTGCTCAGAACCAGTGAAGTAGGCTGCTTTGTCACATTCTAATACCCTGTACCATATGTGGCACGTTCTGGTAAAAAGGGCCGCATGTCGACAATTCTCAAGTCGCACAAATGAGCAAAAAGCTTATTTATTTGCACATTACGAAAGTTGAAGTGTTGACAAGCCCATTCAATATAACAACAGTTTTAGGATCATTAAATACTATTATAATATCTGTTAGCTTGTTTGCGAATGGGTTTGGGCGCGTATTCCAGTGGTGTGGGGGGGCGTAATTCCCGTTTTGCGCCTGCCACCACCACAGTTCTGACGAGGAGGAGGAGGAGGAGGAGGGCAACAGAGACATGCTTGTTTTGGGAACTATACTGACTATCTATGCATGATTCTGAAATGACTCCATCCGCAAAGAAAGTTTCTACGAAACTAACGTTTCTTTGATACGCGATTCATGGCACTGTCGTCTGCCGACACACCGTATGCTTTGTACTAGGGTAAGTTTAGAGTGTGATTTGTTTACTAGGCTAGCCAAATTGTTGTTTTGTGAGTAAGCTAGATAGCGGCTTTGTGAGTTAGAGAGCTGAACTAAATGTTTGTTTTTGTTCAGGATCAGCAAAAACCTTCTCCAATCAATTGCCCAATCCTACAAGGAGCATGGTGCAGTACCACGCCAGTGGAGGGAACAACGGACAAAAAAGAACTTCCTCAATACTGTTGCTAGGGTTACGAGGGTCAGCTCTCCTGTCTCCATACATACAGACACAACATTATTATTTTTGACTATTCTGTTATTGTATTGCTCAGTTGTATCTTGCTCTATCGTTTCCTTTTATAAATATTGCCATTTTGTTTTCTCTTGCTGCCACAATGTCGACTGGATCTGAAGCCATAAGAATTTGACTCTCTTGTACTTGTATAATGGGATGTAATAAACATTTGGCACACATGGCATAAATAAGTAAAGAATCATGAATCTTGAATTATTATTATTATTATTATTATTTAGCAATTTAAACATGTCAGCCCTGCAGGGTTTGTTTCCTGAGGGTTAACTGACAACCCGACTAACAGATGACAGGTACATAATGACAGGTAGTGTAATGGAGGAGTGGTTGTCCTGGGGGAGTGGTTGGGGGTGGAGTTAACCTGCTATTGTTCCCACACATGACCTATCTGGGAAAGTGGGACAACTTTGAGGGTAATTTTCTCTGTTAGTTGACATGAGGTGTACCAACATTCAAATACACATATCTTCCACCTTTTTCAGATTTTCAATGTATGACACGTCATTTGAAAGCTTACAATCCGCCTTTCATAATCTGTCAAAAACAAAACAAAAACCTTGCCCTACTTGAGGCCTTTTTTACCAGACCCTGACACATATACCCTGAAATATATCTTCTCTCTCTTCTTGTTTTTAAGTGAATGAGATTTATTCACATTACAGCAAATACAAATGACACCAAATATGACATGAATGTATGATTTGTCCAGCACATCTTGACACTATTCCTAGCGTCACACCACCAGCAGTATTCCTCTGTCCGTCCTTCTCTGTGACGCTTGGTGATTTATGTATACATTGAGAGACTCATCCACTGAAAGAGAGAGAGAACATTTAGTAATGCTGTTAGACAGCAGTATGCATGGTCAATGGTTATGCTGTTAGACAGCAGTATGCATGGTCAATGGTTATGCACACAACTGAACCTGACCCACCAGCTAACAACAAAATTGCACTTGAAGGACATGAGAGAAAGTAGCTCGACAAGTCACTAATTCAATCTCTTGTTGGCAAACCAAACTAGAGAGGACCTTCCTGGGTAACAGTGAAGCTTGAATGAGCAGGATTCCTGTAGGGAAGTGTTGGAGATAATTAAAGATCTGAGTGGAGACGTGTGAATAACTAAGTGTACGATTGTATTCATCTAAACTCTTTACTTTCAATCATATTGTGGTGCACATCTGCACCCCTGCCGGTGGACAGTTGCAATAACTCTGTGTCGCACTTTCTAACGTCTGTTTCCTGTCACCACATTGGTTTGCCAAGATTAGTGACCTCATAAGGGAGTCGACTTTGTATATATAGAGGCTGTGCTCAGAAAAAGGAGGGCTCTGGATTTTGCAAATTCTAGTCTAGACTGATCTCATGTCACTTTATTAATAAAAGGCTTCAAGCTAATTTGATCAATCTCCTTGTGTTCAATATTCAATATCAATTGAGAAGAACCTAACACCCCTGGGGGAACTAACAGTTAAGCTTGGTAGCTAGGTAACAGTTAAGCTAGTTAGCTAGGTAACAGTTAAGCTAGTTAGCTAGGTAACAGTTAAGCTAGGTAGCTAGGTAACAGTTAAACTAGGTAGCTAGGTAACAGTTAAGCTAGGTAGCTAGGTAACAGTTAAGCTAGGTAGCATTATATTATGTGGTTCTAGCCCGGCCTCTCTCACTACAATGTCCGTATTCCTTGCATTGTCCGAAACAGATATCGCAATTAATCTTTCATCTCACCGATTTGAATCGTATCGATAATTTACTGCATCACGATGCATTGTTATATCCCTACTAGGTAGGTAACAGTTAAGCTAGGTAGGTTCTATCGGAATGTCTATGTGCTTGCGAATAAGTGAGTGAAGAGTGAAAAGAATGAAATGGCAATGCATTGCAGTAGCCTTTGGAGGCTGGGCTGGGCTGGGGCGGGACAGTTTCAGTGAATAGGGTTCAACAGTGAGATGTGAGATGTCGACTGAAAGAGAACCTAGAGTAGGTTTAGTAAACCTGTCGGTTGCGAGTGGGAAATCTGTCAACCATCCAGTGAGTTTTCAGCGGTTGAATGAAATACATTCAGTGTGCATAAGGGAGTCCCACCCAAAGAGCTCAGTTTGCACTTGAGGAAGATAAGTAAGAGTCAGTGGCGGCTGGCCAATAGAGGGCGCTAGGGCGCCGCCCCCACCTTCCAACGCAGCCCCACTTCTTGTAAAAGATTTTTAAAAATAAACATTGTTTATTCATAAAATGCGGCTGATATTCTGTCGGCGCCTATCAGCATTCATTAAAAATCCTCCAATACAATAAACATTTTATCTGTGTGTGTGTAAAATTCACTGTGAAAATACATAGGGGAGGAGTCGGGGCGCCGGCCGAATGGCAGTCTATCCAAGTCCAAATACTTTTGGCTTACACGTGAGCTGTAGCAGGGCTCCAATTGGCTGTCTCCTATTTCCCGGCCGGGGCGCAGAAAAGCATGCCCCGAGCATGCGCAGATTATAGGCTTACCTAGGCTGCAGCCTAGGGCCACTACCACTAGGGGTAGTAAAAATAAAAAAATGCGTGAGACTTGAGAGCCCTGAATATCCGGTTGTTAAGTCTGACGTCAAACGTGACGTTTTGCAATTTCCGGCTCCAAACCAGAAATTCTCCGCACCAGAATACCAGTGTACTACAGCGGTAGAATGACAGTTTAATCGTTTTTTAGACTCGGATCTATTCATACAACAAGGGACACAGCACTTTCCCGTTTTCCCCATATTGTCAGGGTATTTGAGCCTCGGAAAAGCGCTATATAAATATAATTTATTATTATTATTATTGCGGCATTTCGAAGACAGCGCCTCAGCCAACTTTGGACCCGGAAACACGTCGCGACTTAACAACCGATATTCGGACAGACAACAGGAGAGGAGAGCAACAGAGAGACAGACAACAGGAGAGGAGAGCAATAGAGACAGAACTGAGGTGAGGTGAGCAACAGAGATAGTTCAGGATGATAACAAACAGTTCAGTATGACAGAGACAACTAATAGAAAGACAACTGTATGATTATAGAGTTTACATGTTCAAGGAAATATTGTATGATGATAGAAAGGTACACTTTAATTTAATTAAAGAAGTAACAAAGAACACATTTATTATCACAATTGCATTGTGTTCCATGTCTTTCTCCATTGAATAAATAATGCCTAGTTGAATGGTTAAACAAGACAACTGTCTGGACAGTACTGCTAGAATTATTCACCTTACCGCTGCACAGATAGACAAAGGGTTTAAGTCCATTCTGTTAACATTAGGTCTACTCTGCTAACAAAGACTATTCCAGTTGATTTGTCAGTTGTTGTGCATTATACTTTTGTTGTGTTTTGGGTTTGCAGTTTGCCCTTTAATAAGTTATATATAAAAATAATTAAGTTATATATATATATATTCTCATGCTAAAATCGACTGTAAATCCAGATTTTAAAGTTGATATTCTTCCCCGTGGAGCATGCCCCCATAACCTGTGCCCCACCCAAAAATTGTATCACCAGCCGCCACTGGTAAGAGTACCAAAATATCCGAATTGGGTAAATCGACCTGTGGGAAAGAGTGCAGGCCCTTCCCCTTCTGTGTGTAACCAGACAGAAGAGAAAACCAGCCGACAGACTGTATAGTGTAGGTCCCTGAGGACCGGAGGGACCCACCCCCGATCTAGAAACACTGGATAGGTGATGGGGGGGCGCCAAAACGAGGCCACTGCTACACCAACTACACCCAAGAGGCTCAATGGAAACCAATTCACATTTAACTTTTTTTTTTTACATTAGAAATGTTAGCCATGTCCACTTTTTCCAGTTTATTCACAGACATATTAAGAGAACATGGCATTTTCAATGTCAGGTTGCCCCCTCCCAAAAACAACGATAAACAGCAAAAACCACGTACACCATTTGTTGTAATATTGAACAATCTACAAACTAAGTATGTACTGATGCATTGGCACTAACATTTAAAACCATCAGACCTGATTGAGACAGATTTACTGTCGCTAACGCACAGTGTCCTTGGTTGCAAGTCACTTAGCTGTCTTGCTGTGTCTGTCTGTTGGTGTGAATGGAAAGCTGTGGCTAAATTGCTTATTTCCTGGTTTATGCTCAATGCATTGCCTACACACAAAGATCCAAACAAACGTAAAAGTGCATAACTGGTTAGAAAACCCAAAATATTGAATTATTACCTCATCCTCTTGCAGAGACATGGTCGCACTGTCCGAGAGCTGTTTAAATATTTCTGTTGGGAAGAGCGTTCAGTTTTGTTACTTGCAGTTCGTGACGTTAGAATTATAAGGTTCTATCTCCATTTTTGTCAAAATTTAGTTTTTTACATCATCTGATCCATTAGGTGTTTATTAATGCCTGTGTGGTGTTATTTTTTAAATGTTGACATTTTTAAGTTACCGGGTAGTAATTAATAAAATACAAAGGTTCCATCTCACAAAACATAATGGAATGTAAAAACTTTGAATCTCTGAACTACCCTAAACGGAGATAGAACCTTCTAAGCTCAGTTGTCAAATAAAAAGAGTGAATGAATTGAAAATAGCAACTGACAAATAAAAGCAGTGCCCAATTCCGAGGTGGACTTACTGGCCATGCAGTCCATGCGCAGGACGAGGCTGATGAAGCTCTGCAGGGTCATGTCCCCCGAGGAGCTGCCGTAGCGGACGGCCAGCAGGTTCAGCATGCCGTCACTCACTCTCTTACCTGACACAGGCCCGCCGTTATTTCACATTTGATCTTTAGTTTATCTTTACCAATCAATACCAGTCAATGAAGTGAGTTCACAGGTCCACAAGTGTAAGAGAGCTGTAATTGTGCATTGTCATGCAAATATGTGACACGTTCTAAAGCTTTGGTCCATCGAAAAAAGTGAATACATTTCCGCGTTGTTGAAAATCAATGACACATCGCTAGTCAACTAACACAGCTCGTTTTGTGAGCCTGCTTACAATGTAAAGTAGTGTTATAGTTAACTAGGCAGCAGTGGGGATTCATGAGGTTTTGTGTACCTCAGTGCGTCTGCACTGATCCGTCTCCTGTTTTGAAACGCTCATGGGATAGATCAAGCAGAATGCCCCCCCCCCCCACCCCTAATGTCTAGCAGACCCCTACGCCCTTGAGTCCTACAATACTCCAATGACCACACCCCAAAGTCTCTTTCCATCACTGATATGTTTTTACGAGTGCTATGCAACACTACAAGACTCACAAGGCTGAATTGTACAACAACTCGCAAGTCATTCTCAGTCTTATCACCACAAATAAATCCTGATTACCGTATATAAGTTGTCTACAGTTGATTCTGGTTATATAAGTTGTCTACAGTTGACTCTGATTACATAAGTTGTCTAAAGTTGATTCTGATTAGTTGTCTAAAGTTGATTCCTATGAGTGAACTTTGAATTGATGCAAACTCTGGTGTATTACAGTTTTCCTGTCCTAAGTCATTGCGATTGCTCCAGATAATGACATGCTGTGGTTAAGTGCACTCGAATCCATTCTCAGGTGTTGACTAATAGTCAAAGTTACCTGAAGTCATGATCGCATTCCTCAGTTCATGCAATGACAAAGTTCCAGTGCGGGAGACATCTTTGCGGAAGAAGATCTCCTGGTAGATAGAACAGCAGAAGAACATGTAAGGTGTACTGTACAGTACTTTAAAAAACAACAACATAAAAGCAGTAAGTTATTGTTTAACAGTACATTCCAGAAGAGTAGTTCAAACCATTCACCTGGCTCAAATGTAAATGGATGTATGGTTGCATGCATTGTATCACCAGCGGGCACCTTGACAGTAAATCATTGCATCTATTCATTTGTTTTAATGCAATTGCATTTGTAGGCCTATAGAAATTAGACATTGACACAAAATGGCATTCTTTAGCCCGTCGATGATGAAGAGCAAGGCTGTGTGTCTGACAACGCATCTTCAGTGGGCATAAATACAGGATAAAATGCATTTTCTAAATGGCATCAGATGCGCTCATTGGTGTGTACTGCAAGTGGAGGGCAATGTTTATTTCAGTAGACTGAATTGAGCTCCTAAATGATGAAGGGCTCTGACCTTCTGGCCTTGCTTGCTTGTTGCTAGCAGGGAAGCACCTAAATGGACTACTAACTACTTCAGGCTACTAGTTACAGTAACGTAGCTAGAGGAGTTAAAAAACTGCTTTGGTAACAGTCTATCCCACCTGCAATTACCCTTTGCGCTACTGCTATTGCAATACTACCTTTGGGTAGTTTCTACATACCTCTTTTGATAAAGCCTCTAATTAATGCATCTGTATATACACCATACTGTACATAGCTACCTTAACTGTACATAGTTCACTGCTATCCATCTCCTGTATATACCTCTAACTACTGTGCACTTATCACTATCATGTTGTAAATCACTATTTGCACTTCTGGTTAGATGCTAAACCTTTCATTGTCTGGTACTCTGCAATTGACAATAAAGTTGAATCTAATCTAATCTAATCTAATGAAGATAATGGAGATGAATGCAACATGTATCTACATTCCTAAGTGTATGCTCGTGGGTGTGGAGGTGTAGTGCTCCTGTTACCAATGAGATTCTATATTGGGGACCCACTTTTACTATTTGATCATAGTGGCCAGCTACAACCAGACAGTGTATTTCTACCTGAAATGTGCTTTGTCCCAGGCTTGCCAGATTATTTACCTTATACATGGTAACCTTTCTCCACAGACGAACAAATTCAGATCCGTTCAGTTTTCCAGTGATTGATTCCTTGAGAAGGAATGGTTAAGGTTGTCTGTACAGAGCAGCATGTCATGTTCTAATGTCTTTGCATACCGTACTGTGCTCTAGGACATCTGGGGCAGTGTGGTATGTTCATGTAACCACAGCTACTGTATACAGTATGGTTCATGTACAATGCCCTACGTAAGTAATAGGACAGTGCAGCATGTGTTCTTCTTTTGGCTCTACAATCCATGTATTTGAAATGAAACGCAATAAACAATTATAATGAGTTTAAAGTAGAGCATCATTAAAAAATATGTTTAGACATCAGTCCCCCAATTTTAGGCAATTATCAAGTTGAGCATATGAGCAATTATTATTATTTTATTTTCTGTTTTTTTTTGCACATTACGAGAGTTGTCAGAAACAAATTGCTATAACAAACAACAGTTTTAGGATCACTAAATATTTATAATTTGTGAATTCGATTCACTGTCTCGTCTGTCTCGTCTGCCATAGGCTACTGGGTAAGTGATACATGGCTTGTAAACAAACGTACGTTTCAGGATGTGTTCAACAGCAAAGACTGCGTGATTATGTGTAGTGTGTTTTTAGCATTTTGATGTTCTATCAGTGTGTTGTGTGGCGCTAAACATGCAGTTAGAAGTTAGATTAGTAGCTGTTTTGCGTGTGTTTCTCCGCTATTTGATTTGAAGCGTACCAACATTCAAATAAGCATATCGTTTGATAACTATTTTCAGTTTGCAATGTATAACACATCATTTGAAAACGTACAATCTGCACTTTCATAATCTGATTGACCATGTCCTACTTGAGGATGTTTTAAGCAGACCCTGTCACATTTCACAGATGAGGTGGTCTGCTGTGGATATTGGACAATTTACTCTTGGACATCACTCTGTCTCATCACACTCTTTTAGGTACTATTTAACACATTCTTAACCTGGCCATCCTGTTTTTGTAATAAAAAAAAATAACAACCTTCTCTTTCCCTCAGACTGACCCCATAAACGCTCCCATATTCATTCACAGATGTTACTGTTACATGGACGTGGGAGAGAGCTCTTATCAGCCCTGCTATAGGTGTTGTACAAGAGAAGACATTATATACATCAGGGGTGGGCAAGGTTAACTGTGAGGGACAGTGTGGGTGTACTGCTGTTTGCAAATACTACCATTGCGCATACCATATTTTTGCACATTTGTACATACATCCTTTGATATTGCCTCTATTAACATATACATCTGTATACACCATACTGTACGTTAAGGTCAAGTTGATCTAATCTAATCTAATCTAATCTACAGGTAGGCATAGGATAGTGGAATCAGATCAACAGGATAAGATTGCCAACCATATCTCGTAGTGTAGTGTATGAGAAAAAGATACATCCATCAAGGCAACCATGCTTCGGCAGGACTCCAAGCTAAAGCCTCCAGTCTTTGTGTTGCCTGAGTAAACATGTAAACATGTAAAACATTTAGGGCCCTATTATGCACTTCTTAACTTGCCGTCTTAAGTCTTAATTAAGACGCACCGCCAGGTTAAGACCTACCGCCACCCTTATTATGCGCTTCATACGCGCTACTGCTATTATGCAGGTGTCGCTAGGCGCCCACACATAAGACGTAAGACTCCCGTGCATATATTACTCATTGTGGGAGTGTTCATATGTTAATGAAGTGCGCTAGGCGCCCCTGCTATTATGCGATCTGACTTTGCGCCTAGCGCTAAGAAGTGGTTTGAAAAGTTCTTAGGCGCTAGACTTCATGCACGTTTTGAAACACGAGCGCGCCTCCGCGGTTTGCGCATGCGCGCCGACCGACTTAAGAAGTGGGTCAGCGCGCATGCGCAAACCGCGGAGGCGCGCTCGTGTTTCAAAACGTGCATGAAGTCTAGCGCCTATGAACTGCATAATAGCATAGCGCTTATGACTTAACGCAGCCGGTTCTTAAAGGGAATGGCACCTGGCACGCTGATTGGGTTGATTGAGAAGACGCCCAAAACACACCCATGACAAATTTCTGGGCTTAGCGCCGGGTCTTAGGCGCCCACTACCGCACGCATAATAGCAAAGTGGCCTTGACCACGCCGCACGTCTTAAGTTTAGATCTACCGCCTCGTCTTATTGCTTAAGACTTATGAAGTGCATAATAGGGCCCTTAGAATCATTCTTATTCATCCCCACCAACATCCAACACACTAGAATCATTCTTACTCATCCCCACCAACATCCAACACACTAGAATCATTCTTACTCATCCCCACCAACATCCAACACACTAGACTCATTCTTACTCATCCCCACCAACATCCAACACACTAGAATCATTCTTACTCATCCCCACCAACATCCAACACACTAGAATCATTCTTACTCATCCCCACCAACATCCAACACACTAGAATCATTCTTACTCATCAACATATGTCTTATCAACATACAGTGTATCCACATCCTCTTCATTTTATTTTGTGGTTTATTTTGATAAATGGAAATGTTCCTCCATAATAATATGTCTAATTATCATATCAAAACTATGAATCGTGCATTTGGCTCACTGCATGATCTGTGTTCCAGATGTTGCCTACCTTGGAGGATGTGTTCATTCAGAATCTCCTGGAGCTGCTCAGCATTCACCTCCTCGTACTTTTAGGTGAAAAAAGAAGAAAGTGTGTTATTAATAGATTATTTGATTTGATTTGATTATAAAAGTAGAAGATTAAACAATAGCGAAACTTAGTGATCCTCTCATACTTGTTTGTTAAAAGTTTGAGCTTGACTGTTAATTATATTTGTCACTACAATCCAGTGGCGGACTCAGGCTGTTTGAAGGGCAGGGGCGAAAAGAAAAAAAGGGCACCTACTGCACAACATGGGACCCCATCAGTGCACATGGTCAAGTTTAGACCATTGGAAGGGCAGCCAATAGGGCACATCCTCTAATTTTGCCACTCAAAAGGGCACTTTAGTGCAACGTTTTTCAACTGTGGGGGCACATGGTCAAATTTAGACCATTGGAGGGGCACCAATAGGGCACATCCTCTCATTTTTGCCACTCAAAAGGGCACTTAAGCGAGACGTTTTTCAACCGTGGGGGCACCAGGAGGGGTGGTCGCCCCCCCTGCCCCCCCCTTGAGTCCACCAGTGCTACAATCTATCTATCTTGTCAAATGTAAACTTGCTGAATCAGAGTACTGCCGGAACAGGGTTTTTCTCCTGTCTTCGTTCCCTCCGTTGTCTGTGGGTTTGGGCTGAAAAATATGAATATATTACATATTTAAAACTGTAGGAAATAAAGTTGCAAATCAACTTAAATTCATTCAGGAGACAAAGCAAAACAAGTGAAAGACATAAATATACCAAAAATACTTTGGGGAATTAAGCTTTGGACTGAAATTACTATAGTAATATGAAACTATAAACACCAATAAATACAATGAAAAAGGGTTATTTTAAAAGGGGCATTACTATGAGTGTCAATTAATGATGTCCATTTCAGACTGACTAAGCTTTTTTTTTTGTGCCTTAAATACCTTTGTGACTTCTTCTATGTCATCATGGTCACCAGAATTTTCACTTGGGGGGAAAAAAAAAGATTGTCTTGTCATTCCCATTTCAATATTATCAAGGCATCCATTATCAAGACATCAGATATATTATATATAATTAAGCAATATCACACGAGAGGGAGATTTGGAGTGATACATATAGTTAAAAGTCCCAGTGCTGTTATACTGTATATCAGCACTCATGGAATGCCTCTTGTCAAATCAAATTACTTGGTCGGAACTAACTGTTGTATAATTATCGTTATTAAAAAAAAAAATATAGGCCTATATATATATATACGTATATGATAATTAATGTCTTGATAATACATGATATCCATAATTAATATGGTATATGTTAATATTAATTATGTATATAATGTATTATCAAGACATTCATGATCAAATTCAATTTCTTATATCAATAAGAATATATCAATCAAATATGACTGCATTGATTGGGTAAAGAAGCTGTGCTCACTGAGTATGGGTCTCCACCTTGGAGAGGATGGACAAGATGAAGGAGGCAGCATGGTCTGGTTGGAAGGTGGATGGCACGATCAGGTATTCACCAGGACCGAGCTTGAAGAACCCCATCACTTCACGGGCGTCCAGGTAGTTGTTGACGTGGGCCACAGCCCGGTTGGTTTTGAAGAAGGAAGCCGGAAACTTTCCTCTCTTCTTGTACTGAGATCAGATCAACACTGTTACTATAACGCACTGGGTTTTGTTAGTTCTTTCAAGTGTATTCAATGGAATCTCGTGACGTTATAATTATAAGGTTCTATCTCCATTTTTGTCAAAAAAAATTTTTTTTTTTACAGAATCTGATCCATTAGGTGTTTATTAATGCCTGTGTGGTGTTATTTTTTAAATGTTTACATTTTTGAGTTAGTAATTAATAAAATACAAAGGTTCCATCTCACAGAACATAATGGAATGTAAAAACTTTGAAGCTCAATATCTCTGAACGACCCTAAACGGAGATAGAACCTTGTCATTCTAAGCTCACGATCTGCTAAAGTGACTTACCTCTGCTGTCACCTGAGAGGGGGAAAAAAAACAAAAAAACACACATTCATTGTGAGCACAGCAGCTTATCAAGTTCAAGTTCAAAGCTTCATTATGTGAGAGCAGGTAAGAGCAAGATACACATTCATAAAAGTGTTTACGAGGTCGTAAAAAAAAGTATCCCTTCATCTAAATACGAAGTTTGTCAGACCCAATCTAATGGATGTTTGTTTTCGGGCCATTCAGTGACAGTGGATTGCAGCAGGGAGATCTACAATGTTTTCACGATAGCTTAGCGCTGTTAATTGCTGCCAAATAAATGGTTTTCGTCTTAGTGAGCAAGTATTGATGTAGCCTGTAATACAGTATGTGTTATAGGCATTGACCCACTTAGGGCCTTTTGGTATGCCATAAACAAACGTCCTGTGGCTCAGTGTAGGGAGTAGGTCCAGGTTTAGAGACAGTAGCCAGGTTTAGAGACAGTAGGTCCAGGTTTAGAGACAGTGGGTCCAGGTTTAGAGACAGTGGGTCCAGGTTTAGAGACAGTAGGTCCAGGTTTAGAGACAGTAGGTCCAGGTTTAGAGACAGTAGGTCCAGGTTTAGAGACAGTAGGTCCAGGTTTAGAGACAGTAGGTCCAGGTTTAGAGACAGTAGGTCCAGGTTTAGAGACAGTGGGTCCAGGTTTAGAGACAGTAGGTCCAGGTTTAGAGACAGTGGGTCCAGGTTTAGAGACAGTAGGTCCAGGTTTAGAGACAGTGGGTCCAGGTTTAGAGACAGTGGGTCCAGGTTTAGAGACAGTGGGTCCAGGTTTAGAGACAGTGGGTCCAGGTTTAGAGACAGTGGGTCCAGGTTTAGAGACAGTTGGTCCAGGTTTAGAGACAGTAGGTCCAGGTTTAGAGACAGTAGGTCCAGGTTTAGAGACAGTGGGTCCAGGTTTAGAGACAGTAGGTCCAGGTTTAGAGACAGTAGGTCCAGGTTTAGAGACAGTAGGTCCAGGTTTAGAGACAGTAGGTCCAGGTTTAGAGACAGTAGGTCCAGGTTTAGAGACAGTGGGTCCAGGTTTAGAGACAGTGGGTCCAGGTTTAGAGACAGTAGGTCCAGGTTTAGAGACAGTAGGTCCAGGTTTAGAGACAGTAGGTCCAGGTTTAGAGACGAGCCACCGCTGCAACAATTAAATGTCGCGAGGCCACGTGATGCTGCTGGTGCGGTTTCCCCCCCCCCCCCCAGGTCATTCACTTCGTTAAAACCACCACCAGGAGGCGCCATTGAGCACGGTGGATATGTTTACAGTCTGTTTCCAAACATTGCCACCTGGGGGGATATTCCATCAACGTCGCTAAAGGAAAATCCAGGCTTAAGTTTGAGAAGTCTCGTGAGTCTCTGCCCTGAGATTGGGAGGTGGTGAGTTCGATCCCCGGCCGAGTCGTACCAAAGACTATAAAAATGGTACCTGATGCCTCCCTGCTTGGCACTCAGCTTTAAGGGTTGGGTTGAATCCAATGTAATCTAATATGTCTGTTTTAAGGCCGTTCAGTCACTGTGGCTCAGTTGCAGCATTATATGTGGCGCGCGGAGTGGGAGGCTAACACCTCCAAACTCCGCGACCACATCCCAGTCGCCGGCGCTGAGCCCCTCGGGATGGACTTGCCAAGGCTATCCTGGGTGAGGCTCAATCGTCTCCGGACCGGCGTCGGGCGTTTCCGCTCATCAATGCACAGATGGGGCTTGGCCCCAAATGCGTCGTGCGAGTGTGGCGCAGAGGACCAAACCGCAGACCATATTATCCTGGATTGCCCGGTGTACCACCCACCCAACGGGATGCATGGTCTGTCGGTATTAGATCACGAGACGATGACGTGGCTTCTGGAGGGGTGTCCAGAAATATAGCCCGGGTGAGCCCCTCAACCAGGTCTCGGGGTGGTAAAAGGGTAGCCCCTCGGCCCCGAGCCTGGTGGAGTGGAGAGGAAAAACAACTACCCATACGCCGAAGAAGAAGAAGTTGCAGCAGAGAGATCTACAATGTTTGCATGCTGTCAATTAAACGGGCTTCAGCTTTATGAGCGAGTATTGACGTAGCCTGTGTGTGTGTGTTATAAGCAGTGGCTCACTCACTTAGAGCCTTTTATTATGCCATAAACAAGCCTCCAATGGCTCAGTGCAGGTGTGCGGGCAAGCTTACTGGATGCCTGCATTGCCCTGGGAATGTTCTACAATTATCATTATATAGCATAATATCATTAGATTACTATGTGAATCATAAACTACAGATTCTGCATTGAAGGCACCCTCTGGAATGTCATTTTTATTAAAAGATTCACTAACGACGCTCATTTAGAATGTACTGTATAATATACATATAGATATGATCATGGTGATCTGCACTTGCAATCCAGTGTGTCACCTGTGATTTATACACTGGTGTTGAGATAAGTGTGAAAACATGTACGGTATATAAAAATGAAACCCCTTCTCCTTCCCTCAGACTGACCCCATAAACGCTCCCATATTCATTCACAGATGTTACTGTTACATGGACGTGGGAGAGAGCTCTTATCAGCCCTGCTATAGGTGTTGTACAAGAGAAGACATTATATACATCAGGGGTGGGCAAGGTTAACTGTGAGGGACAGTGTGGGTGGACTGCTGTTTGCAAATACTACCATTGCGCTTATCTCTTTTTAATATAGCCTCTATTTATACATCTGTACATACCATACTGTACATAGCTACCTTAACTGTACATAGCTCATAACTGTACATAGCTCATAACTGTATAACTACCTTACTTGCCATACTGTATATCACTATAGCTGTCGTGTTTTATATCACTATTTGCACTTGTGGTTAGATGCTAAACTGAATTTCGTTGTCTGGTACTTGTACTCTGCAATGACAATAAAGTTGAATCGGATCTAATCTAATCTAATCTAATGGTAGTTTGTGTTTTAAGAATGGTTGATAGCAAGTCCAGCATTGGTATCTTTTACCCACCGTAGTGGCGTGATTGGAGGACATTTGCAGACAGCTCCAGTGTAAATAACCCCTATGACAGTTTATGGCACCATAACACTGAACACTTGTAACAGAGTCCTCTGAGAAAGCACTCTATTTCGTTTCAGTTTATGGACAAATAGTGTCGGATAATTAAGCAATGTCACACGAGAGGGAGTGCTGTTATACTGAATATCAGCACGGCTGTGACCGAAGACAATCACAGCCGTGCTGATATTCAGTATAACAGCACGACCTCGAGTGTGATATTGCTTTTATACAACAGTTCTACAGCGCCATTTATTAGTTAACAGTAATAAGCGATAAGCGACATAAGATTATGATTTGTTTGTTTATTTAATCATAAAAAACAAAGGACTGTTGCCTAGTAACCTGAATACAAACATGTAGTCTAATTAACGGTCATTTAATAGAACATCTGTGCGGCGGAGTGATACATATAGTTAAAAGTCCCAGTGCTGTTATACTGTATATCAGCACTCATGGAATGCCTCTTGTCCAATCAAATTACTTGGTCGGAACTAACTGTTGTATAAATATAGTTAAAAGTCCCAGTGCTGTTATACTGTATATCAGCACTCATGGAATGCCTCTTGTCCAATCAAATTACTTGGTCCGAACTAACTATGCTTTTCTTCATTGACCAAAATAAATACCCTAGCAAATGCAAATATGTTCACACTTTCAAGTGATACTGAATACATCGTACTAGATTAGCTTAAAGCATTCTTAAGATATGTTCTGCCTGTTACCTGTGTTTGTGTGTTTGTGCTATCCTTGCTGGTACTCAAGTTTCTACTGGTTTGAGTGTGTCAATAGCCCACCGCTAATAGTGTGTTTGTGCTATCCTTGCAGGTACTGGAGGTGGGTGTGGCAGAGGTCGTTTGGCACATTCGCAGCACCTGGGCTTTGAGTGACTGGGTCCTTAAAGTCTCTCTCCAAGCCCAAAGGTGTTCTATTGGATTCAGATCCGGTGACTGGGAAGGCCACTGAAGAACACTGAAGTCATTGTCATGTTCATGAAACTAGTTTGAGATGACTTTTGCTTTGTGACATGGTGCATCATCATGCTGGAAGTAGCCATTAGAAGATGGGTACATTGTGGCCATGAAGGGATGCACATGGTCAGCAACAACACTCAAACAGGCTGTGGCATTCAAGCAATGATCGATTGGTATTAACAGGCCCAAAGTGTCCCAAGAAAACATTCCCCACACCATGACACCACCTCCACCAGCTTGGACTGTTGACAGGTGTACATACGTTCCTAATAAAGTGTTCAGTGAGTGTATATACTATATGTGTATATTATATATATATATATATATATATATATATATATATATGTGTGTCACCTCACCCCCTACAATTGTGGTCATACAAAATTGAATTCTAACCTTAAAAATGGAGAAGCCGATGTGGATATTCTTGACCATCCGTCTATTACTCTTCTCAGGCTTTTGCATCAAAGACACCAGCATGTTGTTGGTGCCTTGGGTCTCAGCGACTTCCCCTTCTAACCCCTCAATCTCAACCCGGTACTGAGGGTTTGTCCAGAAACTCTCTAAGAGATAAGACACCGAAAAATCACGTTAGGACATTCTTGCCTGTAGCAGATCTGTCTCAGTTGATTGAAATGATTCATTACAATTCCTGACCTGCAAATAATTCTTCCATTGAAAATAAAAGTCTGTAAATGGTGTTTGTAACTTAAGCCTGTTGAGAAGGAATATAACTCGATAACTCTATGCTTTTTCTGAAAATAATATTGTATATAACGTCTAGTAGGCCTAGTTAGTTAATGAGAGCCTATTGCTATACTGCTCTGATAAAACTTGCTTGTATACAATGTGTACCTGGCCACAGGGACAACAGTTGAAAAGTTGGCTAACACTGACTCATTTACCAACTGGTTTATTAATGTGTACTGTCCCTGGTCAATAAATTAAAAAATAAAATAAAGAAATACACATATACCTATTATAACTATTATTATAAATAGTATAATTATTGTAGTATATAATCATTTTTTATAATTATTAAAGCACTTTGAGCTGCAAAGTTTGCAGGAAAAGTGCTATACAAATAAAAGTTGGTATTATTATTATTATTATTATTATTATTATTATTATTATTATTATTATTATACCGTAATTCAGGCATCCACCAGCAGTGGTTCCTGAAACCCATCTGCCATCATGAATGGAGGACTGCCAATGACAAGAGGAGTTGCCATCCAGAAAGTCAGGACTCAGACAGCAGATGTCCACATCTGAGAAGGTCTTACAGAAGTCTTCCATAGCCATCCTATGAAGACAACCATATTGTGAATTTTACAGTATTTAAATAATACATGTTATGCATACATAAAACTCGCACATGAATCATTCATTTTCATATACTTTTCATGCACTACGACATGAAGGTATTATGTGAAAGGTGATGATTTGGATTCAGTTCAGCTATAAATTCTCGGCTCTGTGGCATCCTCATGGACTATTATCAGATACTGGATAGCACTAGAAACCCTCTTTAAAAACTTCAGAAGCAGCCCCCCCCCTTCCAGTTCATCCACTGTACCATCAATAGTGCATGGACAGGATATCTGTATACAGCTTCGATATTTGAAATGTCGTGAGCTTAGAATGATAAGGTTCTATCTCCGTCTAGGGTAGTTCAGAGATATTGAGCCTCAAAGTTTTTACATCCCATTATGTTTTGTGAGATGGAACCTTTGTATTTTATGAATTACTAACTAAAAAATTTAAACATTTTAAAACACCACACAGGTATTAATAAACACCTAATGGATCAGATTATGTAAAAAAACTAAATTTTGACAAAAATGGAGATAGAACCTTATAATTCTAACGTCACGATGTGTCAGTTGTAACAAGATAAACATGATGCAAGTCTGTTGATCGTTTTGGACAAACATGTTTACCAGAATTCCCCGTCATCACGCACAGAAACACACGTTTGCCGGTCATCAGGACTCACGGTTTGCCACTTGGAGGACCTTATGAAATAAAAGAGTTTGATTCAGCCAGGGGGCTGAATGGAGTACGACTCCTTGGAAAACGGCTTGTAAGTGCAACAGAATCTTAAGTGGTGAAAACCAAATTGTCTGTGCGATTTTGAATTTGAATATGTATTTGGTGTTCTTCACTTTCCCAAGTTCATAGTCATGAACTATAAACAAGAATTGACTCAGTAAAAGCTTAAGAATAGTATTATATTACTTGGGACGCTGCCATGTGAATTAATATAAGGTTACGGTGCTAAATAACATTTCATAAAGGCATGTTGAGTGTGACTTCCTCATGTTCTTCACTTTCTGTTCCAAAATAGTTTGCCGGCTGGATCATATAATAATACTAATAATACTACTACTAATAATAATAATACATTAGACTTATATAGCGCTTTTCTAGACACTCAAAGACCCTTTACAAACTGAAAAGATAGAGTAGTAAAACAAAAACAAAATAAATAAATAAAAGAAAGGGTCTAATTAATTTTTAGATTACTAAATCTAAATATAATTGTGTTTGCAGGACAATCTACTCTGTATACTGCAATTACACCTAGATTTCGGGCGGAGAAGCGGCGAACAAGCAACGCCAGCGTCCTCTCTCGAATGAAATTTTTTGAAAAGTGATTTCAGTGATACATTTTTAATAACTGCAATTGCAGTTCAAATCATAACAGGTTACGCCTGTTTAATGGTTGACTTTTCTTACATATCACTCCAGTCTCCCTTCCACTCTCCCATGCCCCATGGGTTCCACAGGCGGACCAGACGCACCAGCTCACCTTGGCTCAGGATCTGTGGAGTTAACCATAACGACACCGGCTATTATCACACTAAATGATCCAGAGCAGGAACAGGGTTTCAATTGAGTCATTCCATATCCATATCCATATTCCACTTCAGGTAGAATCAAATCATAAACGAAACCCTATTCCTGCCCTGGATAATATTTGGTGTCATAATAACTATGCTGGCATTAGAAGTGACCTTGTGTGAGATAAAGAAAGACTTCAGGCCTGAGTTCATTGATAGGCTTTAGCTCCAGGCTAAACACAGTTGTCCGTCCCCCCGTCCCCCGTCCCCCCATCCCCCCCCACACACACACAC
Source organism: Nansenia antarctica (assembly GCF_963989245.1). Classification (NCBI taxonomy): domain Eukaryota; kingdom Metazoa; phylum Chordata; class Actinopteri; order Argentiniformes; family Microstomatidae; genus Nansenia; species Nansenia antarctica. The sequence goes on along the minus strand of NC_137675.1, from coordinate 6,064,318 downwards.
ACCACCACCACCCTTACTAAAGGGCTTCATGGTCATGAATCAATTCATGAATCGAAGCAAAGTCTTTCTCTTTTCTCACACAAGGTCACTTCTAAATGCCAGCATAGTTCACCACACCACCTCCACACATAATGCACGACACTAAACAGATAAGCGGCGTTCGTCTCATACAGTACCTGAAACACTCCTGTCACAGCGTAGGCGTGGCCCCTCACTAGTCCGTTAGGTGCTGTGTCGGCAGACGTATCCTACAGGGGACACAGGCACGGCCGCTTAAGAGAGTGAACGGACCAAAGAGCTTCGGTATAGAACATGGCTGAACACGAACCCTTAACACTGCCACTCAGACGTCATCGCTTTCGTGTTCACAACGTTCACAACGTATCGGCGAACTCCTGAGATAGCATTTTTTGGAATCTTTTCACAAACATTCAATTGAGATCCAATGCTGATGAACTGACACAAACATTGGAGTTACTAGTATGCGTGCTTATCTCTAGGAAGGATTTGGGGCCCTGTGTAGTGGCTGAACGCCTCTAAGCAGGGAACTCTGGGAGATGGAGATCCTCACCCCTTGAGGGGTGCTACACCCCATCAGAGCGTTGGATTTGGCAGCTCTGAGCATGAGGTCCCACATATCTGGAGGGGCGTCTTTGAGCTGGAAACACATGTGGACCCCGCCCGTGAAGTCAACCATGGCCTCGGAAAGAGTCCCTTTATTCATGTCAGCGTAGGAGCCACACACCCTGCAGGAGGAGAACATGATTAGTAGGGCCCGTCATTAAGGAGGTATCTCAACTGTTATTTACACTAGAAGTGCCGTGATGGGGTCACAGTGACCCCTGTGAGTAAAAAAAATGCTTCTATCTTTGCACTCGATCAAATTTCAGGACCCTCCTTTCATGACTTTTCCTAGATATGTGCGTTCTACCACCCAGTATCCTTCCATTTACGAAATCACATCAGGATAAGCTAGTATGAAGCTGTTTTGCAGTTTTTCTGTGTAGGAGGCAGGCTAAAAAAACGAGACGGCCAACTAGTGGTCGTTGTGTGTAAAGTAGCAGATCTACATTCTAAAAAAGGGGGTCTATTAGACCCCCAAGGCGGCTCTACTAGCAGGTAAAATAAGCCCAGCTGTTCCGGTGTTAACCGATACACGTGGTGTATACTTGGCGTAGGCTTTCTCCAGCAGGGCAGACCAGAACTCATCAGGGCTTTTGGATTGAACAAATAAGAGCCTGCCGTCAATCGTCGGCAGTTTGTCGTCGATCAACACGTCCACCCACTTTCCGAACCTCCAGAACTGAAAGGTGAGAGGAGACAATGGTTCTTAGAGACTATTGCCTCCGGGCTTTCAAAAACGGTATATGAACGATAATAATTGGCTACTGCAGCCAATAAGCAGCCAATAAGCAGCCAATGTCGAATTCAAAAGCCATGATTGAATGGTTCTTTCGAGCACTAAACAGCACATGACTCTGAACATGATTTCAATGCTTTTTTTATTCAACATAAATGCATATCATGACAGCTGTTGTGTGTATTTCTGTGAAGGAGGTCAAGATCATGTGCTGATGGGATTCTTTTACCCTGAAGTGGAAGAGTCCAGTGTAGTCTTTGTCAAACGTTTGCTCAACGGGAACGACTCTCTCCAGGATGTGCTTTTGAAAAGTCAGTGCCCCAATGGAAGCAAGGAACCAGCAGTTCCCTAACTGTACATGACAAATGTAAACACACTGTTGTTAATGACACAAAGGGCATGGTGAGTCGATATGTTGCTTTTAAATGACAACTCGAAACCACCTACATTTCCTTGACCAATGTCAAACCTTGAGATGCCATCAATGATGAAAGTGGGATTCTTCGCAATTTTCTGTAAGGAGGGGAATGAATAGCTGTCAGCCATACAGTATATGTTTATATAATGCATGTTAATATCAATTATCAATCATTTTCTGCCCAGGAAAACCAACCAAATTCAAATTCAAACCGTGTTAATAGAAGAGTGTTAATGTAAAATGTGCAGGGCTTAAACATACCGCTGGTCTCAGCCACACCACTCTAGCCAAGTCCGAGGGTGCCAGTACATCAGGACCAACGGAGCTGTGGTCTGGGGGGAATTTCTGATCGACGTATCGTAGACCTCTGGTGACACAGTATCGCTTCAACTGCTGAAAGTCTTGGTTGAGAAATTTCTCTGGGTTTCCAAGGCTACCAAGACCGTCTTTCTTGTGACGGTGATCCATGATGTTTAGACACACCCCAGGAGGAGGCATAGTTGCTGTATGCAAGATCTGTGTGAGCAAAGTGAACATAGGATACTCAAGAATAACAGATAATGACACAAGAAAGTAGATAGGGTGTTATCGTTTAAAGGGATAGATCACTCAATTCCCATCAGACTTTTATGCTTATCTGAATCAAATGTCTGGTACATGTTGACACCCAATATTACTCAATATATATTTTGGTGATTTAAAAAAAGTATACTAATATTACACATATTAGGCATTACAGCCTACATTTAAAAGTAACTTTTGTTTTGAGGTTGCATCCAGTACCAGTTCCAGATCAGTTTAATTATATCAATCATTATTTGCTGCACTGTTAGATTTATATTTATATTAGGCTATATAGATTTATACTTGACGTGGTAAACCCATTCGCTTTCGCTTATAATGCACAGCACAGCAATAAAACACATACAATAATACAATACAATAATACATAATAATACAATAAAAACACATACAATAAAACACAACTGACAATTTAGGCTACTAAAAACAGTAGTGTGCAGTGAGCGTGATACACAACCATTTAACAAAACCACATCTTACCCCAGTAAAGTCCTTTTAAATAGTCAGACAACGAATCTTCTGTAAACAATCTCAGTTGTCCGTCTTGTTACCTGAAAGCACCTGAGAGTGCTGACGTACTGCTCTACTCTAACACGACAGAATTCTGTGTGCAAACACCTTCCCCCTTGCGTCCAAATTGACAGCCACTGGATGGGCACTTTCTCTGGAACTGTGTCCTGAAGCAGAAGTTAATGTTTACAGATTGGTCATAAATGCAGCACCCTGTTATGTGGCGCCTGGGTAACCATATAATAATTGGACATGGCACTGACTCAATTGTTTATGTCCATCAACATATTGTCTCTCTCTGTACTTTCTACTCTGCCAGATGTCAGTAATATTCCCATATATTTGGCTTCTACCATCAGACTAACCTCTGTACTGTTTTTATTTGTGGCAACACCTCACTAGGGAGTGGGGGGAAGGAATACACTACAGCACGATGTTCAACCCACAGTGGAGTTCATTTCATCCACCAACGTCTCCATCTAGTGGCCTAAACGAAGAATTTAAGCAGCAACGCTGAGCGTTTCATACAGTAAGCATACATATTACAGGTGAAAGGGCATAAGAAAAGCTCCAACCAAACTCCAAGCTTAGTATGTGAATACATTCTTTTCAATATTCCAAATCAATTTCTCCTTCAGCACAAGAACACATACAAAAGACAAAGGACAAAGAAACACTCTTGCTCCTGGTTCTGCATTTTGTTTTCTACTCGACGACCCATGATAAAGATTTGTAAAACATCACCATTCAATAAAGGAGCTTACCTGATACATTCAGCTAAAGCTGCCGCCTTTGAACGACGGTCTCAGTCAGAAGAGAGAAAACCTCTGATACCTGAGTCTGACGAGGACACATGATGTTAGTTAACACATATGTGCCACACAGCACATGTTAGCGAACACATGTCCAGTTGATCAGTAACAGCTTTTACTGTGTTTTCTCAACGAAGCACACATGTGGTCAACAACTACTGATGGTGAGTAATCCCCACTACTCTACACTAACTAGGTAGTAAGTGGGGATTACTCACCGAATCCATTGCATTGCAATGTTTTGGCTCGACCTGCGAGTGTGTGTCGTTGACTTTTAACAACGTTGACATTTTTATTGACACTTTTCAGAACGAAAGTCTGAACATTTTGATTGGTCGCCGACGTGTTCCCGCTCTCACCAGCTGCTGTCACATGGTAACAGTTCCACCTCACTCTGTGGTAGGCTAGGTGGAATTTCCGTCATATTGTTTTGTAGACAGATTGACTGTAGATTCTCCGTTCATGACTTTCCCTTGACTTCTCTCCCCCATCAGGGGCTTATAACAGGGCTATAATCTGTGGACATCAAATGGCGGTTACCATGCACTACAGCTGTTCTATGGACAGAAATGTCCCTATCAAAGGTTATGCATATTGTCTGGTACGCTAATATTAAGGATTGCACTGCACTAACTATCTTGAGGATGGTTTGGTCGGTAAACCTGAGGCAACGGGAGGGGGTGTAGAGGGGGACGAGGTCGGCAAGGTAGGAGGGGGCCAGATTGTTGATGGCTATGTAGGTGATGAGTAGGATTTTTAATTGGATCCTGTATTTGACCGGGAGCTAGTGTAGGTTTTGGAGGACAGGAGTGATGTGGTCATGGCGGCGAGTGGAGGTCAGCAGACGGGCAGCAGAGTTCTGGACTGGATGATGGATCATCCTCAACAACCACAACCACAACCACAACCACAACCCCATCAAGGGTCATTAGTTGGTGCAGTTCTATGCTTCACAGTGAGCCTGTCCTCCGACTTGGCCACTCTCTGTCATATTCTGAAGTAAACAGGGTTGGTCCCCTGTAAACTCAATGCTTTTTACACAACAGAGCCATATCTGGTGGTATCTCACAGGTGTTTTTTTAGGCACAAATACTGGAAGGTCATCAACTTAAAAGGCAATCTGATTGTTATCTTGCTGATATAATGAATCAGACTTATTAACATTGTATAACCGTCATACTGTACTTTAGTTGACAGTGCACATACAGAGGCAGTAAATCAGATTCATATGGATGTATAAACAGACTGACTGCAGCTCTGCTTACTTCCATCACAGCCATGGCCTGGAGAACAGTGTCTGTGTTGCTTCTGGTCTACCTGTCAGGGGCTACCTCTGGGATCAAGCTGGAGGGGAACGGGGAACATTCTGATTGCCATCAACCCAGCAGCAGGCCCGGATTAACCCCCTAGGGTGCCCTAGGGTGACCAGACTTGATGTGTGCCCCCCCAACACACACACTTTTTATTTATTTAATTTTTTTACTTTGCAAGTGAAAATTTGATATTTACTATGGTTACAAAAACCATAGATTTACAAGAGCATATAACTACAGTACAGGCTCATCACAGTTGGGCCTAATGCCGTAGTATAGCCTTGACACCAGGGCTGGACTGGGACAAAAATTAGGCCCTGGCATTTTTGGCCCAGACAGGCCCACCCCAATCGGTCGGACCACACCCACCAGCACAAAAATACTTGCCTTATATACTCGTCTTATATAATGTGCTGTACAGTCATATGACAAACTGTAGTATTCCCCCAAACCACTACAAAGACGACTACATACAATAAGCAATGGTACCAGTGCAAGTAGACCAGTGTACTCAGTGATCAGATTCCAGAGCGAATTTACGAACGCAGCCTTGTTGTTCTAGATTTATTTTTCCATTATCAACCTATCATTGCGCTTTAGAGTAAAACAAAGCACGCAACTGTCGCGTCTATCTTTTCATGGCAACTCTACATTGTGATTTACAAGGGATATTAACTAATATTAAGTAATATTATTACTTGGTTACATTTTGCAATTGATCCGCGGTACACATGCATGCCGAACCGTGGGGGGCGATCCGTTACACCCCTACACAGCTACCTATATTTTCCTTACCGGGTCAACGGTTACAGGCTGACTCGGCCCCGCTTCTTCTGTATCCTCTCTATCCTCTGTATCTGTACCCTGCTCCCGCTCCTCCCTGCCAGCCTCCTCTTCAACCTGTTGCTGTTGCTGCTGTGGTAAACTTGAGGGTGCAGCAAACATGTCCCTAATGTTTACACATTTGGCAGGATCTGCCTCGAGTTTCTTCTTGTTTTTCTCCCTAAGTTTTTCCCAGCCTCCCTTCCGTTTTAGTGTGCTTTTGCGCTCCATCTCTCTCAGTATCTATCTAGTAACTATCCAGGCTAACTAAATGTATTTTGCTGGCCGGCTCGGCCCAAAACTACCGCAAAACTGAGACGCGGTCTGGTGCTGCGTGCGTGCGTGACCCCTGACCCCCCCCCCCCCCCCCCCCCTTCTCTCTGTTGATTGGGCCAGCCCAGTGTCTGTATAGAAAATTGACCAACGGGCCGCTGTCCCTGATTTATGGGCCGTTCAATGGTAGCTTTCGGCCGGGCCGGCTGGTAAAAAAAAAAAAAAAAAAAGTTTTTTTTTTTATTTTACCGGTCGGCTCGGCCCAAAACTACCGCGGCCCACCCGGTATGCCAGATGGCCAGTCCAGCCCTGATACTGTACATATCTATCTATCTATCTATCCAATCAAATGACTTGGCCCCTTTATGATGTTGAACCCAGTGTGCGCTCCGGCGATCTCAGAGCGAATTTACGAACGTAACGCGCTGTATTGCTTGACAACAACAGTACCTTGACAACAGTTCACGTTGTCCAATGAAATGTCACAAATACTTACTCCGCTCTAATTGGTCGATTACAGTCGCGAGTCTTGAAACAGATGTATAAATATAGCTGGATGACGTAGCTCTCTCTCTCCTCTCCGCGCATCACCTGTACATGACAGGTGAATTATAAAATTAAAAACGATTTTACCCCTCAACTCTCAACTTTCACTAAACAACCATGGCTACCACACCTACCACACCTACGACACACGAGAAGACAGCGAAGGTGAGTTTCATTCATTTTCATTTCACATCTTTACCTCAGCGATGTCCTAGCTAGCTATTAGCTATGAGCTAGCTGTTCTGAACTCTGCACTCTACGAGATACAAGACGGCACCTCGCTAAACAACAATAGTCATATCAATAATAACCATGTCATATAACTAATAACCATGTCATATAAATAATAACCGTTTAATATAAATTAGGCAGTCAATAGTCCGACCACCAGCACCCCGCTACTGGCGTCTTTTCCTGGCAACGACGATGATCTGGAGCGGCGGCAGAGCCGTCAATCCCGGGTCATTGACCTACAAAGTGCGCCTGAATCGCCGTTTAAGGAGTCTGCCTCTCATAGGTAGGGGATATCTGTAGCCCACCCCTCAGCACAAGTAATCCCCTCTACTGCATCTTGACAGGTGTGATATTGATTCAGACCTTTTTATAAGACATTCCTTTTGTTTGTATTCAGCACCACAGGGACCCCCGCTGCAGTGCCCAGGCTGTCAAACGCACAGATCTCAGAGCATTACTCCACCTGCATCAAGCTGTCCACGGAAAATGTATGTAGTCATTCATGCGTATACCTTGTAACTAACTGACATTCTGAAGAATGGGAAAGACTGAAGTAAATGTCAAGACAAGACAAGCCTTATATTCCTTCCCCTGTTTTCTCAGAAAATTACAATCAAGAACGCCTTTGGTCTCCACCTGATTGATTACATGGCTGACATCCTCAAGCAGAAGGATTCTGAGGCCACAAACTTCAAGGTATGGTTTTATACATTAATTATTCCATCTGTGTGCCTCTCTTGAAATCTCCCCATCACACAATACTTCAAGACCGAGATGCCTTTGCTACTGAGAGCAGGATGAAAAATGAATGCAGAAAGGATTCAAAGGAATGACATTTTCCTAAAACTAAGACATGTTCACTACCGGGTTACGTCACTGCTCGCTGTCTCAACTTGACGTCCACATGCGGAACTCCGACATCAATGGGAAATGTGATTTAATTAGCCCACGTGTGGAGGAGTGGATTCCACCCTCGGTGACCGTCTGTTTAAAGTGCCTCTTGTTTGTGGCTGCCCAGGTGGCTGCTGGGACGCTGGACGCCAGTACAAAGATTTACGCCGCCAGAGTGGATGCTGTCCACGCCGACGCCTACAGAGTGCTGGGAGGTCTGGGTGCTGAGACTAAGCCTGCTGAAGGTAGGAGTCCTACAGAGTGCTGGGAGGTCTGGGTGCTGAGACTAAGCCTGCTGAAGGTAGGAGGTGGGCCATGAATTGATGCTTTTATCAATTAATTAGAATTTGTGGTTTAGGACGATGTTTGAAAAGGAAAATGGATTTTCACTTGAACTGGGTAATTATGGTAAAGAACCACTACCTCTTCCCTGAGCCCCCCCACCCGCCCCGGCAATTAATATCCAGCACCACTCATTTCTTGAAATTATGAAAATTATGAAAAAAACGAAAACCAGATATTGTTTTACATACACCCCTTTGATTCTGCGACTGGTTTCTGGTCTCACCAGCAGCGTCACTAGGCTACACTTTTAAAAAGGGTCCTATAATTGATTTGCCATTTGTAAGAGAAGATAAATAGAATAAAAACCTGAAGGCACTAAAACTAGAAATCAGACAGTAACTCTTTTTTTTTCTTCTACAATGCTGAATGCTGCAGTTTAAATTGTTTTAACTTTAAACCAGTTGGTCACTGAGTACTGCAGAGTACTGTTTTTGTTGCTTGAATAAAGGCTGGCAGTCTTTAATAGCCAACTGTTGTTGTGGACTATATACTGGGGAAGTATTTGTTATTATTCAGGAGTTTCTCTGTCAGAACACTCAGCAATTATATTTGCTAACGTTTTAACTTGCTTATTTTCCATCTGCAGACATCTCACCCTGCAAAAACTCTCTCGTCACGCGCACACACTCGCGCAAAACCTTGTATTATTCTCCAGCGATGGCACAGCGCGAAGCGAAGTGTGGAGATAGGTCTGGTTATGCGAAGTGTTTAGATAGGTCTGGCTATGCGAGACTACGGCGGACTAACGTTACCAACGAGCCCATGGGCTTGCCACTGTCGCCAGATTCGGGTTGGGTGCGTTTAAAAAAGCGGATATTTTAGCCTGCTTGTCAGATGTTTGGTATCTACGTCTGTAATAAATCCTCTTTCTTGGGGAGGCAGGAGGTTCCGTTGGGGGGGCAGCCCGCCCTCCCAAGGCAATTGTAGGGGAAACACTGACATTATTATTATTATTATTATTATGATTATGAATTTAAAAAGAATCATCTTCTGATCCATCCTTCCCCTTTCCTTGTTGCGGTTTGTGTGGCTCATGGTCCAGGGGGTGACGGAGACAGGGACAAGGGGGGCTCAGAGGGAGAACTGGCAGCCAGGCAGGTGGTGAAGAAGAAAAGGCCCCCGAAGAAGACGGTGGAGCAGAACCTGAGCAACATCAACATCTCTGAGACAGAGAGGAAGTGTGAGGTGAGGTGGAGCAGGCTGCTCCTCAGAGAACAGAGGGAACTGTCTGCTTGATAGAGGGAAATAGCTACAATCAGTAAACAATGCAATGAAATGCTTACTTACAAGCTAACAGTGCAGTGACTCATTGAACACTTTATTAGGGACCTGTACACCTTCTCATTCATCCATGTGGTGTAATGGTGTGGGGAATGTTTTCTTGCCAGACTTTGGCCCGTTAATACAAATAAATCATGGCTTGAATGTTACAGCCTATTTCAGTATCGTTGCTGACCATGTGCATCCCTTAATGGCCACAATAATAATGGCTAATGGATAGTTCCAGCATAATGCACCATGTCACAAGGCAAAAGTCGTCACAAACTGGTTTCATGAACATGACAAAAGAGTTCAGTGTTCTTCAGTGGCCTTCCCAGTCACCAGATCTGAATCCAAGAGAACACCTTTGGGACGTGGTAGAACGGGACATTCACAGTGGATGTACCATGATGGAACATCATCAGCATGGATGTATATACCATAGACTGGATGTATATGCCATAGATTGGATGTATATACTATGTATATAGTAGGATGACTGACTTGTCCTCCCCCCCCACCCTCCAGGTGGACCCCATGTTCAAGCGCATGGCGTGCTCCTTCGACGTGAGCAGCACGGCGGGCGTCTTCCTGCCCGTGGTGTTCAGCGAGGACAGCCGCTGCCAGCTGCTCTTCCCCTCCCACATGACCCTGCTGCACGCCAGGCCCTCCTGGTCCCCGCCTCCCCCGCAGCGGACGCCTTCGCAGCCCTTCGCAGGTAAACAAGGAGCAGAGCCAGACACACTCCACCACCGTGTCACTGCACTGTGGTGTCACTGCACTGTGGTGTCACTGCACTGTGGTGTCACTGCACTGTGGTGTCACTGCACTGTGGTGTCACTGCACTGTGGTGTCACTGCACCGTGGTGTCACTGCACCGTGGTGTCACTGCACCGTGGTGTCACTGCACTGTGGTGTCACTGCACTGTGTGCTGCCCCCCCCCCCCTGGTGGTTTGGGCCTAGTAACTGGATGTACCGATCCGTGGCTGAATCGCCCAAAAAGTCTTTCCCTTGATATCCCCCTGGCATCCCTTCTCCAAACCCATTAGAGGAGGAAGGTCAGTCTTCTCCAAACCCATTAGAGGAGGAAGGTCAGTCTTCTCCAAACCCATTAGAGGAGGAAGAGGGAGGAACCTCAGTGAGTTTTGAGAAGGAGGGGCGGCTGTGGCGCAGGAGGTAGAGCCGCCGTCTAATGATCGCAAGGTTGGCAGATCGGCGGTTTGAGCCCCGGCTGGCCACATGTCGAAGTGTCCTTGACTCCTTGGGCAAGACACTGAACCCCAAATTGCTCCCAGTGAGCGGGCCGGCGCCTTGCATGGTAGCTTGCCGCCATTGGTGTGTGAATGTCTGTGTGAATGGGTGAATGAGAGGCCGTTGTAAAGCGCTTTGGAACAAGGTCAGTCCATTTACCATTTAGAAGGGAGGTGAGGAGAGAGGGATGTGAAGGAAAGAACAAAAAAAGAACAAAATCAACCCCTGCGTTGACTGTGTTGGATACAGGTGGTCTCCAGAGGGCCCTGAAGAAGAGTCTGTCCATCTGCCCTTCCCTGGAGGACTTCTCCTTCCCCAGCTGGAACCCCCATCAGGTCAGAGCCACACAACAACCACAGACCACCCCAACATTGTTTTTACGTAATTATAGTAGATAAGTCACATTGCTTAACTTAACACAGTAACTTTACACATATTTCACAATATATAGGTTTGCTGTGCTGTGTTAGAGAAGGCAAGAGACCATCTAGTGCTCACACATTCAAGCCTCTCTTTTTAATTGTTGTCTGTGAGCGGATAGTTCCTATTATATGAATTCTCATCTAGTTCTGTCTCAAACTATGCCGTGTTGGGTCCTTGAATTTGAGGGAATTGAGTCTTGAAAGTCCTTGAAAGGTGCTTGAATTTGATGTTTCAGAAGGTCGGCCCCGGCAACTGGCAGTTTAAGCCCAAGCATAAACGTGAGTGTTTGTTGTCATACGAAAGAAGCCGCTCTGTGTGTGTGTGTGTTGGGAGGGAGGGTGGATGGGGGGTGTATGTGTTGTTTTTAACACTGTGTTGTCTGTGACATTCCCTTAACTACATCATTGATCATTGACCCTCCCCCCCTCTCTCTGTTTTTCTCTCTGCTCAGAGGACCACGCGCCTGACAAGGAGACTCGCAAGAGGAAGCCCAAGAAGGTGTTTGAGATCGACTTCAACGACGACGTCAACTTTGAGACCCACTTCTGCTGTACCAGAGTAAGCCCCGCGGTCGGTCGCCCCTCGAGTTCACCGGCCAGTTTTTTCTGAGCTGTTGTCATAGTTACAAAGAAGTGCTGTGATTGCCACTTCTTCCCGATGCTATTTTGACGCTATTTCAAGTGACTGACAACCCTGTGTCTGTCGGTGTGTGTTTGTGTGTGTGCGCGAGTGTCTGTATGTCTGTTTGTTTGTGTGTGTGTGTGTGTGCGTGTGCGTGTGTGTGCCCCCAGGCTGCTACCACTAACACCAAGTCAGCCCTCAACACCGGCAACAAGAAGACCACTCTACCTGCAGACTTCAAGTTCCCCCCGGAGACCCTGTCCCAATTCAGCCTCAAGCCCTCCAGCGTGGTAAGCCCCCCCCACCCATTAAAGGGTTAGTTCACCCCCCAAAATCATAATTTCTTAATGTCTCTAGGGAGCGCCTGTCAGTCCACTTTGGGGATGAACTATCCTGTTTAATGTTCAGTCTTAAGCCCAATTTATACTTCTGCGTAAAATCGACGGCGTAACCTACGCCGTAGCCTGCGTAGGCCCGGAGCTTACGCCGTAGGTTGACGCGCACCTCTCCAAAAATCTAACTACGCAACACACCTACGCAGACCGTAAGCACTGTGATTGGTCCGCTTGCAGGGCTCGACAGTGCGACTGTTTTGGTCGCATTTGCGAGTGAATATATTTCTGTGCGACTTGGAAATACATTAAATCGCACCAGTGCGACTAAAAAGACTGCTGAACTACTGTCATGCGCAGTCAAACTTATGTGTATAAGCGATGAGGGAATGAAAACAGTGAACAGAAACGCGTGTCGCAGAAATGCTTCACGCGAGTCCTATATGCGCTTAAAATGCGCATAATGGGTATATGGGTACAGCTCTCATAGTTCGTAGCGCTGTGTTTTGTTAGCCGCTAGCTGCTAGCTAGTTAGCAGCGTTTGCTTCCGGTTTCATTACAAAGAGGTTAACCCTATATGTGCCTGACGTCTAACAACATTCAAATGACTCTAACTTCATATTTTTTCGAATTTCAATGTATGACACATCATTTGAAAGCTTATGATCCGTAGTTCCAATCCACAACACGTCACATTTGAAAGTGTTTATGTAATTTTTTTACATTTGAAAGTGTTTTTTGTTTATATATATTTATATTATACAATTTACCAGTCATATTCTGGAATGTGTCTAAATGTTTAAGTTCCATAAGTATAAGCAAAATAAAGTAACAGTTTGTAAATAAAATAAAAACACGAACCGTGACCCAAAAACCGAGGTTCATACCGAACCGTGGGCCAACTGAAATGAATATTCTTACTTCCCCTTTACATTGTGTGAGTCTCCATTTTTATTACGGCCAAGAGCCGGTTATGATCATTTTGATATGTTATGATTATGATAATTTGTTGTCGTTGTTGACGAAAATTGCGCAATTTTCATTGTGCTACTGAAATTCTTGGTGTGCTACTAAATTTTTCAACATGGTAGCACAGTGCTACCTGGGGAAAAGGTAAGCGTCAAGCCCTGGCTTGGTAGCACATGATTCCGACTCTCTCATAGGCCAAAATGCGGAACCCATGACAGAAATGTAATTTACTTTTTCTGTAATTACTTATTAAAGATTTGAAAAATTATGATAGCCATCTTATTATCTTAGTTTAATGTCATTTCAATGCATTATAGACATTTTGGTTACAACAAGCATAACAAAACAAAAAAACGCTATTATGCCGCTATGAGTACACCGTTCCAAAGGAGCGCCCCAAGGAAGCGTCAAGCACAGCCTTCCCATAAGGAGCGCGATTCACATTTACAAGATGTACAATCCTGTTTATTTAGAAATAAATTATTACCTGTGGCGTTTGACAGCGGATGATGATAGACATATTTAATTAAAGTTATCTATAAGAACTGTGTAGCGTTACATTCTCGTAAATGCTGGTAGCGTTACATTCTCGTAAATGCGGAAGCCATGACAGAAATGTCATTTACTTTTTCTGTAATTACTTATTAATAAAGATTTGAAAAATTATGATAACCATCTTATTATCTTAGTTTACTGTCATTTCAATGCATTATAGACATTTTCTTTACAACAAGCATAACAAAAAAATCTATTATGCCGCTATGAGTACACCGACCAACGCGACGCAGACCGACCAACGCAGAACTATAAATTGGGAGAGCCCTTGCGTAGGCTACGGCGTAGCCGCGCGTAAATTCGACGCAGAAGTATAAATTGGGCTTTAAACTCGCTCCTCTGTGTTGGAGCCGACTCCAGGCTATGGAAGCTGTCTGATCTTGACACTGTTCTGTCCGTCTACGGCAGCTGTGTAAAGACGAAAAGCGTCTGTCCGGGGAGCTGGGGGAAGGCATCGGAGACTACGACTCCAAGAGTATGGACATGAAGAGACTGAAGAACTCCATGTGGAACATTCTGACCGACACGCCAGAGAAAAAAGCCACGGTCAATTTCTCTTCTCTGCTTGAAAGGTACCACAGGGCCTCGCCACTGAGCTCCCTCCATGTTATGTCTTGTCTAGCAGACTGTGTGTGTGTGTGTGTGTGTGTGTGTGTGTGTGTGTGTGTGGAGGATGGGGCTTGGCTGTTCCTCAAAGCTTGTAGACATGCATCATTTAAACGGCGCTCTAAACAGAGAGGTTTTGGAGGGTTCCAAGCGTTGATTCAGTGCTTACAGGGGTGTGAACATGACGTGCGTGCAGATGAATTAATGCAGTGTCTAAACCATGTTCTCTCTCTCTCTCTCTCTCTCTCTCTCTCTCTCTCTCTCTCTCTCTCTCTCTCTCTCTCTCTCTCTCTCTCTCTCTCTCTCTCTGTCTCACCTGTCTCTCTCTCTCTCTCCTGTCTCTTCAGTCTGCCCTCCAACATGGCTCAGAACCTGTCGGTGCCCCTGGCGTTTGATGCCCTGCTGCACCTGGCCACTGAGAAGGTGAGTTACTACTGTAGTCCTCATGCCATTCCTACACCAGGGACCAGACCACCTGCTGTTGATGATAGGTGGAGCATGTGGTGGATAGGCTGCTCGTACATGAACCCAAAAAGCATATTTAAAATGATCTGTGTTGTTGAAATGTTCTTTCTTTTTAACTTCCAATTAAAATGTTACGTTTTTAACAGTCATGAGTATCATCATGACAATCTCTATCAATTCAAATCAAACTTTATTTATACACACATTGTACACTGCACATTTAATATACAGTACAGCTTAACAGGGAAAAATGAGTCAAAACAGAGAGAAAATTAGAAGATAATAAGATAAACCTAGCAAGTGAGTGTGGTGGGGGAAAAAAAGTTGCCGGGTCATTCATTCTAATGCATTTTTGCCCTTTCAACAGAATTTGGAGCTTGTCCAGGTGGATGACATCATCATCATCAAGCAAGGCCACTGAGAGGGGATGGACATGAAGTGTTTTATCTTAAAATGTTTTTAAGTGTTTTAAAGTGTTCTGTTTTTAAAGTGTTTTAAAGTTTTAGTTTTAACGGGGGGGTGGGGGTGGGTGCGCTCAACGCCGGGGGCAGCGACGGCAGCGACTGGGATGCACGCAACTTTTTTTGTTGACAGGGGGGGGGGGGGGGGGGGGGGGGACATTTCTCCTTCACATATATTTCAGACGACATTGTAAATGTTTTCAAGTCATCCTGATGGGCCTTCAAGGCTATTTGAATCTTCGTGTTATATATTTATTCTATTTATTTAATTAATATTTATTATACTATTTACTTGTTTTCATATTTAATACACTGTATTTACCGTACTTGTATTAAACTATTTTGTACAATATTAAATGTTTTATCAACTTCCCAGAGATGTCACTCGTTGTTTATGCTCATCGTGTTGAAAACACTTAAACTTCCCAGTTAATACCTTTTATCCACATGACATGCATTTTTTTGTCCTGGGACACACCAATTGAATTATTATTAACTAATTCATAATGTAAAATATATAATAGGATAATTCATTATTATACTTGAATTATTCCAATTGGAACAAGATCGCCTGACTGTCTTAAGACATTGATATTCAGTGTCTTAAGACATCTCAAGATGTTCTGTGTCTTCAAGACACAGAAAATATGGCTCTTATGCTCCATGTCTTAAGTGAGTGAATGAGTGCATGTCTTCAGGTTAGGTCTTAAGACGACTTAAGACATCTTGACAGACAAAATGTCTTATTTTGGTTAATTAAGACATCTTAAGACAAGGTGATGGCTGGGTATGAAGGGGTCAACAATTACACATTGATGGAGGATACTTGTTATAGTACAATACAAACGAGCAGGTGTTACATATAATATCCTATGTGCCACACCTTCATCAATGCTGAAATCGCTAAACGTTTATTAACAGCCTCCCAGTCAATGCATTTTGAGCTTCTGGATCCATGCATTGTGTTTGAAGTACTACAGACATGGGTGGCATTACTGTTCGGTTTGATGACATCAACGTTAAAGGTCTCACATTATGTGAAACTCACTTTTTCAGTCCTTGTGCTGGATATATATGGGTCTCTGATTACCCTACTTACACATTAACAGTGAAATAAAGCTGTTAACATAAATGTTTTAACGTTTGTACTAGACTTACTTTGAGTTTGGGTCTCCGCAATTTTTTGGGTAAGGAATTGTCATCCATCCTTATTTCAGAGTCCATGAGCTGTGACTGTGAGAACATTTAAAAATCAATAAAAATAAAATATTGTTTCAACAACTCAAATAGGAGTAAGCCTACTGTTATAGGTGTTTACTCACAGAAAGTTGCATCCGTACAAGACAGGTTTTTGACACGAAGATGTCACCAACCCTCTCCTGCTACAGCCGTGCTGACACATGTTTAACTGCACCTAAACTGCATGCATTGTTGCATGCATGCATCATGAAATATTTGTGAAAATCACGTTGTGTAAATTTGAATACATCGCAGACCACTGTCCACTGCATACCTGTCAACATTGGGATTTGAAAATAAGGGATATTTTCCAAAAAATAAGGGAAAATAAGGGTCATCCTCTCCCCCCCCCCACCATCCACAAACCATACCCCTTACATTTAGACTGTACACACAGTCAATCCTAACATCACCACTAGACAACCATAGGATACCCCTTACATGTAGACAAGGGTACACACAGTCAATCCTAACATCACCACTAGACAACCATAGGAGACCCCTTACATTTAGACAAGGGTACACAGAGTCAATCCTAACATCACCACTAGACAACCATAGGATACCCCTTACATTTAGACAAGGGTACACACAGTAAATCCTAACATCACCACTAGACAACCATAGGATACCTCTTACATTTAGACTGCACACACAGTCAATCCTAACATCACCACTAGACAACCATAGGATACTGTAGTTTATTTTGGCCTGTCCTACTGGGAATGGGGGTTGGGAATGGGGGTTTTACGACTCTGTGTTGAAGAGACCTCCTGGCCTCTCCCTCTTGACCATCTAGGTAATGTGATAGGACCACTGGCTGTGACTGCATTTTGACTTTGTTTATAAGTAAGGGTGTGGGCTCTGAGAGGGGTCTCTTCTCTCCCACCTCTTGACCAAGCAGCTCACTCTCTCTCTCTCTCTCTCTCTCTCTCTCTCTCTCTCTCTCTCTCTCTCTCTCTCTCTCTACCAGGCCGCTCCTCTCTGGCCCTCTCTCTCTCTCTGTGCCTAACCAAGCAGCTCCTCTCTGTCCCCCTCCCCCTCTCTCTCCTCTCTCTCTCTCTCTCTCTCTCTGCCAGACCAGCGTCCAGCTTTGATGTCTGTATACTTTTGTATTTTGAATAAATGGTCTTAACCTGCTCAATAACTATTCTTCATTTTAGTAGCCAACAGGTTAGAAATATACAACAATACCCCTTACATTTAGACTGTACACACAGTCAATCCTAACATCACCACTAGACAACCATAGGATACCCCTTACATTTAGACAAGGGTAGACACAGTCAATCCTAACATCACCACTAGACAACCATAGGATACCTCTTACATTTAGACAAAGCTATACACTGTCAATCAACCACCTGCTTCAGTGCAACAAGAATTAAGTAGTTCCTACATTAAGTAAGTGACTACAGGTGATCAGAATCAGATACCTGGTTGAAAGTAAAATACTTTGAACATCCCTGCATGAAAACACAAAAGGGCATCTAAATTCAGCACATTTATTTATACATTACTTGACACCATGATGTCAATGGGAAAAGAGAGGCGCAAAGCTACCAGCGATCATTTCAAAACAGCGATAATCGAGGCTGTGTTCGTAAAAAACACTCTGGAAATCTGATCACCACTCATGGAATGCCTCTTATCCAATCAAATTACTTGGTCCCTTTATGACGTTGCACCTAGTGTGCGTTCCGGCACTCTCAGAGCAAAATTACGAACGCAGCCCAAGAAACGAGAGGAGACAAGTCAACTCTGACATGGATATAGCGATTGTGCGCATGCGTCTAACGTCTAACAATTAAGTGTTAAATTATATTTTATTATAGGTTAAAAATACGGGAGATTTACGGGAAAATATTTAAACGGGAGCACAGCGGGAAAGAAAGGTAAAATACGGGAGAATCCCGGGGAAAACGGGAGGGTTGACAGGTATGCTGGCTGTCGTGGGGTTATGGAATTAATGCGCAATACAAGTTGTATTGTATTGTATTATATTTTTAATAATACCCCCCCCCCCCTTCTTCAAATATGCTTTGAAAATGTAATACTTTAATTAGTTTATTTATTTATTTATTCTAGTCGTAAGAGAGAGAGAGAGAGAGAGAGAGAGAGAGAGAGAGAGAGAGAGAGAGAGAGAGAGAGAGAGAGAGAGAGAGAGAGGAATTATGGGAAATGTAGTCCTTGCAGTACATCTAACACACGGAAGCCTTCGTAGCTCAGCACAGCTCACAACTACAAACAATTCATTCCACCGCAGAAGAAGAACGTCAGCTCTATATATACACCACCCCTCCTTCTCCACGTCCTCTCACCGAACGAACAGACGACGAAGCGCTCGGCCGGCTGAGACATGTGAGCCGTCTGGCGAGATGATCGTGTGCCTGAAACAACGTCGTCCCAGGCGATCGAACCAGCAACCAGCTCCATGCATCAGCAACCAGCTCCATGCATCAGCAACCAGCTCCATGCATCGGGCAGGAGAAGTGATCCAGCACGCAGCAGTGTCTTCTGTGAGTAACTTTCCCCAGCAGTGACATGACAATGATTTAACGAGGATTCCTAACTTGGCTGATCTTACTAAGCCGACTCGGCAGATGGTGAACTTGTTTCTTGAACGTCCAGAATTACAGCCCAGTTACTTATTTCAGTTTGACGGCTTTATATAGGGTTTGGGTTGACACCATATAACTTAGTGCTTTTCGCAACTCGTCTAAAAGAAACCGCTCGTGACATGGCTGGCTGGTTGACGCGTAAAGCCAGGCCACGTGGAGTTGACGACCAGGCTGGGCAGCGTGCGGAAGCTAAAGTTGGTTGGCAAACTAGCATGCTTGCTGACGTGCTTTGTAGACCGAAATGTACTTGCCACGTGTATTGATTAGATTTAGATTCAATTCAGATTCAACTTGATTGTCATCGCAGAGTACAAGTGCAATACAACGAAATGCAGTTTAGCATCCAACCAGAAGTGCAAGTGATGTAAGGGCATGTTATAAATAGAACAAGAATGCTAGTGATAAGTAACTATGTAATACAGTATGTGCAGAGGTAGTATTGTAAACAAACTAATTCAGTATAGTTTCGAGGTATACAGTTGTGAGCTGTGTCCAGTGAGGTATCTAATGTGCAGAAGTATAAAAGAAGCTAACTATGTCAGGAGACTGCAATATACAGTGGTTCGAAGGTAGTAATGTAAACGTTAATAGTGCAAAGGTGACAAGAGTGATCACATACACAGGTAGACTGCGGTGTAGCACCTGCATCGTTTCTACAGACCTGAACACTGTGCCCCCATACGTTGGCTAGACAAGTGTCACTTATTAGCTTGTCCCATTTACTCACAGACTTTGAGAATGTATGCACGAGTGATGCAGGTGTTGTCCTCTGGTCTGATGGAGTCCTCCTCCTTCCTCAGGTGTGGTGTCAACCTCGGGTGAGGGTGCTGGGAGGTATGAAGAGGTTGGTCTCGTCCCAATACCCCTCGGGGTAGCCTGCTGCAGGTAAATTGGCTCCTTAGATGTGATTCTCCTGAGTGGGGTGGGTGTCTGGGGACCACTAAGGGGGGGGGGGGTGGTAGGAGCCAGTGATGACAAAAAAATAATAACTTTTCTGACACCTCGTATGAGAGCTGGTCACAGCTCCTGATTCTAACTTTGTTCTGAGGCTCGTAAGTCACGTGGTCCCTTCTCCTTGGGTGTTCTGTATAGGCACAGTCTAGATTGGAGTAAAACACTCTCCCCTATACTCCAGTACATATTGAACCATGAATGTTGATGTTTCAGCCTGTATAGGGCTCTGCACACAGCGTGCGATTTCTGTTGCGCGTCAACATTCCATTTTGAAGTTTGAATGGAAGTCTATGAGAACATCGCATTTCAACACACACGGCCCCGCACGGCGAACATTCGATTCCATTCATTTTGAATGGGGAAAAAGCACAAATTTGACAGTGCGACAAAACTTGCACGCCGTGTGCTTTGTCCCATTCAAAATGAATGGAATCGAATGTTCGCCGTGGGGCCGTGTGTGTTGAAATGCGATGTTCTCATAGACTTCCATTCAAACTTCAAAATGGAATGTTGACGCGCAACAGAAATCGCACGCTGTGTGCAGAGCCCTTAAAAACACTGTGACTCCTCCCCCTCCTGCAGGCTGGTTACAGTGACTTGGTGAGCCAGGCTGTGATGCTGTGTAGCTCTGCTGCAGGCCAGTGGCGGACGTCTTCAGACTGTCTTCTCTCTGTCCAGAGGGGGGGGGGGGGGCGACGGGGCGATGGTGAGTCCTGCTTATTCTGCTGCGTGTCCATGTCTGTTTCTAAGCCAGTGCTTAATCTACTGGGCGTCCATGTCTGTTTCTGAGCCAGTGATGACAAAAAAATAATAACTTTTCTGACACCTCGTATGAGAGCTGGTCACAGCTCCTGATTCGAACTTTGTTCTGAGGCTCGTAAGTCAC
Organism: Nansenia antarctica; assembly: GCF_963989245.1. Classification (NCBI taxonomy): domain Eukaryota; kingdom Metazoa; phylum Chordata; class Actinopteri; order Argentiniformes; family Microstomatidae; genus Nansenia; species Nansenia antarctica. Next base: position 6,043,568 of record NC_137675.1, on the reverse strand, counting down.
GTGGTCCCTTCTCCTTGGGTATTCTGTATAGGCACAGTCTAGATTGGAGTAAAACACTCTCCCCTATACTCCAGTACATATTGAACCATGAAAGTTGATGTCTCAGCCTGTATAAACACTGTGACTCCTCCCCCTCCTGCAGGCTGGTTACAGTGACTTGGTGAGCCAGGCTGTGATGCTGTAGCTCTGCTGCAGGCCGGTGGCGGACGTCTTCAGACTGTCTTCTCTCTGTCCAGAGGGGGGGGGGGGCGACGGTGAGTCCTGCTTATTCTGCTGTGTGTCCATGTCTGTTTCTGAGCCAGTGATGACAAAAAAATAATAACTTTTCTGACACCTCGTATGAGAGCTGGTCTACAGCTCCTGATTCGAACTTTGTTCTGAGGCTCAGAAGTCCTTATTTATATTTTACTCGACACTTCCTGTATCTGTTTCAAATGAAAAGCCGTATAGGTACTATTATACTATGCTACGTATACAGTTGTCATAGCAGAAACCCCACCTAGGCTATGATTATATTACTTAAATAAGTTCAAAGAATATCAGGTCAATATCAGGTCAAAGAATATTCCATCAAGGTCATTTAAAGGAAAATCCAGGCTTATTTTGATGAGACTCTATATGCCTGGATTTTCCTGTAGCGACGTTGATGGCATACCCCCCCAAGTGAAGGGCAGTATTTTTCTGCTGAGCTCTCACTCTCTGAACGAGGGTAAACAAAGACCATGTGACGGCTTTCTTGGTTATACCGTTTCACCTTTTGAAAAGACAAACTCAATGGAGAAAGATAGGGCTGGCTGTAGCAGTACAACAGCAGCTCTGCCACACACACACACACACATGCTTGCTGAGGTAGGGGTAGCCCATTGTGACCCTAGCGTAAGCAGGTCCCCTAAATTGGAGTCACACATAGGGCTTTCACACCGGCAGTTCCGAACGCCCGTTCGCGTTCGGAAACCTCCGAACGTTGGCGCTGTCTGGCGAACGAGCCCGCGTTCATACCAGTGTATCGTTCGCCAGACAGCGCCAACGTTCTGAGGTTTCCGAACGCGAACCGGCGTTCGGAACTGCCGGTGTGAAAGCCCTAACAGTGTCTCGTACTCTACATATTGAACCATGAATGTTGATGTCTCAGCCTGTATAAACACTGTGACTCCTCCCCCTCCTGCAGGCTGGTTACAGTGACTTGGTGAGCCAGGCTGTGATGCTGTAGCTCTGCTGCAGGCCGGTGGCGGACGTCTTCAGACTGTCCTCTCTGTCCAGAGGGGGGGGGGGGGCGACGGTGAGTCCTGCTTATTCTGCTGCGTGTCCATGTCTGTTTCTGAGCCAGTGATGACAAAAAAATAATAACTTTTCTGACACCTCGTATGAGAGCTGGTCTACAGCTCCTGATTCGAACTTTGTTCTGAGGCTCAGAAGTCCTTATTTATATTTTACTCGACACTTCCTGTATCTGTTTCAAATGAAAAGCCGTATAGGTACTATTATACTATGCTACGTATACAGTTGTCATAGCAGAAACCCCACCTAGGCTATGATTGTATTACTTAAATAAGTTCAAAGAATATCAGGGGGGTATTCCATCAAGGTCATTTAAAGGAAAATCCAGGCTTATTTTGATGAGACTCGTCAAAATATGCCTGGATTTTCCTGTAGCGACGTTGATGGCATACCCCCCCAAGTGAAGGGCAGTATTTTTCCGCTGAGCTCTCACTCTCTGAACGAGGGTAAACAAAAACCATGTGACGGCTTTCTTGGTTATACCGTTTCACCTTTTGAAAAGACAAACTCAATGGAGAAAGATAGGGCTGGCTGTAGCAGTACAACAGCAGCTCTGCCACACACACACACACACACACACACACACACACACACACACACACACATGCTTGCTGAGGTAGGGGTAGCCCATTGTGACCCTAGCGTAAGCAGGTCCCCTAAATTGGAGTCACACAGTCCCTCGTACTCTACATATTGAACCATGAATGTTGATGTCTCAGCCTGTATAAACACTGTGACTCCTCCCCCTCCTGCAGGCTGGTTACAGTGACTTGGTGAGCCAGGCTGTGATGCTGTGTAGCTCTGCTGCAGGCCAGTGGCGGACGTCTTCAGACTGTCTTCTCTCTGTCCAGAGGGGTGCGACGGTGAGTCCTGCTTATTCTGCTGTGTGTCCATGTCTGTTTCTGAGCCAGTGCTTAATCTACTGTGCGTCCATGTCTGTTTCTGAGCCAGTGATGACAAAAAAATAATAACTTTTCTGACACCTCGTATGAGAGCTGGTCACAGCTCCTGATTCTAACTTTGTTCTGAGGCTCGTTTAGTTTAGTTTAGTTTAGTTTATTAGTTTATTATATCGAGGACAATCCAAATACATGAACCATATAAAATACAGTAAAAAAGGCAGCTCTAGCCTAGTCGGCTAATTTTCAGCTGAAGTCCCCAGCCAGTTGCAACATGGCATCCTGAAAAGTAACGTCATTAGTTCAAATAAAACATTTAGATATTCTAAGAACACGTGGCTGAGACAAGGTACCCCAACATCACACTTGACAAAAAACACACGTAAGCAAGCTGAGGTGGTTGAAGGGGCTACAACAAACACCACATACACACCAGGGTTTCCGTTAGAAAAAATTGCCGTCGGACATCGTGTCCGGGAAGATTTCGATTTACCGGACAAACGTCAGATATTCCGGTCATCATATTAAAATATAATATAGCTGTTTGTCGCGGTGATTACTGTTGTGTAGCGGCCTATATATGCCATTTAATGTCTATTTCTCATCCGATACGATTAGATGCGAGCTATATAATATATAATAATATAACATGATTCGCATGCGCGCTATGCCATTATGTCCAGCGCTGAACGGGCGCCTCACTGGGAACTGAACAGACAGCATCGATCAATGAACGGACTCCACATTACGTTAACTGAAGTTTGTTAAATTGTTTGGGATTAATGTGAGTTTTCTATTTTCTCTTTCCAGTTTTACCCTTTTTTTATCAATAAAACAACTTCATTTCTATAACCAGGTCTCGCTGGTTGGGAAGGCATTTCGTTTAGCTGCCTGTCAAATCATACTTAATCGGACTCTGGGAGTATGACAATGAGGAGAACATAACTGTTTATTGAGAAACGATTGATAGGCAGGCTGGGATACGTATATAAAGAAATACCACAATGTCTAGATGTATAACATTTTGCTCAAATATGCAACCAGCAGTAACTTGGGAGTGTCCAGTTCACAAACTCAAAAATGCTCAGTCCACTGATTCACAATCAATTCAACAGTTCATCAAATCCCCAAAAGTTCAGTTCAGCTCAATCACAGTCAATTCAACAGTTCATCAAATCCCCAAAAGTTCAGTTCAGCTCAATCACAGTCAATTGTATCCAAACAGTTTCACTCTTCACCCCGCTCCCACACAACGAACGCAAGACTTACAGTTTTTAACAGTCTGTCAGTCCGATTGGCTTAGTGGTGTCGGGTTACCCGCGCTGCTTAAGATGAGCAGCTCCTGCTCTCTCCCCAGCTCCGGTGCAAGCGTATGACATTCCCAACGGCCTTGTATCCAACTGTATCCTTACGTTTCATCCAGCTCTTCGCGGTCCGAGTAGGCTAAAACATTTACCGAGACGCAGACAGCGGACGCGACCTGCGGCACAAACACGAACGGACGGAATAATCCACTTCCTGGTTTGTTTGAATCATCCCGCCCTCAGCACTCGGTGAGAGACACCTTATCATTTCGCGTCGTCTGTAGAGAACGGGGATTGGATGATTTACGATTGGATACCGGCAGCGTGTGACGTGTGACAGCGTGTGAAAAAATCGTGGAAGTGACAGTCGGCGGCGGAGACATGGCGACTTCGGTCCGCAGTTTTAATTCGGTTACAGGCACACTGGAGAATACGGGGATTTTTTAAAATAGAAGGAATCAGAATGTGAACTTTAGCGAATTGTATTCAAATTGTGCTTAGAGGGAATTATTTTCACCGGACATTATGTCCGACGAGTTTTCAATTTGTCGGACTTCAACAAATTTTACCGGACAAAGACCGGTAATTACCGGTTAACGGAAACCCTGATACACACTTATGGGGGCAGCGACATTTCAAGCACATAGAAGCCACAGGACAATTACAGGCCACACAACATTAAGCACTTACAAATAGCAATACATTAAACAAAACAAAACATACAAAAAAAGGCATTATGGGGAGGCAGCACAGAGAGGGATTAATGAGGACAAGTATAGTTCTGTGTCAGCCAGGCTTTCATGTGTGTTGTGAAGGTGGAGTAAGTACTCGGGGCCCCATAACTCGTAAGTCACGTGGTCCCTTCTCCTTGGGTATTCTGTATAGGCACAGTCTAGATTGGAGTAAAACACTCTCCCCTATACTCCAGTACATATTGAACCATGAATTAGAGATGCTCCGATCAGGGTTTTTGGTGCCGATCACCGATCACTGGAATCAGTGATCTGCCGATCCGATATCTTCGATCACCGATCACAGCGTCGAAAATGGCAATTTAAGCATTCTATTTATTGTGTAGCATTATTTATGTTTTTAATTATTCTTAACACCATTGACATTGTATATTAAGTATTCAAATGAAATTAGGAGATGAGAAAGTATCATGAATTGACAACCATCTGTTTTATTGAATTCACAACCACCTGTAGCTTACTTCAGGAAAAACAAATACAATGTGAAAATAAAAATCCTAATAAATAAAATGTACACTGTCACATCAAATGTGCAACATTCCACTCGAATGAGAGGAACTAGGGGCTCTTAGAGAACTTGGAGCTTATACTGTAGCTTTCCTGAGGAACAATAAACATACCCAAACTAAACTGCAACATAAACAGGCTATAGCCAAATATAAAATACTGTTTCAAGTCAGTCAGTTTCAAGTCATATTTAGGAGGAGATAAGACAGCAAGTCAGCAATAATCAATAAAACAAATAAACAAAACATTGCACCTAAGGAGATTTCAGACTCAAAACCTTACTTCTTAAGCAGCATCACTGGCAGATTAGCCTTGAGAAATACAAGCATCTCAGCGTTTTTGGCACTCAGCCTGTTCCTCTTATCATCTAAAAGTCCTGCTATGCTGAAAAGTCGCTCGCTATCTACACTTGTGCAAGGTGCACAGTAGTTAGTAACTAATAGTTGTTGCTATGGGCCTTAGCCTAGCTTAGTGACTTCCTGCTCGCGGGGTCACATGACGTCGCTGAACACTACCTACACTACGCTCGTGAAGTCGCGCTGGAACTCTGACCAGCACTCGTGGAACGCCTCTCGTCCAATCAAAGCACTCGGTCCCTTTATGACGTCGAGCCCAGTGTGCGCTTCGGCGCCCTCGGAGCGAATCGACGAACGCAGCAAATGCCGTATGATATTCGTGGTATTGAAAGACCTTGCGTGCGTTCCTCCGCGAGGAATTTCTTTTGAGCAGACATTACAAACTGCATATTTGTTGTCTCTTTCCGACACTGTGTAATATTGCCAGACTGGCGACGCCATTTCTCTATGTAAACTGATCGGCCGTGTTTGATCGGCCGTTTTGAGAACTCCGATCAAAACCGATCAAGGGCATATCGGCCGATATCGATCGGCGCCGATCAGATCGGAGCATCTCTACCATGAATGTTGATGTCTCAGCCTGTATAAACACTGTGACTCCTCCCCCTCCTGCAGGCTGGTTACAGTGACTTGGTGAGCCAGGCTGTGATGCTGTAGCTCTGCTGCAGGCCGGTGGCGGACGTCTTCAGACTGTCTTCTCTCTGTCCAGAGGGGGGGGGGCGACGGTGAGTCCTGCTTATTCTGCTGTGTGTCCATGTCTGTTTCTAAGCCAGTGCTTAATCTACTGGGCGTCCATGTCTGTTTCTGAGCCAGTGATGACAAAAAAATAATAACTTTTCTGACACCTCGTATGAGAGCTGGTCTACAGCTCCTGATTCGAACTTTGTTCTGAGGCTCAGAAGTCCTTATTTATATTTTACTCGACACTTCCTGTATCTGTTTCAAATGAAAAGCCGTATAGGTACTATTATACTATGCTACGTATACAGTTGTCATAGCAGAAACCCCACCTAGGCTATGATTGTATTACTTAAATAAGTTCAAAGAATATCAGGGGGGTATTCCATCAAGGTCGTTAAAGGAAAATCCAGGCTTATTTTGATGAGACTCATCAAAATATGCCTGCACTTGTTTGTATAAATCTCGTGAGACTCGTCAAAATATGCCTGGATTTTCCTGTAGCGACGTTGATGGCATACCCCCCCCCCCCCCCCCCCCCCCCCCCCCAAGTGAAGGGCAGTATTTTTCTGCTGAGCTCTCACTCTCTGAACGAGGGTAAACAAAAACCATGTGACGGCTTTCTTGGTTATACCGTTTCACCTTTTGAAAAGACAAACTCAATGGAGAAAGATAGGGCTGGCTGTAGCAGTACAACAGCAGCTCTGCCACCCACACACACACACACACACACACACACATGCTTGCTGAGGTAGGGGTAGCCCATTGTGACCCTAGCGTAAGCAGGTCCCCTAAATTGGAGTCACTGATAGGGCTTTCACACCGGCAAAGAACCGTGCCGGTTCGCGTTCGCAAACCAAGTCTGGAACCGGCCGGCGCGTTCAGACCGAAGCTCAATTGGTTCGGAACCTGAAAAGTTGGTTCGCAGCGGGCACCAAAAAATAGTGGTTCTCAAGTGAACCAAAAACGCGAACCGTGACGTCGTCAGAGGGTGTGTCATATTCTAGGTTGTAGAGACCAGCAAGGAGGAAGTAGACAAAATGTAATCTAATGTAAATCTAATCATTAGTGAACAAAAACAATATCAAAAGTGTCATTATTCTCTCTATCTTCCTCACATGCTCAGCAAACACACACACACACACGCACACACGCGCGGACATGCGCGAACGCGAATTTCGTAAGCCATTTCTATTCCAGTAACGGAGCAGCTGAATAGTAAAAGAACGCGTGTAGAAAGTGTCTTTTGTTTTGTTTCACAGACAATTTTGTTTATTTCAGATACTGTAGTGGAAGATATTATCCTCATTTCCAGTGAAGTAGCTGCCATCTAGTTGTGAAATGTTTGTTTATCCCGCCCCTTCATAACCCAGCATTGATAACGCGGATGGTTCAGGTTACACTGGTATGAACGCGGGCTCGTTCGCCAGACAGCACCAAGGTTCAGAGGTTTCCGAACGCGAACCGGCACGGTTCTTTGCCGGTGTGAAAGCCCTAACAGTCCCTCGTACTCTACATATTGAACCATGAATGTTGATGTCTCAGCCTGTATAAACACTGACTCCTCCCCCTCCTGCAGGCTGGTTACAGTGACTTGGTGAGCCAGGCTGTGATGCTGTAGCTCTGCTGCAGGCCGGTGGCGGACGTCTTCAGACTGTCTTCTTTCTGTCCAGAGGGGGGCGACAGTGAGTCCTGCTTATTCTGCTGTGCGTCCATGTCTGTTTCTGAGCCAGTGATGACAAAAAAAATAATAACTTTTCTGACACCTCGTATGAGAGCTGGTCACAGCTCCTGATTCGAACTTTGTTCTGAGGCTCGTTTAGTTTAGTTTAGTTTAGTTTATTAGTTTATTATATCGAGGACAATCCAAATACATGAACCATATAAAATACAGTAAAAAGGCAGCTTTAGCCTAGTCGGCTAATTTTCAGCTGAAGTCCCCGGCCAGTTGCAACATGGCATCCTGAAAAGTAACGTCATTAGTTAAAATAAAACATTTTGATATTCTAAGAACACGTGGCTGAGACAAGGTACCCCAACATCACACTTGACAAAAAACACAAGTAAGCAAGCTGAGGTGGTTGAAGGGGCTACAACAAACACCACATACACACTTATGGGGACAGCGACATTTCAAGCACATAGAAGCCACAGGACAATTACAGGCCACACAACATTAAGCACTTACAAACAGCAATACATTAAACAAAACAAAACATACAAAAAAAGGCATTATGGGGAGGCAGCACAGAGAGGGATTAATGAGGACAAGTATAGTTCTGTGTCAGCCAGGCTTTCATGTGTGTTGTGAAGGTGGAGTAAGTACTCGGGGCCCCATAACTCGTAAGTCACGTGGTCCCTTCTCCTTGGGTATTCTGTATAGGCACAGTCTAGATTGGAGTAAAACACTCTCCCCTATACTCCAGTACATATTGAACCATGAAAGTTGATGTCTCAGCCTGTATAAACACTGTGACTCCTCCCCCTCCTGCAGGCTGGTTACAGTGACTTGGTGAGCCAGGCTGTGATGCTGTAGCTCTGCTGCAGGCCAGTGGCGGACGTCTTCAGACTGTCTTCTCTCTGTCCAGAGGGGGGGGGGGGCGACGGTGAGTCCTGCTTATTCTGCTGTGCGTCCATGTCTGTTTCTGAGCCAGTGATGACAAAAAAATAATAACTTTTCTGACACCTCGTATGAGAGCTGGTCACAGCTCCTGATTCTAACTTTGTTCTGAGGCTCAGAAGTCCTTATTTATATTTTACTCGACACTTCCTGTGTCTGTTTCAAATGAAAAGCCGTATAGGTACTATTATACTATGCTACGTATACAGTTGTCATAGCAGAAACCCCACCTAGGCTATGATTATATTACTTAAATAAGTTCAAAGAATATCAGGGGGGTATTCCATCAAGGTCGTTAAAGGAAAATCCAGGCTTATTTTGATGAGACTCGTCAAAATATGCCTGGATTTTCTCTTAGCGACGTTGATGGCATACCCCCCCAAGTGAAGGGCAGTATTTTTCCGCTGAGCTCTCACTCTCTGAACGAGGGTAAACAAAAACCATGTGACGGCTTTCTTGGTTATACCGTTTCACCTTTTGAAAAGACAAACTCAATGGAGAAAGATAGGGCTGGCTGTAGCAGTACAACAGCAGCTCTGCCACCCACACACACACACACACACATAGTGCTGTCCCAAACGACTATTTTTCTAACGATTAATCTAGCGATTATTTTATCGATTAGTCTAACGATAATTTTTGTACTGTTCGGGGGAAAAAAATAAAATAAATAAACGTTTTGGTCTCCACCTCACTGCTATGTTTAGCCAACTTGAATGCCAACATGGCCATTTAGAAGTCTGTCCATCACCACAACACATAGCTAGCTAGTAGCTACATAGCTAGCTAACGTTACTCTCGCTGCTATGTTATGATTAGCTAAATTGATGCTAACGTAGCATGCGAGCTACGAGCTAGATAACGTACAGTAGGTGCTCGCACCACAATGACAATAGGCTACCGTAGCTAGCCAGCTACATAGCTAACGTTACTAACACCAGAAGACATACGAACTGTGGTGAGCTACATTGCTTGTGTAACATTAGCTAGTAGCTATCCATTTTTCACTCATACACTTAATTGTCTCGCCTGGTAAAATAAAGGTAAAAAAAAATCGCCATTTTGTTTATTTACGACTAACCGACGCATATTACGCAAACCGACGTATTGACGTAGTCGATGACGACGTCGACTAATCGTAACAGCCCTAACACACACACACACACACATGCTTGCTGAGGTAGGGGTAGCCCATTGTGACCCTAGCGTAAGCAGGTCCCCTAAATTGGAGTCACACAGTCCCTCGTACTCTACATATTGAACCATGAATGTTGATGTCCCAGCCTGTATAAACACTGTGACTCCTCCCCCTCCTGCAGGCTGGTTACAGTGACTTGGTGAGCCAGGCTGTGATGCTGTGTAGCTCTGCTGCAGGCCAGTGGCGGACGTCTTCAGACTGTCTTCTTTCTGTCCAGAGGGGGGCGACAGTGAGTCCTGCTTATTCTGCTGTGTGTCCATGTCTGTTTCTGAGCCAGTGCTTAATCTACTGGGCGTCCATGTCTGTTTCTGAGCCAGTGATGACAAAAAAATAATAACTTTTCTGACACCTCGTATGAGAGCTGGTCACAGCTCCTGATTCGAACTTTGTTCTGAGGCTCGTAAGTCACGTGGTCCCTTCTCCTTGGGTATTCTGTATAGGCGCAGTCTAGATTGGAGTAAAACACTCTCCCCTATACTCCAGTACATATTGAACCATGAATTAGAGATGCTCCGATCAGGGTTTTTGGTGCCGATCACTGGAATCAGTGATCTGCCGATCCGATATCTTCGATCACCGATCACAGCGTCGAAAATGGCAATTTAAGCATTCTATTTATTGTGTAGCATTATTTATGTTTTTAATTATTCTTAACACCATTGACATTGTATATTAAGTATTCAAATGAAATTAGGAGATGAGAAAGTATCATGAATTGACAACCATCTGTTTTATTGAATTCACAACCACCTGTAGCTTACTTCAGGAAAAACAAATACAATGTGAAAATAAAAATCCTAATAAATAAAATGTACACTGTCACATCAAATGTGCAACATTCCACTCGAATGAGAGGAACTAGGGGCTCTTAGAGAACTTGGAGCTTAAACTGTAGCTTTCCTGAGGAACAATAAACATACCCAAACTAAACTGCAACATAAACAGGCTATAGCCAAATATAAAATACTGTTTCAAGTCAGTCAGTTTCAAGTCATATTTAGGAGGAGATAAGACAGCAAGTCAGCAATAATCAATAAAACAAATAAACAAAACATTGCACCTAAGGAGATTTCAGACTCGAAACCTTACTTCTTAAGCAGCATCACTGGCAGATTAGCCTTGAGAAATACAAGCATCTCAGCGTTTTTGGCACTCAGCCTGTTCCTCTTATCATCTAAAAGTCCTGCTATGCTGAAAAGTCGCTCGCTATCTACACTTGTGCAAGGTGCACAGTAGTTAGTAACTAATAGTTGTTGCTATGGGCCTTAGCCTAGCTTAGTGACTTCCTGCTCGCGGGGTCACATGACGTCGCTGAACACTACCTACACTACGCTCGTGAAGTCGCGCTGGAACTCTGACCAGCACTCGTGGAACGCCTCTCGTCCAATCAAAGCACTCGGTCCCTTTATGACGTCGAGCCAAGTGTGCGCTTCGGCGCCCTCGGAGCGAATCGACGAACGCAGCAAATGCCGTATGATATTCGTGGTATTGAAAGACCTTGCGTGCGTTCCTCCGCGAGGAATTTCTTTTGAGCAGACATTACAAACTGCATATTTGTTGTCTCTTTCCGACACTGTGTAATATTGCCAGACTGGCGACGCCATTTCTCTATGTAAACTGATCGGCCGTGTTTGATCGGCCGTTTTGAGAACTCCGATCAAAACCGATCAAGGGCATATCGGCCGATATCGATCGGCGCGATTCAGATCGGAGCATCTCTACCATGAATGTTGATGTCTCAGCCTGTATAAACACTGTGACTCCTCCCCCTCCTGCAGGCTGGTTACAGTGACTTGGTGAGCCAGGCTGTGATGCTGTAGCTCTGCTGCAGGCCAGTGGCGGACGTCTTCAGACTGTCTTCTCTCTGTCCAGAGGGGGGGGGGCGACGGTGAGTCCTGCTTATTCTGCTGCGTGTCCATGTCTGTTTCTGAGCCAGTGATGACAAAAAAATAATAACTTTTCTGACACCTCGTATGAGAGCTGGTCTACAGCTCCTGATTCTAATTCTACTCTGAGGCTCACAAGTTTACCATGGGGGAGGGGGAGGGGGGGGCCCCGGCTGTCGTTTAGTGTGGTAGTCGTGTGAGGGGGGGGGGTGCGAATAGTTTGGTGTGATGGTCAGGTGTTTCTTGGGTTTGTAATGTTTTCTTTCCCCCTGTTAGGTCATGGAGCAGTGGGCCGGTCCGGATGGGTGCTTCTCTCCCCTCTCTTAATCTGGGCTAGAGGGGACCGATCATCACTCCGCTGAATAACAGAGAACGATACTCTTCATGTCACCTCCAAAAGCAGGTTAACACACAGCAGTCGGGCTGCCCGATCACGTCTCTTCACAACACTGGCTCCCCGCTGGTGGAATGAGCTCCCCACGGCTGTCAGAACGGCAGAGTCACTACCCATCTTCCGTCGTAGACTGAAGACCCATCTCTTCAGGTTACATCTTAACTGCTCCTCCTGAGACATCTTCTGACCCTCACCACTACGTCTCCTAAAGACACCCGCTTTCCCCTCTACTGTGTCCCTAAGAACTTCTACTGCCCCCCTTGTACTGTTTCTCAGTTTCTCCAGTAAAAAAAAAAAAAAAACGTTTTAGTAGAAGGCGATAATAGGGAGAAGGTTTTTCCTTCTATCAGTGGCCCCGGGCCCGAGCTAGAGTACTCTTCCTGCAACGAATAGTGGACTGCTGATTCACATGCTTAGTATTCAAATGTATTGATTGTAAGTCGCTTTGGAATAAGGCGTCTGCTAAATGCCAAAAATGTAAATGTAAATGTAAACACTGAGGATTAGATAACAACACTTAGAGAGGAAAGAGGCAACTGAAGAACATGCCATGCGAGTGACGCGTCCAACAAAGATCTATTGTGAACAACATGCAGTTTGATAGGATACATTTCTTTCGTATTCAAGTTTAACAGGTTGTTTTATTGTCAATATGAAGGACACAGCTGTAGGACATAAACATATAACATGTTTTCACCAACACGCTCAGTCCATGGATTCAACTTTCACATAGTGTTTGGCTCATTTCACCAAATTAAGCCATCAAGAGAATGTTATTTGAAGCGATGACTCAAAGAATCTCCCTGATGAATGTGTAATGGGTGTGAAGACAGGTTGATGTCACAAGGTGGACAGGAGGACAACCTGGGAGGCTTGTGGGTGGTCAGTAACCTTCACGCAGGTCCTAATACACATGTGATCAGTTCCATCATCACAAAGGATGCAGGCCTATTCTCTGTGCCAGTGATGGAGTGGGTGATGACTAGGACAGGGTAGAGAGATCGGTTTGATGGGTCACTAACCTATAACCACAGGTGTGGACAATGGAAGCTGCTGAGGTGACAGAGATTGATGGTTTAAGAGCAATACCTGGTGGGAAATAGACAAACATCTGTCCCTTATGTGCAAAGAGTGCTACTTTATTTCATGTTAGCAAATGGATCTTTATTTTAACTATTCAGCCTCCTTTTCAAATATATTACGTTTTTAATACGATGACACTCGTGATCACAAACCATGAGAATGAATGTCCTCTAGTAAGCCATAAAAGGAATGCTCAAGAACATTAGTCATACTATACTAGACAAAGAAGACATTTACCAAATATAGGTGGTGGAACCATTAGGGTAATGAAACACAAAGCAAAATACCTATTCTTATTCAATTATTCATTTATTAGAAAACAAAATCTGGTTTGCTCCAGATATGTGATTTGAGGCTAAAGAAGGAAGAGAGATACAGCATCACTACAGAGGGCATATGGGTCAAATAGAGCAGTGTGACTCTAAATGGCCCTTTTTAACAAACAAAGAAAATAATAGAATCTTTCCCTTGTTTCCAATGTGATTTATGTGAAATAAATCATTTGCACAAAAACAAAGTACAAAATCATTTTTCACATCCTCTTCAGAACTACTGTAATATTAAACGCAGCCAAAGTCTTCAATAACATAAGCCTGGTGCTCCTTGATGCTCATAACGTAGGCCTCATCTAAACGCTCCGGGACAATTTCCAGGTGTCCATTAAGGAATGCAGTTACGACATCCATCTGGTGCACATGTAGATTGTTTTGAATAGCAAAGGACAGTAATGTACGAATGGAGGTGAATCGTACCACTGGTGAAAACGTTTCGTCATAGTCAGCACCATACAGCTGTGAGTAGCCCTTGGCGACGAGTCTGCATTTGTATCTCTCCACTCGTCCATCACTATGATGCTTGACTTTGAACACCCATCTTGATCCTACTGCCTTTCTCTCTTGGTAAATCCACTAAGTCCCATGTCTCATTTTCCAGCAGCGACTCATATTCCAAATCAGCCGCCTGCTGCCATTCCTTTGCATTAGGACTCACCATTGCTTCTTTCAGTGTGATTGGCTCTGTCACACGACACATATTGGCATGATGATCAACAGTCACTGTATCAGCAAACTCATCATATCCATATCTCCTTGGAGCATTTCTGATTCTGCCGCTTGTTCTGACAGTGCTATCGACAATGACCTCATCATCTTGTGTTTCAATGGTTGTCTCGTTCTCTGAGCAGGGTACTTTTGCTTCCTGTTTCCAGTTGAAGTTTGATTCATCAAAGATGACATCACGACGGATTAGAATCCTCCTTTTCTCTTCATCATACAGGCGATAGTCCTTGGCATTGTTTGCATATCCCACGAAACGAAGCTTCACAGCCTTTTTGTCCAGCTTCCTTCTCTCTTCATCTGGGATATGTGCATAAGCAACACAGCCAAACACCTTCATGTGGCTCATGTCAGGTTTCTTTCCACACCATCTCTTGTAGGGTGTCTCTTGCTTCAGGACAGACGTAGGCAGCCTGTTCTGTATGTAAGCTGCAGTGGCTACAGCCTCTGCCCAGTACATCTTTGGCAACTTAGCATGTGACAGCATGCTTCTAGCTGCTTCAACTAATGTCCTATTCTTCCTTTCTGCAACACCATTTTGCTGTGGTGAGTGAGGTACAGTCATTTCATGGTGGATGCCTTGAGTCTTCAAATATTCTTGAAACTCCTTTGATGTGTACTCACCACCATTGTCTGTTCTCAGTCTTGTGATGCTCTGCCCACACTCATTTGAGAATGTTTTCTCAAATTCCTTGAATTTGTTTAAGACCTCATTCTTCTGTTTCAGAAAGTATACCTTGCAGCATCTTGAATAATCATCAATGAAAGTCACAAAATATTTTGCTCCACTTATAGATTCAGTCTGCATGGGACCACAGACGTCACTATGAATCAGCTGCATCTTGCGTTTGGACCGGATTCCTCCAATCGACTTGTATGGCTTTTTAGCCAGCTTGCCTTCCACACATCCTTCACAGAAGGGAACCTCTTTCTCTGCAGAGAAGTCCACTCCGTTCACCAGATCTTTTAGTTCCTTCAGCTTGGTGGTGTGACCAAGGCGCTGGTGCCACAGGCTGGCTGCTACTGACGCACTATGACAGACAGATGAACTTCCTTCAACATCCAGCTGATATAGCCCGTCAACTCTTTGTGTTCCCATTCCTCAAAGAGTACCATCTTTTCCACGTATGTAACAGCGAGACTTCCTGAACTGTACTGTATTTCCCTTTTTGGTAGCTGCTCCCACTGAGAATAGATTCCCAGATAGCTTCGGAACATACAGCACGTCGTACATTGTGACATTCTTTACATTACTTAACTTGAAAGTCATTTTCATGTTGACATTTCCAATTCCCAGGGCGTCCACTACCCTGCCGTCACCAAGTTTCACAGACTGTGCTTTTGAGAATTGCTGGTAGTCTTGAAGCACTTCTTTATCACATGTCATGTGCTTTGATGCTCCAGAATCAATTAACCATTCCACCTGTTGTGGTCTGTCGGTCAGGTTTGTCTCTCTGGCTACAAAGGCACTTTCAGATGAATCCTCATCATAGTCACACATCATGCTTTTGGCCTTGTGGGTTTTCTTAAAAGTTTTACTTTTTAAGCTTGGACAGTCACGCTTAATATGGCCTTCTTTCCCACATTTGTAACATCTCCACGTGCTTGGCCTTTCTGCTCCCACTAACTTGGAGTTATCCTGCACATTTCCCCGACATTGTGATGACATGGCTGATGCACCACCTGATGTACCACTGGAGTTAACATTTGCATTCACTCGCTTTTGCTCTTCATTTATTAATGCTTGCTGAACAAACTGCAGTGTCAGATTGTCAATCTTTGTTTCTAGTGCAGTGACAATTGTAGCATAACTTGGTGGCAAGCTACCCAAAAGTGTTACAATTTTAGCAAAGTCAACTCCTTCATTTGTTTTAAATGCTCAGTTAAACGGTCTCCTTCCTTCATTTCACATCGGAAATATTTTTTCTTAAGGAACAGTTTGTTTGCCAAAGTGTCTCTCTCAAAATGACCTTTCAGCGTGGTCCACGCCTCTTTGGGAGTCTGACAGCTTGTTATCAGGTATAACTGGGTTGTACTCACATTTAGCGCCACCATAGAGAATGCCTTCTCTTTTCGTTTTGCGAACTCAGCTTGTACTTGTGCGTTAGCATCCACTTAGAAAACATAAACATTCTCTTACCAACAAGTGATGTCCATGATTGGTTCTAAAAAAGCCCTGTGTGTGGTACTGGAGTTGATGTCTGACCGTTGTGCTGACTCCGTTAGCATACCCCATAGTCCTTTAGCTTTTAGCAAGTGTTCCAACTGAAACTTCCATGTTGCCCAGTTCTCTGGTCCGCTCAGCCTCTCAATAAACAGCTTATCTTCCATTGTGTAATCCCACAACACTGTTTATATCACACAAATCTCCGTGTAAAAAACAGCTTTTAGCGTCGACCTGGGCCCATAACCTATTGTTCGTTTACCGGAGTTTTATTAACATAGCACGTGAACCAACGACATACAACACAATCCTGTGCTCTGAGGTCTACTCATACTGTCTTTGTAATCAAGCGAATCACACTTTTTAGGTCAAAAAAATATACATATGATTAATCACAGGGTACATAAACAGAAAAACCTTGAACTCTAACCGTGAAACTTTCGTTCTATGGTCTTCTCAAACATGTCACAAACATTCATGAAGCAACGATACATTTTGGTCCTGGGCTGTCCTGTCCCCTCCATCCCTATGGTAACAACTATTTGGCCAATCCGGGAATCCAGCACCCAAGGTAGAACAGAATGTTGTTTAGTTCCTGGTGGAAAAGTTCAATTTCATCATCAAAACACTTGGAGACACAACATGGTGCACTTTGACAGTAAGTTACAGCACAGAGAAACTACCGAGAGACTTCCCTCCAAACAAGAAAAGGTGATTTGTCCCGCTAAAAATGTGTCATCATTGTGTGGTATTCCCAACGAATTATATAGAGACGGACGTCACCGGAAGTACTACTTCACTGTTTACAACACAGGTGGTATACGACATAGCGCCATCCATGGTAAAAGTACTGTATTACAACAGTTACAGAACAACAATGAGCTTTGAAAAGTAAATTGCGAAACTGAGCCTGGGAATTCACATCCTTGTGTAGAACTGTCATATTATTGAACTGATATAACTCTTTTAAATAATATCTGTAATCTCAACACTTATTGTCTCGGTCCCTCTCACCAAAGGTAATCTTCCTGCTCCTCTCTCAGACGTACCACTCCCTGCGCGAGATCACAGACCCGTCCATGTGGGACACGTAGTCGCTGTCCATGCCATTGTCATAGCAGTCCTCCGGGACGTAGGGGGAGCCGTTGGTCACTGTGGGGATGTGCACAGGTGGCCCGCTGGGGTGCATGGTGTTGTTGTGGGTGTTGTTATGGTGCTCAGGGTAATAGCTGCCTTCCCTCGGCCCTCCCCTGCGGCCGTCGCCCCAGTCCTCTCTCTCCTTGTCGTTGGCGTAGTCGGGTAGATGATGTCCACTCCCCCCTGCTTGAGGGTTTCTCCTTCTATCAATGGCCCCGGGCCTGAGCTAGATTACTCTTCCTGCCACGAATGGTGGACTGTGATTCACATGCTTAGTATTCAAATGTATTGATTGTAAGTTGCTTTGGAATAAGGTGTCTGCTAAATGCCAAAAATGTAAATGTAAATGTTGTATCTTGCCTAATTTTTTCCATTGCCATGAATTTTACTCTCTTGTACTTGTAATGGGACGTAATACACTTTTGGCACACATGGCAATAAAATTATGATGAATCATGAATTATTATTATTATTATTTAGCTATTTAAATGTGAGATACGGTATCTCGGTATGTGGTCCAAGGATGGTCGTAAGAGGTCGGTGATCGGTAAGGAGTGTAAATTTCCGTCCATATAAGTACTGATGGAATTTAACAAAGGCAGGTGGCTACTTACATACAGCTGGAGTGGGCGTGGCTACACACACTGCCACACTAAAACGAATAATACCCCCCACCCGACTTTGCTAACTAAATGTAGGTATTTAGTGAATGTAAAACTGTTGGATATGATATCGAGTGGGTTCTTCATCGCTTCGTTTGTCGTCCTATGCCAAAAACCGGAAAACACATTTTTTCACAACAAGACTTGTTTGGCTCGATTGCGAGCTTTCACAATGGCCGAGATGGGGACCTATTAATCAAACGCTGTCACATATGTTCGAAACTTGGTGTCTGATGCTCGTAATGGGAGGTGCTTCATGAATTTCTTGTAGACTCTATTTGGGATGATTGAAGCCCTTGACCCAGTGTCGGTCTGCTTTTTCACTGGAAGTCCTTCCAGCTCAGGGGTAGCCCAGTAGCAATCGGCGCCCTCATCCATGTTTAGTACTCTGAGAAAACGTATTCTCTCCTCCTCCTCTGAAGAGTCACTAGCTGTCTTTCCCTGCTCGACGGTACGAACATGTCTTTTCTTTTTGTCATAACCAGTGTTTTTCTTGTATCCAGACTTTGTTGGCCTTTCAGCGCTCTTTTTGTTTCTACAAGCCCGCTCTACATGCCCTTTCTTTCCACAATTATGGCAGTCCAGGTCCTTACACCAGCACGTAGATGCAAGATGTCCTGTTCTCCCACAACGAAAACATGGACCCTGGCCACTTTGCTCCTCACTACTGACCTTATGCACTCGGCTCGTTGTATGTAACTGCTGGGCTTCCTTTGCCGCCATTTCCATAGTCACGCTGATATTGACAGCTTTCTCCAGCGTCAGATCACTGACTGCCTTCTCTGGCCAGACGAAACATAGCAAATTAGTTATTTTCTTTCTGGAGAATCATGTTCAATTCTTGAAAAGCCTTGATAAGTGTAAAGCCAATCTCCAAACTCCCATTCATTTCGAAGGTCCTGGAAAAAGTTGTTTGTAACCAACTTTTACAATTTCTTGACAATAACAAGTTGTTTGATAAATTTCAGTCTGGCTTCCGTCAGAAGCACAGCACCGAGACTGCACTTCTTAGAGTGTCGAGTGACATCATTATGAGGGCTGATGTCGGAGAGTGCTCAGTGCTGCTGCTGCTTGACTTAAGCGCAGCATTTGACACAATTGACCACGACATCCTTTTAAATAGGCTCCAACAGTGGGTGGGTTTAGATGGGGTAGCTCTGAAATGGTTTTCGTCCTATCTGTCAGGGAGAAGTGTGGCTGTCGCTACCCTTGGTCCCCTGAGTTCCAACCTCTCCACCTCAGTTAGGAACCTTGGAGTAATTTTTGATAGTGCTTTTAAATTTGAAAAGCAAGTCAGCTCCGTAGTAAAAAATAGTTTTTATCATCTTAGACTCCTGGCCAAGACAAAGGCCTACCTCTCCCAGAAGAACCTGGAGAGTGTGATACATGCCTTTGTCACTACTCGCCTGGACTACTGTAACGCACTCTACGTGGGGATCGACCAGTCCCTGCTCCGCCGCCTACAACTCGTCCAAAATGCGGCTGCGCGCCTCCTTACGAGGACTAAAAAGTGGGACCACATTAGTCCAATTCTGTGCTCGCTTCACTGGCTGCCTGTGCGTTACCGCATTGATTTTAAATTATCCCTGACCGTTTTTAAAGCACTAAATGGACTGGCCCCCCTTTACTTCTCTGAGCTCTTGCACCGCCACACCCCCTCCAGATCCCTCAGATCAGCAGACCAGCTGCTGCTGGTGGTGCCCAGAACCAGGCTGAAAACCAGGGGGAACAGAGCTTTTTCGGCTGCTGCACCTAAACTCTGGAACAGCTTCCTCCACGTACAGGCCGCTCAGACCCTGGAGATTTTTAAATCTCTCCTTAAAACATACCTGTTTTCCCTAGCCTTCCCCCCCACCTAGCTATTGGTCCCTGGCTTTTATTATCTTGTGTTTTCTGTTGTAGGTCCCTGGCTCTTATTGTCTTATTGTCTTATTGTTTTGGTCCTTTTGTCTTCTCTTTTGATTTTGCCATGTTTTGTGTTGCATTGTGTTGTGTGCATTGTGCTTGCTTGTTTCCTGCATTTTATCTATTTTTATCTATTTTTACTGTGAAGCACTTTGGCTCAGCATTGCTGTACGTAAGGTGCTATACAAATAAACTTGACTTGACTTGACTATGTCTCCTCCACATCTCCCTTGGTCCAATCCTGTTCTCCCTCTACATGTTACCCCTTGGTGCTCTTATTAATAGTTTTGATGGCATATCCTATCACTGTTATGCAGATGATACGCAATTATATGTTTCTTTTAAACCAAGTGATCTCAGCAAACTCACCATCTTACATGACTGTATTGCTGGAATAAATAATTGGATGGCACAAAACTTCCTACAGTTAAATGCAGATAAAACTGAGATACTAGTTATAGGCCCTGAGAGTACCTCGAATGAAATTCGGCGGTCCCTCGGTTCATTGGCATCCAATGTAAGTAACACCGCCAAAAATCTGGGAGTCTTTTTTGATAGCCACTTGAATTTTGAATACCATGTAAAAAAGGTCACAGTCATGTTTCTACCATCTTCGCAATATCGCAAAAATCAAACCAATCCTTACTTCTCAAGACCTCGAAAAAATCATGCACGCATTTATCTCCTCACGTCTAGACTACTGTAACGGACTCTACTCTATCCTCAGCCGCTCTTCTATTAACCGACTACAATTAGTACAAAACACAGCTGCCAGAATTCTCACTAACACACATCGCAGAGCTCATAACCCCGGTTTTGGCCGCTCTTCACTGGCTACCCGTTAAATCCAGAATTGATTTTAAAATCCTTTTAATAACTTAAGGCATTACACGGGCTGGCCCCTCTCTATATCTCGGAATTATTACAGGCAAAGCCCAATGTGAGATCTCTCAGGTCCTCGGACAAGGGCCTTCTGGTCATACCCTCGACCAACCTCAGAACCAAGGGTGACCGAGCTTTTGTAGTAGTGGCTCCCACACTGTGGAACGCCCTCCCAGTGTCGATAAAGAATGCTCAATCTGTTAATTGTTTTAAGAACTTGTTAAAAACACACCTGTTTTGTTTGCACTTTATTCTATGACATTTTCACCTGACCCACTTCTATAGGTCATTGTTTTGTTTTATCTCTTGTTGTTTTATTGCTCTTATGTCCTTATGTGCCCTGTGTTAACTTGTTTTTACCTGATTGTTTTTATGTGATGTCCACTGTACAGCACTTTGTAACTTCGTTTCGAAAGGTGCTTTATAAATAAAATGTACTTACTTACTTACTTACTGAAGTGACTGGCCCAACAATAGATGAAACAGTTTCTCTACTGTGAATAAAATTCTTCCTTCTAGCATTGTGACTGCCAATGGCCCCTGGTCCAAGCATATTATATTAAACTTTATTATGATGACTGATGTATAGATGATTCACTTACTTAAACAAATGTACTAGTTGCTAAATGTCAATGTTAACAAGATGATTCTTAAAGGATAATATCAGTGTTTTACACCTTTGGTTAGATGGTCCCTTACCCAGAAAGTCGATGTCAATAAAAAGTGGAAATGCTCACAGATTATGAATGAAGTTATTTTTTTTTTGTAATCAATTATTTATTGCAAAACAGTACACATGAAAAACTCATTAACTCAAAAACATTAATACACCAAACAAAATAAGTGTCTGCCCTGATTTCCCCCCCCCTTATCTTAACCCCCCCCTCCCACACTATAAACACATGAGTAACCCCCCCCCCCATGGCGATAACATCCCTTCCACCCCCCCCCCCCATAGTTCTTCATTACACTATATTTGGTATATCATACAATCATAATAATACAACAATTACCGGTTAACTTCACATACAACACAGCCTACAACACAGTCACTCCATCAACTCTTTTATCCTATGTATTGCAGAGGTCCATGTTTGAATTGTCCTTTCTTTAGCTCCATGTATTCTGGCTATAGATTGTTACATGTATAGTATGTCCAGGAAAGACAGCAGCCATTGTTTACGCGTAAGAGTATGTGGAGGATTCCATCGTAATGCTAACATCTTTTTGGCTGCGGTAAGACCAGCAAATAAAACACGAAACATGGAAGCTGACAGATCTAACGATGAAGTATCATTCAAGATCAATAATCTCGGACAACAAGGTATATGGATCCCCAAAAGATTAGTTGAATGAAGTTATTGATGTACATTTTGAGGCATGTCTGACAGCACATTTGGAATATGATGGAGTAGTGTTGAGTATGAACATGGTAATTGTGGTCCTGATCAAAACATTTTAATTAATGCAACTTGAAATGGCTATATCCTTATGTTTTTTGTTGGTTATTACCTTGACTACAAGTACACAATGCAGTCATCATTGAAGAAATAGAATTGTAGTTATATTTGATAAAGTATGTCATTTCTAGTCCCTGTTTTTCCTCCTTGCCCACCAAAATGTTTTATTCATAACAAGAAAAATTATTGACATATACAGTATATAATATACAATATTGGCAAAAATAGAGACATCTACAAAATGTGTTGCATGTGTTTTTTGTATGATCTATATATTTACTGTGTTTCCCCTTATTCAGCTTTGAGTTACATATATATGTTAAGGTACATGTGGGAAAACTAGGGTTAGGGTTAGACATGCCAGCATGTACCAAGTCGATGGAGCACCTAACCCTAGTTTTCCCACATGTACCGTAACATATATATATATATATATATATATATATATATATATATATATATATATATATATATATATATATATATATAGTGTCCCAGTTAACCCGCCTCTATTTTTGCTATGTACATTTTTTTTATTGAGCCCATGATTGTGTAATCCTGATGACCCTGATCATCAACACCTGTGGCCCTATAATAATAGCATGTCTGTCAGTTGCCCGGTGACACTGATGATGGTCACCTGACCCAAATGTTTGTCCAGCACTTAAAACAATAGAAAACAATATTTTTCTAATCTCTCTCTAAGGAGTTTTCCTTAAAGTTAATGCAGTGTGCGAGTTCTTCTACACTTACTGTCTCGTCTCTTCATAGCATAACACTCATGTCCAAATCCTCATTCCGTTTGAGTGCAGAGTCTGCTTTTTTCACCCTGTTGCATATGCTTAAATATATTACTTTTGAATTTATGTCGTTTTTTGATGTTTTTTTTTCAATTCCACCCCTCGGTTGACACAGCCCTTTCTCGTTCATTATACCACCCACTGGGTTTCCTATACCTTTTAATTGTGCTGTGATGTCTGGCATCGTTCCTGGAGGTAGACATTCTCAGAGCCTGCATAGATAACAAGCCAAAAAATGACATTTTTGCAAAAGAGTATGATTGTAAATTCTTTGTTCATTTGAAACTCTTGTTAATTAACCATGGGAGATCGGGCCTTCTGCTCGGCTGCTCCCAGGCTGTGGAATGCTCTCCCTGACCACCTAAGGGCACCACAGTCTGTGGATGCTTTTAAATGAGGCCTTAAAACCCACCTTTTTAATAGACTTTTTTTTTTGCCTTTTAATTGAAAATGTTTATTGTTTTATCTTCTTGTTTTTAATTGTAGCACTTTGAGATTTTTTAAATGTAAAGTGCTTTTATAAATAACATTTATTATTATTATTATTAATAATAATTCTTTATCCATGTTGTCTTTGCCCTTTTCTTGGTTAATTTGTTGTACAGCATGTTAAGCTGACACCAAGCATTTAAATAAAGTTTGTATTTGCAAATGTTATGGTTTAGGTCTCCTTAGTTTTTTTTAGGATAAACCCACAATGTATTACTGATATCATGCTCTAACAAATGACCCACCAGATACACACAGAATCAGCAATGTAGTGTAGAATGGGTTAGCAAGACTGCCGATGTTGGTGTTTAGACCTGTCGGTACAATGGCCCCTCATTCACACATTCACACACCAGCAAGCTACCAAGCAAGGCACCAGCCCGCTCATTGGGAGCAATGGGGTTCAGTGTCTTGCCCAAGGACACCTCAACATGTGGCCAGCCGGCTCTACCTCCTGAGCCACAGCCGCCCTTGTCTGGTGATGTTCAATCGCAAGGTGGAGCAGTGATGCCCCCTCGCTGACCTGACAGGCCTAATAGTACTCCCACTCCCACCCTCTTGACTTTGGAATAGAACCTCCTACCCTTCCCTCATGATTTGAATAGTAAATATGTGTTGCATGGTTGTCCAGTCAAGGCTGGTCATTTGCGTGGCCCCAACCCGGGTCAGGATGGGACAGTATTTCCATACAGGTGTGAGTTGCCCCCCCGCCCGGTTCCCCCCCCCCCCCCCCCTTCCCTCTCGTTTGGCTAACCGAACCCCGGCCGGCGCGAGCTGCTGACGACATGACGCGCACCTCCGTGGCTAATACCGGAGAGCAGCGCGAGGGAGTGCCAAAGACCAAACAGAGGCGGGTTCATTCTGCCCGGTTCATTCTGCATCCTCTCATCCTGCACGACTCTCTCCACATTCGGTGCCTCGTCCAGGAGATGCTCGAGCGCCTCTGAACCGATCAGTTCGGATTCCCGGTTAAGTGCTCGAGCCCACCACCCGCCGTAGGGGCCGTTCGTTCGTCGCGTCTCCGTTAAGTTCCGTGTTTGCGCGTAACAGCAGCGTTCATTCTCCAACCGGCTGTCTAGGAAACCGGACTGCGCAGAAACAAGAACCTCGCCCCGGTTAACGGTAGGCAATACACCTCACCTCACCACTCCTTCCGTGACTTTTTTTTTTGGGGGGGGGGGGTTGGAAGTCTTGTATTTATTTCTCCTCACCACCGTTTACACATATTTTGAATATTTGTAATCGTCACGCATAATAGCGCGTTGTGTAATAAGAAAGACGTTCATGGTGTCGGAGAGAGGAGCAGAGCATCCTTCTTCTCTCTGTGCAGCGTTACACCGTCCGGCGGTGAGCGCGTGGATCCCGGGAATTAAAAAACGGGAATGAAATCCATGACATTTTGACACAGTCTTCTATAAACACGAGCTTTAGAAACCGTGATGCTGTTTGAGTGAGAAGAGCATAATAATAATAATAATAATAATAATAATAATAATAATAACCATAATAATCATAATCATAATAATCATAATAGTAGTATTCTACATATACACGCACAGGATGTTATTGGCTATAGGGGCACCCGGCTCTTAACGGGTACCGCGGATGTAACGAGCGGATGCTGATGGTGGCCTACTAAAAGGCACGCGACCTACTTATCCAGAGAGAGAGAGAGCGGGGGTGGGGGGGAAGAGAGAGAGATAGAGAGAGTGAGTGGAGAGGGAGAGAGTGAGGGTGGGGGGGGAGAGAGAGAGAGGGTGGGGGGGGGGTAGGGAGAGCTATCAGCTCCAGAGATGTATCGATCTAGCGCTCCCTGTCTGCACCGTGTGTGCGCGTGTGCACGACTCCAGAACAGAGAAGTCTTTTTATGTTTTAATGTACAATTAGAAAACAGCGAATATGAGCACAGTTAAATAAACATGTTGTTGTTGTTGTTGTGTGTGTGTGTGTGTGTGTGTGTGTGTGTGTGTGTGTGTACAGTAGCATCATGGATGAGTTAGATGTTCCACAGATGAAGAGGGAGGTAGAGAGTCTGCAGTACCAGCTGGCCATCAGCAGAGAGAAATCATCTATCACAGTGACTGAGTGAGTACGCGCACACACACACAGAACACACACACACACACAGGCACAAACGCACGCACACAGACACACACATAGGCACAAACGCACGCACGCACGCACACACACACGCACACGCACACGCACACAGGCACTAACACACACACACACACACCCCCACATACAATGTGTTTGAAACAGAATGATTGTCCTAACTCAAACCCCCCCCCCCCCCCCCCAGACTGGTGAAGTGGATCGAGGGGTGCGTGTGTGACGACCCGTTCCTGAACCCAGAGCTGATGCGGGCCAACCCCTGGGTGGAGAAGGGCAAGTGTGTGATCCTCTAATGGAC
>NC_137675.1:6012646-6015146 GCF_963989245.1 Nansenia antarctica | reverse complement strand
TAATATAGCTGTTTGTCGCGGTGATTACTGTTGTGTAGTGGCCTATATATGCCATTTAATGTCTATTTCTCATCCGATACGATTAGATGCGAGCTATATAATATATAATAATATAACATGATTCGCATGCGCGCTATGCCATTATGTCCAGCGCTGAACGGGCGCCTCACTGGGAACTGAACAGACAGCATCGATCAATGAACGGACTCCACATTACGTTAACTGAAGTTTGTTAAATTGTTTGGGATTAATGTGAGTTTTCTATTTTCTCTTTCCAGTTTTACCCTTTTTTAATCAATAAAACAACGTCATTTCTATAACCAGGGGGGTGTTCCATCGACGTCGCTGGGGGGGGATCTGGGCTTATTTCGTTAAGTCTCGCGAGACTCTTAAAAAGATCCAGGCATATCTTGATAGATCTCGCGGGACTTGTCAGGGTGGGCCTGGATTTTCCTTTGGCGGCGTTGATGGAATACCCCCCAGGTCTCGCTGGTTGGGAAGGCATTTCGTTTAGCTGCCTGTCAAATCATACTTAATCGGACTCGGGAGTATGACAATGAGGAGAACATAACTGTTTATTGAGAAACAATTGATAGGCAGGCAGGCTGGGATACGTATATAAAGAAATACCACAATGTCTAGATGTATAACATTTTATTGAACAGTGCAAGCATGTAGGCTTCTGGCGTGACACGGCTAGCCTAATTTCCATTCATATGCCTTTTATCAGATAAAATAAAATAGAATAAAACTCTTTGAAAATAAATAGGCTTTAAATTAACTTGCAATGCGTATAGGCTAATTTCCGTTCGATGTTACAGCCGGCCTATGCCTTTTCTCAGATAGATAGGGGATAGCCCTGTAAGCTCATACGGGTCTGTATGTCGTCCTGAAGACCGGCTGTTAGATCATATCGCTGAAGTTTGTCTCCATCTTAGTGTAAATGTTGTCCGTTTCGTTTGTTATCCTTGTTATTGTGCGATAAAGTTAAGGCGCTCCGCTTCGGGCCACCATTTTCGTCTGGGCACCGGGCACGCGCACTCGTGCACGCGCGGCGCTGCCCGGGGGAGGGGGACCCGCCCCCTTTGGTTAGCCTATAGGCTGGCTGGGGGGGGCGGGTCCTTTTCTCTCGGGCGGTGTTGTGTGTGTGTGGGTGTGTGTGTGTTTGGTGCTCGGCTGAAGATGGTGGCCCGAAGCCAATTTGAATACAATTCAATTAATTCGGTAGTTAACGGAAACCCTGGTATGTGTGTGTGTGTCTCACCCTGATCTCCACAATGGTCTGTCTGACGATGTTCTCCAGCCTCTGCTGGTGGTTCCTGGCTGCTGGTCTGCCCTCTGCGCTCCCCTTCTTTACCACCACCTCCTTCTGCTGCTGCTGGAGGGGAGGACGGAGGGAGGGAGGGAGGGAAGGAGGGAGGGAGGGAGGGAGGGAGGGAAGGAGGGGAGGGGAGGAGGGAAGGAGGGGAGGGAGGGAGGGAAGGAGGGAAGGAGGGATGGGAGGGGAGGAGGGAGGGAAGGAGGGAGGGAGGGAAGGAGGGAGGGAGGGAGGGAGGGAAGGAAGGAGGGAGGGAGGGAAGGAAGGAAGGAGGGAAGGAAGGAAGGAGGGGAGGAAGGAAGGAAGGAGGGAAAGAAGATAGGAGGGGAGGAGGGAGGGAGGGAGGGAAGGAGGGAGGGAAGGAAGGAAGGAGGGAGGGAAGGAAGGAAGGAAGGAGGGAAGGAAGGAAGGAGGGGAGGAAGGAAGGAAGGAGGGAAAGAAGATAGGAGGGGAGGAGGGAGGGAGGGAGGGAGGAAGGGAGGGAAGGAAGGAAGGAGGGAGGGAAGGAATTTAAATTATGACAAAGAAAGTAAAAAAAAAACAGGCACAAAGTGTGTGTGTGTGTGTGTGTGTGTGTGTGCCTCACCCTGTGAGGGTTGCGTAGCAGCATTAGCTGCTCGGCCCTCCTCATCCTCTCCTGCTCCATCTCCCTGCTGATGGTCTGCTTGGCCTGGTAGGTCAGCTGTCTGCGGGGGGGGACGCCTGGGAACCTCACCACCTCCTCCACACGCCTGCACGCACACACACACACACACACATTGAGACACACACACACACACACACACACACACAGACACACACACAGACACAGGCACAGAGACACAGACAGACACACACACACAGAGAGAGACAGACAGACACACACAGACACACAGACAGACACACACACACACACACACACACACACACACAGACACACAGACACAGAGACACAGAGACACAGAGACTCACACACACACACACAGACATACACACAGACATACACACACAGACGATTGATTACATACCTATAGTTCTCAACCAGCACACAGAGATAACACACATGTATTGAAATAGATTGATGGAGGGAATAAAAAAGGAAAGAGCAAAAATATGATTCCGTTTTTATTTTTATAGAATTAATCCACAAATCTGTCACACACTAATCTCCTTAAGCTCTGTCTCTCTCACTCTCTGAGCCAC
>NC_137675.1:5995146-6002646 GCF_963989245.1 Nansenia antarctica | reverse complement strand
TACCTCAGACAGCCTCTGGGCCAGGCGGCTGGGCTGTGTGTGTGTGTGTGTGTGTACCTCAGACAGCCTCTGCGCCAGGCGGCTGGGCTGTGTGTGTGTGTGTGTGTGTGTGTACCTCAGACAGCCTCTGGGCCAGGCGGGAGGGCTGTGTGTGTGTGTGTGTGTGTACCTCAGACAGCCTCTGGGCCAGGCGGCTGGGCTGTGTGTCTGTGTGTGTGTACCTCAGACAGCCTCTGGGCCAGGCGGCTGGGCTGTGTGTGTGTGTGTGTGTGTGTGTGTGTGTGTGTGTGTGTGTACCTCAGACAGCCTCTGGGCCAGGCGGCTGGGCTGTGTGTGTGTGTGTGTGTGTGTGTGTGTGTGTGTACCTCAGACAGCCTCTGGGCCAGGCGGCTGGGCTGTGTGTGTGTGTGTGTGTGTGTGTGTGTGTGTGTGTACCTCAGACAGCCTCTGGGCCAGGCGGCTGGGCTGTGTGTGTGTGTGTGTGTGTGTGTGTGTGTGTGTGTGTGTACCTCAGACAGCCTCTGCGCCAGGCGGGAGGGTTGTGTCTGGGGGAAGGCCATCAGGAAGGCCAGCTGCCTCAGAGGCCTCAGGGCGGGAACGTACCTGACAGGGAGACAGACGAGAGAGACAGCCAATCAGAGACCCCGGAACCACATCCACACAGCCTATCAAAAAATGGATGGATATGGTAGAATATGGATATGGATAGGCTTTTCAAAAAATGCTGGTCGAGAGAGGACGCTGGCGTTGCTTGTTCGCCGCTTCTCCGCCCGGAAATCTAGGTGTAATTGCAGTATACAGAGTAGATTGTCCTACAAAGACACTTAAGGAGTCTGCACACAGCGTGCGATTTCTGTTGCGCGTCAACATTCCATTTTGAAGTTTGAATGGAAGTCTATGAGAACATCGCATCTCAACACACACGGCCCCGATTTTAATCGCATGGCGAAAATTCGATTCCATTCATTTTGAATGGGACAAAGCACACGGCGTGCGAGTTTTGTCGCACTGTCAAATTTGTGCTTTTTCCCCATTCAAAATGAATGGAATCGAATTTTCGCCGTGCGATTAAAATTGGGGCCGTGCGTGTTGAGATGCAATGTTCTCATAGACTTCCATTCAAACTTCAAAATGGAATGTTGACGCGCAACAGAAATCGCACGCTGTGTGCATTGGCCTTAAGACTTAGATTTAGTAATCTAAACATTTATTAGACCCCTATACTTTCTTTTATTTATTTTTTGTTTCTTTTTAATAATACTACTCAATCTTTTCAGTTTGTAAAGCGTCTTTGATTGTCTAGAAAGCGCTATATAATTCCAATGTATTATTATTATTATTATTATTATTATCAGGGAGGTCTGTGTGTCTCTTACAGGTCGTTGCAGATGCAGATGATGGGCCGGAGGAGGACCGTCTCCTTCTTCTTCTTCTTCTTCAGAGACTCCGCCCCCGACTCCGCCCCACCGTGGCCCCCGCCCCCGTCTTTCTTGTTCAGGGCGGCCAATAGGATGTTGACGGCAGCCTGCCCACCAATCGGGATGTGTTAGAATAACAACAATAACAGGGAGAGACAGCGTGTGAGAATGTCGAGAGCGTTTACGTTTGAACATTTTGGGCGTTTTAGCGGACGTCTTTATCCAAAGAGACTAATGCGTTTGACTAAGGAAGTGAAGCGTCTATCCATCACCACACAGACACACAGACACACAGACACACGAAGAAGTCATCTATGCTCAGGCCCGGGGGCCATCCGCAGTCATAATGCTAGAAGAGTAGAGAAACTGTACAAGGGGGTAGAGGGGATGTAGATGTTTCAGGAGGGACAGTGAAGGTGTAGCCTGAAGAGATGGAGGTCTTCAGTCTATGGTGGAAGACAGGGAGTGACTCTGCAGTCCTGACAGCAGTGGAAGAGCTCGTTCCACTTTCTACTTTTGCAAGTATGCAGCTTATCGTGTTCTTAGGACATTTCAGAACTGTTGTGTTGTTCAAATGTTTCGTCTTGCTCATCTTAAAAGGGAACACTTCACAGGTTTTGGAGGTAAAACAATCACTCTAGGAACATAGAGTGAAAAACAGCCTCCAAATCGTGAGTTTAGAATGATAAGGTTCTATCTCCGTTTAGGGTAGTTCAGAGATATTGAGCGTCAAAGTTTTTACATTCCATTATGTTTTGTGAGATGGAACCTTTGTATTTTATGAATTACTAACTAAAAAATGTCAACATTTTAAAAATAACACCACACAGGCATTAATAAACACCTAATGGATCAGATTATGTAAAAAACTAAATTTTGACCAAAAATGGGGATAGAACCTTATAATTCTAACGTCACGAAATGTGTTCTGTAGAGAGAGTCAGTACTGTAGATACCAAGCTGGGTACGGTCCTGAGCTAGCTACTGCCTGGTCTGTTTACATCCAGAAGCACCGCACTAGTGCACGCATCACCAACCACTTGTGTTAGCGAACGTGCGTCTTTGCGCCTCTGTGGCTGGGTAGGAGCCGCAAAGCACGACGGACGTCGTAGGAAGTCCGTCATTCTAGACCAGAACTCCTCGGTCTGACTAAAAGGCTATTTTCCGCTTATTTCCTCTACTTTCGGTTGGTACTTCCTGGTTATTCAGACGAACAAACACCACTTGTCGCTTGTTGTTGACGACCGGTGAAATGTTCCTTTCAATCGTATCTGTACGGGTGTGTTATCTTGGCCAGGTCTACCTCGAAAAAGAGATTTTAAACCTCCTGGTTAAGTAAAGGTTAAGTAAATACATTTAAAAAAAAAGACATCAAAATGTACGACCGCGTTTTAAAATGGCGTCTTAAAGCAGGAACTCACGGCCGGCGCCCCGTCGATCTCGTCGATGATGAGGCAGTTGGGCTTCTCGTTGGCTCCCAGGACCGACTTCATCTGGGTCGCCGTGTCTATGCGCTTCTGGAACAACTCCGCGCTGCGGTCGTCGCTACGGAAACACACAACACCGTCAACAGATCGCTCACCACCACCACCACCACCACCGTGGAGACTACTGGTCAGACACACCGGTTACCATGGACACGTACACGCACACGTTTTTCGCCACTCAGTGACCGCTCTTCTCCAGAGCGACATTCTCCTAACGTGAAACAATCCGACGTCCTCCACGGAACGGTCGCCATGGAGACGACGCCATAAACACACCGCTCGCGCTAAACTCACTGGTCCTTCAGTGACTTTTGAGTAAATCAGTGTCTCCAAAGAAGTCAAAATCATTCTATAACAGTTGTCTTTTACCAGTAGATCTCTACATGACATATCGGTGGACTGATAGAGATGATCAACAGATTATAACAGGAGATCATCATCATCATCATCATCATCATCATTCAGTGTTTCCTCTATATGCATTTATTGGTGGCGGGCCGCCACGAAAGAATTTCCTCCACCACTAATTGATTCAGACAGTCCACTTTGATTCAGGCTGCGCAGAAAGGCAGCGAGTTATTATGACCGGAGAACAGAAAAAAAGCAGATTGAAGCTAGATTTAGGCCGCTTCCAGACCAACATTTCGTTCCGATTTAGGGCGTAGTTACCGTAGTTACAATATGTTACAATGTTGCAATTAACCTCGTCGTTTGTGTACGCACTGCAATCGAGACTGACTCGCTCTCAACAGGCGCGCGGCGCGAGGCGACGCGCTTTCAAAACAGTTTTGTGGTTGGTCCGAATTTAGCGGGACACACGCCGGTGCCTTTAATCCCGTAAACGTATCCTAATCGAAAATGCAACATCATCAGCGACGACTGTGGGTTATTGCATTTACTGCTTATTATGTTTGTGTTATGCTAATAAATGTAGATCCACACAGGTATACAAACTGAGCTCCGTTTACTGTCAAGTGCCATTCATTCTGACAACACACACACACAGGTCGTAAAGCTCTAACGGACGTACAGAACGTGACGTCGTAAAGTGCAACAAAGTGC
Source organism: Nansenia antarctica (assembly GCF_963989245.1). Taxonomy (NCBI): domain Eukaryota; kingdom Metazoa; phylum Chordata; class Actinopteri; order Argentiniformes; family Microstomatidae; genus Nansenia; species Nansenia antarctica. The sequence continues at coordinate 5,998,679 of NC_137675.1, read as the reverse complement.
TGCAATGACATACTGTCGTACATAACACTGCTGTTCTCTGGTTCATGTTCTTATACCAGTGCTCAGTATAGAGTATTTTAAATTTAATTTAAACATTCGTAATGTATGTCTCTGATGTTCATGGTCAATTAAATCAGCCTATTTTGTGAAACAAATAATGTTCCCGCTAATGGGTTAACCGAGCATTCTCGCACCTAACGTGCAAGCACCTAGCTTCGAACTATTCATAGCAATATGCGCGGGGCAAAAATAATCTATTGCCTCTAAAATCACCACGAACAGAACGGCGGAGGTACGGGTAAACAGGGCTCATGTTCTGTCATCAAAGGTAAGAGTTGGTTTTCTTTAACTCAACTGATGCATTACCTTGCTGTTGTTGTTTACCGAATGCTCCATCTGACTGTCACACTGTGATTTTACTTGTGTAAACAGTTAATGAGTAACGTTAGCCGGTTTTGTGCGTGTACTGTCATGTAGGCCTACTTCGTATTGATCTTTCTGTGTGTGTGTGTGTGTGTGTGTGTGCAGTGGTGTGGTCTACTTTTTTCTAGTGGGTATACTGTGATTTTTTTCATATCATTCATTTCGGAACTGCGCTCCCTGTCTAACGTTATATATATATATATATATAAATGACATGTTATAAGGCTGATCTGTGCATGATAGTGCTGCATTCTGACATATTTCATGTCGTATTTCCCCCCGTTGATGGTATATGACGCTATAGTCAGTCCCAATGGTCCAGAAGTCAAGTGCTTCGTAACACAGACGGGGTGAATTTTATGAATGAAAGTGAAAGTTCTGTCACAAAACGCTGTGATGTATCCTCACACATTTTTAAGTGGGTATATGGAAATCCTTGGCCTTTCCTAGTGGGTATACGGCGTATTCCTGCGTATCACGTAGACTACACCACTGTGTGTGTGTGTGTGTAATGCGCGTTCCGCATGTTCCGCTGCAGCTGTAGAATATATTGGTATTTGATCACCTTCTATATAAAATCACCTGCTCGGCTTTAATGACTTAACCGCTATTTAACAAATTACAATTGTTGCCACCCTCTAGTTTTTGGTGAAACTACGTCTTTGTTTTGAGCGCCAGTGCGCGTTTTATGCGCGTGCACGCGAGAGATAACCGATCCGCCACTAATGTGAAAAATCCTGGAGGAAACACTGATCATCATGATCAGACAACACTTATCCTCCAACAGCAGATTGTTAAAACATCAAACCAGTAGAGATGATTTGATCATTGGATCGCTAGGCTATCATAGGGCTGGAGATCAGTGATTGGTCAGTGGAGGCAGCGGGGATCAGTGATTGGTCAGTGGAGGGCGGGGGGGGATCAGTGATTGGTTAGTGGAGGCAGTGGGGATCAGTGATTGGTTAGCGGAGGCAGTGGGGATCAGTGATTGGTTAGTGGAGGCAGTGGGGATCAGTGATTGGTTAGTGGAGGGCGGGGGGGGGATCAGTGGAGGTCGCTCGACTCACCTGGCGTTGATCTCCACCACGTTGTACCCAGCATGCTTTGCTATAATGTGGGCCAGAGTGGTCTTGCCCAACCCTGGAGGCCCTGACAACAACGCCACCTATAGGAGAGAGGGAGATTACCGTACAATGGGCCATATATATAGTTGTGTGTGTGTGTGTGTGTGTGTGTACCTTGTATTTGGGCCGTTTGTATTGGTCGAGCTCAGCCTCCAGTAGCTCCTCAGTGATCTGACTCTTGGTCTTGAAGGTCTTGAAGGTGGAGGCGTTCTCATTGGATGGAAATTTGTTGGATTGAAATTTGTTGGAGGGAAACTTGTTGGATTGAAATTTGTTGGAGGGAAACTTGTTGTCTGCGTTGTGGTTGGGGGCGGGCCTCTCAGCTGGCGGGGGGCGGACCTTCCTCTCCCTCCCAAACACCACCGTGTCCCACAGCTTCAGCCACTTCAGCAGGCAGCGGTTAGTAAACTGGAAACACACACACACGTCAAGAATTACATGTCATCTGAATGAATCTCTCTCTCTCTCTCACTCACTCACTCACTCACTCACTCACTCACTCACTCACTCACTCTCACACACACACACACACAAATTCATGTCTTACTTGAAGAATTTTTCACAAAATGTCCTCTGATTGAATGAGTTTGTCTCTCTCTCACACACTCCCTCACACACACACACTCACACACTCCCTCACACACACACACTCACACACTCCCTCACACACACACACTCACACACTCACACACTCACACACTCACTCACGTCGTCACTGAGCAGATCTGTGTAGTGGCGAGGGGAGAACTGGTCCACCCACAGTCTAGAGGACTGGCCCTCCTTCTCACCCCTCTCCTCCTCCTCCTCCTCTTCTGCTCCTTCATCCCCCTGTCTGCCATCCATCGCCCCAAACTCCTCATCCACACCACTGAGAGAGAGAACATACACACACACGTTTGAGAGTGTGTGTGTATATTTTATATACTGTAGTTTTTTTATGTTTTAGAGGGAGGGTGTGTGTGTGTGTGTGGTACAGTACCTGTTGAGTAGCTCTGTGATGCGCTGGGACTCTTCCACCAGCAGTTGATAACGCTGGCGAGAGACACGGAACAACATGAACAACAACAACAACAACAACAACAACAGCCGCCATCTTGCTTCTACCTATCCAGTTCATTCAGACGTACAGAAGGGTGAAGTGTACTAGTGATGGGGGAAACGAAGCTTTCGACGCAATTGACAGATCGACACAATTGTGTCGGAAAAAGTGTCGATCTATCGATGCAGCTCCATAATGCCATCTGCTGGTCAGGTCGTGGTATGGCGCCTGTATCGACTGATTCACAAGTCAGGAATTTGAGGCAAAATACAATAAGCCCACCGTCATCTGCGATGTCTTGTTCAATAAAGGTGCTGTGTATGTGTATGTGGCCATATATGTGGTCTTAAATGTTGGTGTGTCTAGTAGACTATAATAAATACATATATGAATAAATAAATAAATGCAACTGTTGTGTCCATTTCTGATAGGAATAGAATAGAATTTGCCATTTAGCAAACGCTTTTAATCCAAAAGCTACTTACAGGGACATTCCCCCTGGAGTAATTGTAGTACTCAAGGGCACACTAGTGGTGTTGTTTCAGGCAGGATTTGAACTCACAACCTTCCGATCACCAGTCCAATTCACTATTCACTCCACTATCCCCTTGACATGTAAGGATACAAATCTGAATGACATTTCGGCATGTGTGGGACATGGCTGTTTGACAATTGGAGCAGATATAAATGGTCAACATGTCATAACAGGGCCAACAGTTTTGGGACGTGCTCGTGGAACAGGGAAAGAGTGCAAAACAAGGCTATATTGTGGAAACTGGACAGACTTGTGCTTATGTGAACAATCAAATATTTATTGCTTGTGTACATGAACAGGCAACGTTTTTTTATGTATATCTATCTGGCTAGCCTATGTGTTGCAATTATGAATCTATGACTATCTCTGTATGTTCTATGTCTATCTATCAATATCTACCAATCTCCTGTCT
>NC_137675.1:5977646-5990146 GCF_963989245.1 Nansenia antarctica | reverse complement strand
ACTCCAAACTTTTGGTGAAACTTGGCAGCCCTGCATTCTCATATCCTTACATTCTTAACACTTAACCTCCCCACAGACTGTAACTTATATAACGATCTTTCTTCAAGGACAGTGTTGAGCCTGTTATTCTATTCATATCAATGCGGGGTGATTGTGTTAAGTTAGTTAGTTGTCCTGTTCCAACTCACAGTCCATCCCGGCCATGACTTCCAGCTCATCCGCGAACTGTTGGTCATAGTCGTCTTCGATCCCGAACATCTCATCATATTCGTCCATGGTGGCGGCGAGCACAACCAGACACAACAGTTCTTCTACAATGAAATAGCATACGAAGTTACTCTGAGCAGGGATCACTGTCGGGTCGCTGTGGGATTTCGCGCGAAACTTTGTTGTGCATAAAGGGTTTCCGGGTTCAGACTCGTTTCTCCTCGTTCATTGGACGGCGCAAAACATGTTTACCTTCCGGGTTCACGTTAGAATGTTTGGCTGAATCCCAAACCCAGTGTTTCTTTAGTTCCCTCGCGTTATCTCCTCTTGTCCCTTAAAACGATTTAGGCATATATTTCCTGATAGATTTCGAGATGGGCAATAATAATAATAATAATAATAATAATAATAATAATAATAACAATAATATAGGAATCAGGGGGGTGTTCTATCAACTTTGCTAAAGCAAAATCTAGGCTTATTTCGTTAAGTCTCGCGAGACTCTTAAAAAGATCCAGGCATATCTTGATAGATCTTGCGAGACTTGTCAAAATAAGCCTAGATTTTCCTTTAGCGACGTTGATGGAATAGCCCCCAGCTCATGTCCTCGTCTCGAGTGTCTTTGTCCAACGAGAAGGAAGAAGGAAAGGGGCGAGGAAATGAGAAACAGTTTTGGGATTCAGCCTCGCCACAAAACCACACCAGTGGGCGGCGCCAGTACGATTGCACGCTGCAAGCGGTCGGACTGCGTTACGTTAGTCAATGCGACTTTTACTGGAAAAAGAAAGCAAACTGGTGAGATGTTTTAATGGCTATAGTTCTATTAACCTGATATAATTATCTGGGAACACGACGTGTTAGCCCGCTGGTCGGTCAAGTAGTCCGACGTTTCTCACGCTTGATCGGGTAAAACGGGAACAAGAAAGCGGTGGGACACCGGCAGCGCAGCGCCATATGTAATCATCATATCAGAAAGCTTATTATTATTATTATTATTATTATGGGACTTCATTTCAGTAACGTCAAGGTCACCCCCCCCCCCCCCCCTAAAAAGACTTGTTTAGGATTCTTTTGGTCAGAAATATAATATACATTTCATAGGCCTGATGCGTTAATCAAGGCAAGGCTAGTTTAGTTTATTCGTAGAGCACATTTCATACAAACAATTCGTGGCTTTCAAATTGCTTTACATATAGCGTTAAAAAAATACAGAAAAAGAATAATAGTAAGAATTAAAAACATGTTTTTAAACGTAATGAATCACGCACTGATTCCAGTCTCGTGACGTCACTCCCTCCCCTCGAGACCGTCAACCGTCAACTCTGACAAGCAGCTTCTCTGTCTCCTCCTGTAACGGTTTATCTCGTCTCTCTTAACTGTCAAAGAGGACACATTTACATTTCCTCCCAAAAAGAAATACGTGTTTTCTCAAGATTATCGCAAAAGCTTTTCCCTGGTTGTCTTTCAAACAACCAACAGGTGTCCGACCGACAGTTCGTCCGTTCAGACACACCGGCGGCACTGAGCTCCCCCCCGGCTAGCTAAGATAACAACAGCTAGTAGGAAAGGTGGTCCTTTCTGTCTTTCCTGACGGTTTCGGTCATGTTGTCAATGATGTCATGTTGTTCTGAAACAAATGTGGCCACCTCAGCGGTAAGTCAGAACTTCTCAGAGCTGACTAGGAAGGTTTGTCAGAACTTCTCAGAGCTGACTCAGAAGGTTTGTAGCTGACAGACAGACAGACAGACAGACACACACACACACACACACACACACACACACACACACACACACACACTCACCCCCCCCCCCCCCCCCAGTCTATTGCTACATGGATATCACTGTGAGTGGGCACATCATTTGTTGGATTTGTGATTCATAGTATTGTGTGTGTGTGTGTGTGTGTGTGTGTGTGTGTGTGTTCCTGCAGGAAGGCCTCAGCGATGTGTGGCAGCCCAGGGAGGGTCTGGTCTCGCCACCTGCGGAAGTGGGAGGGTCTCCGCTGAACACTGCTGATGAGCGACTGGTCCTCTTCAGTGCCAACTCCTCCCCCTTGTGCGTGGACATGGCCAACAGGATTGCAGCGTGAGTGCACAGGCCGCTCCCCCTCGATGAACGTTCTCTAGCTAGCCAACGTACCCGCTGGGAAAATAATGTGGCGCTCACTCATTGTGTGTGTGTGTGTGTGTGTGTGTGTGTGTGTGTGTGTGTGTGTGTGTGTGTGTAGGCGGCTGGGCGTAAGGCTAGGGAAGACAGAGGTGTACCAGGAGGGCAATGGAGGTGAGTGATGATGATGATGATGATGATGATGATGATGATGATATGACCTTCAGGCGTCATGTCACTGGATGAACTCTGACCTCTGTTGCCATAGAGACACGTGTGCAGATCGAGGAGTCGGTGAGAGGAAAGGACGTCTACATCATCCAGACTATCTCACAGTAAGGCTGTATGTGTGTGTATCTGTATATGTGTATGTGTGTTCCTGTGTCGAATCTGAGCAGAGCCTTCAGAAACCCTGAGTAGGCCTATGGCCGCTCAATATAGGTTACACACACACACACACACACACACTTCACACAGAGTCTCGATTCTGCCGGCGTGCTCGCATGAAGACGTCTGTCTGAAGATGGATGGAGGAGTACCTGACATCCCTGTCCTTCTGGAGCCATGTCGTGTGTCCCTACAGAACTATCCCTGTAGAGTACACACACACACACACACACACACACACACAGTTTGTGATCTTAGAATTATAAGGTTCTATCTCCGTTTAGGGTAGTTCAGAGATATTGAGCGTCAAAGTTTTTACATTCCATTATGTTCTGTGAGATGGAACCTTTGTATTTTATTAATTACTAACTAAAACATTTCAACATTTTAAAAATAACACCACACAGGCATTAATAAACACCTAATGGATCAGATTATGTATGATAGAACCTTATAATTCTAACGTCACAAGTTGTGTTTGCATAACGAGTGCTTGCCCCCCCCGCAGGGATGTGAACAGGTGCATCATGGAGCTGTGCATCATGGCGTACGGCTGCGTCACGTCCTCGGCAGGGAGCATCACGGGCGTGCTGCCCTACCTGCCCTACAGCAAGCAGTGTAAGATGAGGAAGAGAGGCGCCATCGTCTGCAAGCTGCTCGCCTCCATGATGGGCTCTGCAGGTCAGGGGGACGGACACACACACACACACACACACAGAGTGTGGCAATCCGGAGCTTCGACCGGGGGGAAATATGCACACTTGAGCTAGGGAACAACCCAGGAATCAGTATAGACTTGATCCTCAATATATGGGATATTTAATAAAGACAAGTATAACTTATCACACCGACGGATGTGTGGCTGGCTTCTGGCCCTCTAGCCCGATAGATAGATAGATAGATAGATAGATAGATAGATAAAAGGATAGATTGATTGATAGATAGATAGATAGATAGATAGATAGATAGATAAAAGGATAGATAGATACATAGATAGAGAGATAGATAGATAAATAGATAGATAGATAGATAGATAGATAGATAGATAGATAGATAGATAAATAGATAGATAGATAGATAGATAGATAGATAGATAGATAGATAGATAGATAAATAGATAGATAGATAGATAGATAGATAGATAGATACATAGATAGAGAGATAGATAGATAGATAGATAGATAGAGTGATGGTATGGGGAATAGTATTGAGTGATTTTGTGTGTGTGTGTGTGTGTAGGTCTGACCCATCTCATCACGATGGATCTGCATCAGAAGGAGATTCAAGGTTTCTTCAACTTCCCCGTCGACAACCTCCGCGCTTCACCCTTCTTATTGCAGTACATACAGGAGGAGGTACACACACACACACACGCACGCACGCATACACACACACACACACACACACACACACACACACACACAGTCACACACAGTCACACACACGCACGCCCCTTCCTACCACACACAGCAGCAACTCTGTGTTTGGGATATTAACCCTTTATTCTTTGTGTTTCTCCATATAGATTCCAGATTACAGGACCGCTGTCATTGTGGCCAAATCTCCTGCCTCCGCCAAGAGGTGTGTGTGTGTGTGTGTGTGTGTGTGTGTGTGTGTGTGTGTGTGCGTGCGTGTGCGCGCGCGTGCGTGCGTGCGTTATAGACAGATTTTTCCTTTTGGGATTGTTTTGTGACATTTGTGTGTGTGTGTGTGTAGGGCCCAGTCTCTGGCGGAGCGTCTCAGGTTGTGTATCGCCGTGATCCACGGAGAGGCGGAGTCAGACCTGGTGGACGGACGCCACTCTCCCCCCACAGTCAAGACCAGCTCTGGAGCTATACCAGAGCTACCATGTAACACACACACACACACTCTTACACCCACTGCCACCGAGTGCAATACTCATGACATTCTACTGCTAATTGTATTCCAGGGTTCGACAGTAACGCTTGCCCTCTTGCCCGGAGCAAGTAAAACATTCGCCAGGTTTGTTTGCGTGAGCCCGACGACGCTGCTGGATCCTGGGTATTTTTACCTGTGTGCACGAAGAACAATAGACGGCGCATGCGCCAGACCAGACTAGACGATCGTGGAGTGAAGATATTATTAAAGCATACGCGGCTGTCGATCACCTGTCGCATCGCGCACGCTTTAATAATATCTTCTCATCGCGATCGTCTAGTCTGGTCTGGCGCCTGCGCCGTCTGTTGTTCTTCCTGCACACAGGTAAAAATATCCAGGATCCAGCAGCGTCGTCGGGCTCGCGCAAACAAACCCGGCGAATGTTTTACTTGCTCCGGGCAAGCGTTACTGTCGAACTCTGTATTCTGTCTTATTTGTCTGTCACAACATGTCACTTGTCCAAATGTCTCACTTATGTCTTATATTGTCACTCTATCTTATCTTGACTTATCTTGCCTCTTGCCTTATTGTTTTGTCCTGCGATGTCAGGAACCAAAGCCTAAGAATTGGACTCTCTTACACTTGTGTACTGTGACGTAACAATAAAACTTGAAGCACACAAAGACAGACAAAGACATTCAAAATGAGTGGCCTGGGGTGGCCCTGTGGTCTAGCACTACAGCCTACAGCACACACATATGCCCATGCCCTGCTGACATAAGACCCAACTGCCCAACTTAATTCTAGATGACTGGATACCCATCAAACAAGCTTTCACCATCATCTCTCTCTCTCTGTCTCTCTCTCTCTCCCCCCCTCCCCTCCATCAGTGGGCATTCCTAAGGAGAAGCCTCCTATCTCAGTGGCAGGAGACGTAGAGGGTCGTGTGGCCATCATCGTGGTGGGTCTTCAACTCTCTGGGGGGGGTTAGGGGTTGGAGCCAGTAGTGCCCTTCTACGACCTGAGCCCTGTTGTGTCAAGAGGTTGTCTTACTGTGTGTGTGTGTGTGTGTGTGTGTGTGTGCGTGTGTGTGTGTGTGTGACATTTGCTCTTGCAGGATGACATCATCGATGACGCGGTGGCATTCGTGGCGGCGGCGGAGACGCTGAGGGAGAAGGGGGCAGGGGTAATCATCGTCATGGCAACACACGCCATCCTGTCCGCTGACGCTCCGGCGCTCATCCAGGAGTCTGCCATCAGTCAGGTGTGTGTGGGGGTCTGGGGGGTCTGGGTGTGTCTCTGGGAGTCTCCCATCAGCCAGGTGTGTGTGTGTGGGGGTCTGGGGGTCTGGGTGTGTCTCTGGGAGTCTCCCAACAGCCAGGTGTGTGTGTGGGGGTCTGGGTGTGTCTCTGGGAGTCTCCCAACAGCCAGGTGTGTGTGGGGGTCTGGGGGGTCTGGGTGTGTCTCTGGGAGTCTCCCATCAGCCAGGTGTGTGTGTGGGGGTCTGGGGGGTCTGGGTTTGTCTCTGGGAGTCCTCCATCAGCCAGGTGTGTGTGTGGGGGTCTGGGGGGTCTGGGTGTGTCTCTGGGAGTCTCCCAACAGCCAGGTGTGTGTGGGGGTCTGGGGGGTTTGGGTGTGTCTCTGGGAGTCTCCCATCAGCCAGGTGTGTGTGGGGGTCTGGGGGGTCTGGGTGTGTCTCTGGGAGTCAGTCCTCCATCAGCCAGGTGTGTGTGGGGGTCTGGGGGGTCTGGGTGTGTCTCTGGGAGTCAGTCCTCCATCAGCCAGGTGTGTGTGGGGGTCTGGGGGGTCTGGGTGTGTCTCTGGGAGTCTCCCATCAGCCAGGTGTGTGTGGGGGTCTGGGGGGTCTGGGTGTGTCTCTGGGAGTGAATCAGAGCTGCATAAAAATAAATAAATAATATAACATATGCCATTTAGCTGACGCTTTTTTCCCAAAGCGACTTTCATTGCAATGAGTGCATACATTTCAGTATATATGGTCCCAGCGGGAATCGAACCCACAGTCTAAGCGTTGTTGGCGCCATGCTCTACCAACTGAGCCACAGAGGCCCGCTATGAGACACTCATGAGAAACTTTCTCTCTCTCTCTCTCTCTTTCTCTCTCTCTCTCTCTCCTGCATTCTCTCTCTCTCCTTCTTTCTCTCTCCTCTCTCTTTCTCTCTCTCTCTTTCTCTCCCTCTCTCCCCCCCCTCTCTCCTTCTTTCTCTCTCCTCTCTCTTTCTCTCCTTCTTTCTCTCTCCTTCTCTCTGTCTCCCCCCCTCTCTCTCTCTCCTTCTTTCTCTCCCCTTCTCTCTCTCTCTCCTTCTCTTTGTCTCCCCCCCCTCTCTCTCTTTGTCTCTCTCCTTCTCTCTTCCCCCCCCCCCCCCCATCTCTCTGTCTCTAGGTGGTGGTGACTAACACCATCCTTCACGACCACCAGAAGCAGCGGTGTTCTAAGATCAGGACGGTGGACGTCAGCGCCATCCTGGCCGAGGCGGTGCGGCGGATCCACAACGGGGAGTCCATGTCCTACCTGTTCGCCAACATCGGGGCGGACGACTGACCCGACCGCGCGCTTCTCTCACGCACAGTTGACAGAATACCATCTCACACACACACACACACACACACACTTTTGTTTTATGCCAACGGTCGCCCTGCACTATTGATTTTGTACGTGGGTCTAAAAGACCCCCCCCCTCCTGTAACCTTCCTCGACAGGAAGTCAAATGATTTCGCTTTAGAAAACCTTCTAAAATCCAAATTCTTTATATTTATTTTCGGTAAACATCAAGTACGCCTTTATCGGTGTACGGTTAGCACTGTATTTGAGTGTGGTCTTCTAGGCCAATCAGACGCTGTGTTTGAGTGTAGTCTTCTAGGCCAATCAGACGCTGTATTTGAGCAGTGTAGTCTTCTAGGCCAATTTCTAGGCCAATCAGACACTGTATTTGAGTGTAGTCTTCTAGGCCAATCAGACACTGTATTTGAGTGTAGTCTTCTAGGCCAATCAGACACTGAGTGTAGTCTTCTAGGCCAATCAGGCGCTGTATTTGAGCAGTGTAGTGTTCTAGGCCAATCAGACACTATGAGTGTAGTCTTCTAGGCCAATCAGCCGCTGTATTTGAGTGTGGTCTTCTAGGCCAATCAGAGACCTAGGAGCAGGTGAGTTCCAACCAATCCGACTCCTCAGGGTGGTTCCATAGACAGTACCCAAAAGTGCCACTGCTCCAACCTTCTTCTTTTGTCTTTTTTTTTTTTTACTGCAAATTGTAATGAATGTGTACCACTGACCCTACCAGTTTGTAATGACTTTGTAAGCCACTCGCCATCAGCCATGGTCTGAGAGATCTTTGAAATCTTTCAATCTAAAAGAAACAGTTGATGTTTCAAGCCAGTTCCTGTTTGTGGGTCCAGTGTGTGGTCCCAGGGGGTGGAGACTATATACACCTAGTCTGCTTATTTATAAATGAGACTGGACTTCTAGGACAGGGAACTGCCTGTGTCACTGCTGAAACATTCAGGTCCTTGTCTCAAAAGACAATGTGTTCTCAATAACCTGCCTTGACCAATCAATCAATAAATGGAAAATGCTAACAAATACTAATGTCGAAGTGTGTGTGTGTGTAGTTTGTTCTTTCGTGCTACAGTATGTGATTGATGTTGATGTTGTCCCCTGCTCGTGCCTGAGGTGTGTGTGTGTACACGTGTGAGTGATTGATGGTGATTGACTGTGCGGGACGTCAGACTGTCCCCACCATCTGCTCCTTTCGTCTCATAATCACGAACCAGCGGATGTGTGTGTGTGTGTGTGAGCACTACACTTTACACACACACACACACTTGCCCTTTATGGACATGGGTGTTATGTTGGGTCTCCTTTGAGTGTGTGTGTGTGTGTGTTTGTTCGTATGTTTTATTTGGAGAGCTAATGATTATAAACCTGTAGGAGGCAATGATTGATACTAGGAGTGTGTGTGAGTGACTGTCTTTGGGCTTACTGTCGAGCAGTAAAGGAGGTGTTTTTCTCTGATGTTTGGGCTAAGGTCCACAGCGCTCATACAAGCTTAGATTGTACGCTGCTACACACTCATTCTTGCACACACACATACACAAACACACACACTCCATTAGCACCCGGCAGGTTGTCTGTGTCAGCGTTGGTCCTCTCTGAACACACACAAGTCCCACATTAAGCTGATGTGTTTAATCATCAATTCACACACTGGACTGCTCCCCACACACACTCTGTCTCTCTCTCTCTCTCACACACACACGCACACACATTCCCTCCCTCCCCTTCCTCTCTCTCTCTCTCTCTCTCTCTCTTTCTTCCTCATACTTTGTCTGTCCCCCCTCTCTCTCTTCTCTCTATGTCTAGTATTAGTTAGTGTTAGGGTACTGTGTGTGTGTGTGTGTGTGTGCATGTGTGAGTGTGTGTTTGTGTGTGTGTGTGTGGAACAGACAACAAGGGCTTATGTTAGTGTCTTGGTAGTGGTTTGGGTTAGTTATTAGTGTGTAAAAGGGGTCAGGGTTATTGTCAGGTGTGTATTAGTGTATATCAGGGTCAGTGTGTAGAGTGTGTTAGGGTGTATTAGTGTGTAACAGCCATGTCGAACTCCACCACCAAGTTCTTTGCTCTCTCTCAGTCCTTCAGCGTGTCGGACATCATCGTTATAGCTGCTTACTTTCTTCTGAACGTGGCCGTGGGCATATGGGTAAGTGTGTTGCGTGAATGAGTGTGTGTGTGTGTGTGTGTTTGTGTTGTCTTCGCGGTCTCGACTTGGTTGGTAGAAGGCTCTCTAGACCCAGTCAAACTTGTCCCAGCCCAGTCAAGCATGTTTGCAGTGTTTGACTGATAACATTTTTTTAAAGGACTGATTAAAAAAGGGTGTGTTTTGGGGCCAATTTGTGGCTCCATTCCAATACTTTGGAATATCGTCCTTCCCTTGTTTGCCTGGTTTCCACTGATGATTTCAGTAGACGATCATCTTTTTGAGGCTGCTGCTTAAAACAGGCGAAGTCAGTGAAGGTCAGTTGGTATGAGGCATGCTAACAGAACAGAGTTGATATGATGTAAGCTAACATGTTTGACATAACATGACAAGTGTAACACTTGTAATACTGTCATTTGTGGTTTGTGGAAGAGATGGTTGGTTGAGCAAACACTTAAGAAACAGAACGAGTTATTGTGTAGTAGGCCATTGAAGACCAGAGAGCACTGCCATCTTGTGGATAGTACAGGAGAGGACCGTGTGTGATTTTGTTTTTTTTACCGTGCAATCAACTTGTCAGTCAATTGTTGGAATTAGGGGTTCAGTGCCTTGCTCAAGGACACCTTGACACGTGGGATTCGAACGCAGGATTTCCTGTTTACTAGACAGGCACTTTGACCAACTAAGCCACGGCACCTGCGCGTGCGTGCGTGTGTGTGTGTGTGAGTCAGTCTGCCTGTCTGCCTGCCTGTCTTTCTAGTCAGTCTGTCTGCCTGTCTGCTTGTCTGCCTGTCTGCCTGCCTGTCTGTCTGTCTGCCTGCCTGCCTGCCTGTCAATCTGTCTGTCTGTCCGACTGTCTACCAGTCAGTCTGTGTGCCCGTCTGTCTGCTAGTCTGTCTGTCTGCCTGCCTGTCTGTCTGTCTGCCTGTCTGCCTGTCTGTCTGTCAGTCTGCCTGCCTGTCTGTCTGTCTGTCTGGTGTGTCTGTCTGTCTGTCTGGTGTGTGTATAACAATTTTAATTAAAACATTAATAATACATTATATCATTATTATAAAACATTGAAGAATGTTCTTCTCTCTCAGTCTTCTTGCAGGGTGAGCAGGAACACTCTAAGTGGGTACTTCCTGGCTGGGCGAGACATGGCCTGGTGGCCGGTGAGTGTGCGTGCGTGCGTGTGTGTGTGTGTGTGTGTGTGTGTGTGTGTGTTATTAGTGTTTTAGTATATCAGGACATCTCTGTCCTCCAGGTCTGAGAGATGTAGTCTGCTCACTGAAGTGTGTGTGTGCGTGTGTGTGTGTGTGTGTGTGTGTGTGTGTGTGTGTGTGTGTAGATCGGGGCGTCTCTGTTCGCCAGCTCTGAGGGCTCTGGTCTGTTCATCGGCCTGGCAGGGACCGGAGCCGCAGGGGGCATCGCCGTGGCAGGGTTCGAATGGAACGTGAGTACACACACACACACACACACACACACACACACACACACACACACACACACACACACACACACACACACACACACACACACACAAGAGAGAGCTATACACTCATCTGACGTCTGGTCAGCTTTAAAGTGGGACACGCCTCAGAATCACCTCAGCGTGTCGACCACCAAACAGTGTGAAGGGACCCGAGTCATGTTTCTACCACACTAACATGGCTTATTAATGGCCACATGGCCACATCGATGACAGCCAGTCCCCAACCTCATTACCTAACATTCTGTCTCCTCCCTAGACGCTAACCGTGGGACTTTCTGTGACCGATCAGTAGTAGTACCGGTAACAAACAGCAGGGGGCAGTCTGAGAGCGGAGTTTGAAACCAATCTCAGTTAGTATGTACAGGTTTTTCCACAATCGTTTGAAACACGTTTCCTGAATATTACTCGATTTCTCAAAACTCTAAACACAAACTGGAAAGAGTTAACCGTTTGGTCCAAAACTCCAAAATGTCTTTCTCGAAATGGATTCTTTCCACCAAAACGATACACACAGCTGTCATCTCACAGTGCTTAGTGTAATGTTGTTTTGTCTTTATGAAATGTGTAACCTATAGCCTACTGGTGTAGCATCAATTAAACACTGGTGTGCTACATTTAAAACACTACCATCGAAATAGTCTAACACTGACACTGAGTTCTGAGAAATACACTCAATGTTATTGTTGCCAAACTCATAGTAACTGCACTGATAAGTAAAATGAAAAACACTACAGTAAGAACATGTTTAGAGTGCCTTTCTGGGGATGTAATGATGAAATCCGTGCACAAATACAAAAAAGATAACAAAGCAAATATGTATGTGTGACTGTAATACAGTAATATGATCAGCTGACTGCAAAAAAGGGTTTTCCTAGGCCCACAAAATAGATATATATATATATAATGCAGTGAAACAGATCTTCATGTAAATCAGTTTGCATCCCGCCTCCTATCCTGACCAGGCCAGAAGACGTCATCTACAATGAATGAATGAATGAATGAATGAATGAATGAATGAATGAATGAATGGTCTTTATTGTCATTGCTACAGTACAGGTACCAAACAACGAAATTTAGGAGGGGTGGCTCCCCTGGTGTTAGGAAAGAAAAAAAAAACACTTTTAAAAAAATCACAAGAAGGGAAGGAGCTGGTTTACATAAATAAAGGCTATGTACACTATCCACTATACTATACTGTACAGATAGACGACTAGGGTTGTCATATTGCACAATAGTGTTATTGCACATTTATTTAAAGTGTCGCAGTTTGCAGGCTTGAAATGTACATATTTGTGCCTCAGCACTACACCTGATTTTTTCAGTCCAGCAGCTGCCATCAATCCGTCCAGACTGTCCAGGGCCCAGAACCTAGGTCTTTGCTGTGTTCAGGGCCTGGACGGCCCTGTGGTAGAAGCTGTACAAGGCCTGCCATGTTCTCCCTGGCCAAGCAGCAGAGGAAAATTGTAAAAATCGGATTGTAAAAATCTGTTCTAAGATAATTGGAGTGAAACAGAGAGACCTACATTTCTTCTGTAACCAACAAGTCCTCCGGAAGGCAGAAAGCATTTTTGCGTCTCCGGGTCATGTTCTGGTCATGTTCTGGTCATGTTCTAGTCATGTCCTGGTCATGTTCTGGTCATGTTCTGGTCATGTTCTGGTCATGTTCTGGGTCATGTTCTGGTCATGTTCTGGGTCATGTTCTGGTCATGTTCTTGGTCATGTTCTGGTCATGTTCTGGGTCATGTTCTGGTCATGTTCTGGTCATGTTCTGGTCA
>NC_137675.1:5957646-5970146 GCF_963989245.1 Nansenia antarctica | reverse complement strand
TCAAGTTGCAAAGCAAAATGCCCACTGCCACGTATCTTCTCCAAAACAACCCTTTCGATGTCTGCAGACATGTCATCGATCAATGCGTCTGGCAATCGTCTAAATCGAGAGGGGAACTTTGGCAATTTCTTTAATGACATCAGAGCTAAGCATCGTGTTCACAATGGCTTTGCGGTCCAGTAATATTAATGTCTCTTAGGGTGTGTTCTCACTAGAACATTTGCTTCACTTCGAATCAGAGTTTTGGATAAAATTCGCTTTTGGCGAGAACGCTGCTCGAGGCAGTGCATAGGAAAACAACAGCGGGTGTTTTGACGGGTGTTTTGTTTGCAGATTGTGTTTAAACTTGCTAGGGACCATGGCACTGTTTGATAGCTGTCCACCACAAAGCACAATGGAGTCGGTGCAGCAGGATCCCTCTTCAAATATGTATCCATCTTTGTTGTTAGCATTGTCACTTAAAATCAACAACGTCAGATTAAGCTATTAATCGTGCTACCGCCACCTACAGGCCTACCACCTATGCGCAACCATACGAGAGCTGTATGAAATCTTTTTTTTCTTTTTCTTTTCGCCTTAATTTTTCTGGACCAATTAAGTGGAATTTGATCATTTCCCACGGCACATCTGATGATCTCTCACGGCACACTAGTGTGCCGCGGCACAGTGGTTGAAAAACACTGTAATAGAGAGAGTGTGTGTGTGTGTGTGTGTGTGTGTGTGTGTGTGTGTGTGCGTGCGCTTCAATTACATTTCGCCATTCGCCTTCGCAAGCATCCGTTCTTGACCTCTGCTGAAAATGCCATGTCATTTCAGAGTATTTAGAGTGTGGGTTTTTTTCGTCATTTTTCTTTCTTGTACACACACACACACACACACACACACACACACACACACACACACACACACACACACACACACACACACAGATTCTCTCTCTCTATGATGCACCCTATTTCATTCAAGTGTCTGGGTGAGATGAATAGGACAACTCAATGGGAAATAGAATTGAATGTCTCGTCTGTGTGTGTGTGTCTCTCTCTCTCTCCCTCCCTCTCCCTCCCTCTCTCTCCCTCCTCCTCTCTCTCCCCCCCCCCCAGCGTTTAACAAGATCGGGGGCTACAGTAACCTGGAGAGCGTGTACATGGCGGCCATCCCCTCCAAGGTCATCCCAAACAGCAGCTGCCACCTCCCCCGGGCCGACGCCATGCACCTGTTCAGAGACCCCGCCCACGGAGACCTGCCCTGGCCAGGCATGACCCTGGGACTGACCATCCTGGCTACCTGGTACTGGTGCACTGACCAGGTACACACACACACACACACACACACACACACACACACACACACATGACCCTGGTACTGGTGCACTGACCAGGTACACACACACACACACACACACACACACACACACACACACTTCACACACACACACACACACACACACACACACTAGGACCACTGACAGGTGAAGTGAACACCTGGTTATCTTGTTCCAACGTCAGTCAGGCAGCAGGTGGACAGACACTTTTGTCCATCGTGTACCTACACAAACACACACACACCAATATCGACACGGACACCGACACCCACACTCACACAACCACAACCACACAGACACACACCAATATCGACACCGACACAACCACACACACACACACACACACACACACACACACACACGTATTGTTATGTTATGTTATGTTAATTTTATTTATAATGCGCCCCCCATCCAACTTTTACATCGGCCCGGGGCGCAGCCCGGGTAAAGGAACAGATAAAGACAAGGACAAGGACAAGGAACACAGAAAGCAAACAGACACAGACGACTTAAACGAACATCTCAAGGGATACAATTCACAACAAATAGGGAGTAGACTTAGGGAACATCATTGACGAAGAGGTGGGATTTTAACTTGGCTTTAAAGGAGTCCAGAGTGGGGGCAGACTTGATGGCGGAAGGGAGCGCGTTCCACAGGGTCGGTGCTATCACCGCAAAGGCACGGTCACCCTTCCTCTTGAGGTTGGTGCGGGGGACCCTCAGGCTGAGTTGGGCGTCAGACCTGAGCCTGGGCCTTGAGGTGGAAGACAGGTCCAGGAGGTCCTTGATGTAGGGTGGGGCGAGACTGTTGAGAGCTTTGTAGACAAAGGTGCAGATCTTGAATTTCACTCTCTTCTTTACTGGGAGCCAGTGAAGGGAGATGAGGACAGGGGAGATGTGGTCCCTCATTTTAGTGCCTGACACCAGTCTGGCAGCGGCATTTTGGACTAGCTGCAGGCGGTAGATGGTATTGGTTTCAGTATTCCACCTGTATACTATTTGAGTGTAGTGCAGTCAGGATAAGCTTATTCACAGACCGTACTAAGAACAGATTAAAATAAAAAATAAAAAAACCAGTCCAGTTTATTTGATTTTATTTACAACATTCCCTCGTCCTGTTTCAGCGGCGTTCCCGTCCGCCCTTGTCAAAGTCTTCCATAGTTACACAACTGTTAGTCCCACCCCCCCAGACCCACACTAAACCAATCAGAGCGAAAGGTGTCACTTCCAGCCAATAGGAGGTCAGACGACCTCCGACCACCGGCGGCCTGGAAGCCACGGCCCCTCTGAAAAAGAGGGAATATTAAAGTCCCTTAAATCTTAAGGTTTTCCAAAAGAAATGACATTCAGTAAACATTTCCAATAACATCCAGTCAACGCCCCTCCAACGATATTGCATCGTTCATTGGTCCCAAGGTTTTTCTAGCCGATCCTAGCCGGCGTCCTTTTTGCTCGGGGACGTCTTCTTCGGCGAAGCCACGCCCCTCGCGTGTCTGAGATAGCTCTGATTGGCTGCCCGCTTCGGGGAGGTGGTGGTGGTGGCGCCGTGTCGCGGGGGTGACCGTTGGGGGGGTGACCGTTGCGTCCCCGGGGCGTGCAGCGATGATTGGCCCTGCCAGGAGCGGTGTCCTCCAATCACGGGGCCCGACGCCTTGGCCGGGCGGTGGTAGCTTCCTGGTTTGGCGATGACCACCTTCGGGGGGGCGGAGCCTCGGAACAACTAGAGAGAGAGACTCATCAGAACATGCTCTGTGTGTGTGTGTGTGTGTGTGTGTGTCTCCAGGTGATCGTGCAGCGGTCCCTGTCTGCTAAGAACCTGAGCCATGCTAAGGGAGCGTCCATCCTGGCCTCCTACCTGAAGATGTTACCCTTCATCTTCATCATCCTCCCCGGGATGATCAGCCGCGCGCTGTACCCAGGTGACACACACACACACACACACATACACACACACACACACACACACACACACACACAAACACACTCACTCACCTCTACCCAGGTAACACACACACACACACACACACACACACACACCACTCTTTCCTGCAGTACATAACACCTCTCCTAACAGTCCTTCCGGTGGTGGTGGTGGTGGTGGTGGTGGTGTTGTTGTTGTTGATGTTGTCGTTATTGTTGCTGCTGCTTCTGTGTTTGACTTCCTGACTAATCCTGGTGGACATGGAACGGAGCCCAGCCCCGCCACAGACGTTTGACCACAGAGGTTTTGGGGCAGACGTGTGATTTGCGAGGACACGACACAACCACATAATTCCACGGTGGCCTCCTGCGTTTTCGCTCCCGGACTGCTGACAACCTAAAACCCAGAGTGGTGTTCCATCCACTCCTACGTGGAAACACACAATGCTCCACCATGGAACCGCATGTTCTAGAACACGTCGACACGATAACTTAACTGAACTTCCAAAAAGCCCCGAGAGCGTTTTCTCTTCTTTCTCACCGAACTGGACGTTCAAGAGCACCAAAGCGGTTCTCGTATAGAATATGTGTATGCGGTTGAACTCGAATTTCTAGACCCCCTGCAACAGTTTTTCTAAATGAATACGTATATGTCCATATGTCATGTAGCATATTATTATTTTCTCACATCAAGGCACTTGTCTGGCGGACATTTCGAGTGATGGCGGCATGAGGAAAGGGAAGGAGCCCTGCTTGCTGGTTGGTCCCCGGGAAAAGAAAAACATTTCTTTTTCTTTTCCAAGACGTCATCAGGTTTCTCAACAACGTAGTTCCGTGCGAGCATGCAGGCGCGTTCACGCCCTCGCACAGGCATACACCGACACACTCACACACTCACACTCAAAACCGCAGGTTTTATGTTCTAATGTTCTAATGTAAACAGGCTGTAGCATGCCCTGGCAGCATGACTACAGAGGGGACACACCTCCCTCTCTTTCTCTCCTCCTTCTCACTCCCTCCCTCTCTCCCTCCCTCCCTCCCTCTCCCTCCCTCCCTTCCTCCCTCCCTCTCCCTCCCTCCCTCTCCCTCCCTCCCTCTCCCTCCCTCCCTCTCCCTCCCTCCCTCCCTCTCCCTCCCTTCCTTTCCCTCCCTCTCCCTCCCTCCTTCAATTATAAAAACATTTCAATTCAAGGAAATTATTATTGGCATGGGAAACATACGTATACATTGCCAAACGAAGTGTGAAGATAAAAACAACCTTTCCCTCCCTCCCTCCCTCTCTCTCTCTCTCTCTCTCTCTCTCTCTCTCTCTCTCTCTCTCTCTCTCCCTCCCTCCAATTAAATTCTTTTCAATTCAAATGGCTTTATTGGCGTGGGAAACATATGTACGTTTACATTGCCAAAGCAAGTATGAAGATAAAAACAACCTCCGCCTCTCTCCCTCCCTCCCGTGTGTGTGTGTGTGCGTGTGTGTTTGTGTCCTCTCACCTGCGCTATGTGCCTGTGCTGCTCCAGCTGCGGGCGTTCCCGCGGGCTCTCTCCTCCCTCCCCCGGCGTCTCCCCTCCCTCCCTCTGCGTCCGCCCCGCGTCGTCGTCGCTCGGCCTCAGCTCCAGCATGCTCTGCGCGAAGCGCGCCATCACGTTGACGCCGACGCCGTCCCCGTGGCGACGGTGGCGACCCGACCCGGCCGTGTTCCCCCCCCCGCCGTTGGCCAGCGCCCCCCCCTCCGCCACGTCGGTGGTGCACTCGTAGTACTCGTCCGAGTCGTCGGCGGTCAGGTTGTCGTTGTCGGCGCACAGGGCCGTGGTGCTCCCCGCGTCATCCTGGCTGCCGTCCTCCCAGCCCCCCCCGCCCGCCCCGCTCCTCCTCCTCGCCAGCCACCTCTCCTCCCACGCCGCCCTCTCCTGGCCCACGTCGCTCCTCCGCACCACGCTCACCTGCGGCTGGCCCACCAGGTCCGAGGGCGGTCCGATTAGCAGCTGCAGGGTGCGGGGCTTGGGGACGGGGGGAGGGGAGGAGGAGGACGGGCCAGTGGTGGTGGTGGTGGGAGGGTCCGTGCCGGGGAGGGCGCTGCTGAGAGGGGGGGGTGTAGGGAACATGGCGGGGGAGGGGAGGAAGCGGGAGGATACCCCTTGTCTCGGGGGGGAAAGGTGGTAGGGGAGCGGGGTAGGGGGTGGGGCGTGGACGACCTCTTTGGCGGGCTCGACTTCTGGCGTTGTCGGCGGCGGTGCGGCGGTCTGGAGGTGGGAAAGGGGGTGGTGGTGCTGCGGGGCGTTGCGGGGCACGGCCTTCTCAGGCAGGGGCGTGGGCGGCGGGGGGGTGAAGGGCGAGCTGAAGCGGATGGCCTGGCTGGTCTCGAAGCGCTGCGACCGCTGCAGGTGCGCCTGGTCGGGCCGCGTCGGGTCGCGCACGTTGATGAAGCCGATGACGTCGCTGGGCGGGTCGGGCTCGGGCCACACAGGCAGGTAGGGGATCAGGTAGGCCTTCTCCAGGTGCGCCAGGCCCGGGTGGAGGGGCGGGGGGCCGCCGCTGGCGTTATCGGCGGGATCGCGGGAGGCCCGGCGGCCGCCGCCTTTGAGGGCCCCTCCTCCTCCTCCTCGCGCTGCCGCCGCATTATTGACGTTGCTGCTGTCTTTCCCTGACGACACGTGGCTGGCGTTGTTGGCGGCCGCAGCTGCGGCGGCTACGGCGGCGGCGGAGGTGACCAGGGCGTACTTGGGGTTGACCATTTTGCGGGCCACGGCGGCCGAGGGCACGGCCGCGGGGGCCAGGGGGGCAGGGTCAGGGGCGGGCTCGTCCGCCAGCTTGACCTTGGCCAGGGAGACGCTGCGGGAGTTCAGGTAGAGGTCGCGGAACTGCTTGTCGAAGGTCTCCACCGCCTGGCCCGTCATGGCTGTGATCAGGTTGCAGTCCAGGCGGGACGCCGCCCACGTGAAGCTGGGGGGGAGGGGGGGCACAGGGAACGGGGTCGTTAGAGGGCCGGTCGGACACACACACATACACAGGCAAGGTAAGGCAAGTTTATTTGTGTAGCACATTTCATATAGGGCCAATTCAAAGTGCTTTACATATAGCATAAGAAAAATACAGAAAAAGAAGGATAGTAAGAAACAATATACAGTATATATAGTATATATGTTACGGTACATGTGGGAATACGGTACATGTGGGAAAACTAGGGTTAGGGTTAGGTGCTACGTCGACTTGGTACATGCTGGCATGTCTAACCCTAACCGTAATCCTAACCCTAACCCTACCCCTACCCCTAACCCTAACCTTAACCCTAGCACCGTAGCACCTAACCCTAACCCTAGTTTTCTCACATGTACCGCATTCCCACATGTACCGTAACATATATAATCTTGCCATATATAATATGAAGCCATATGAAGCCATATGAAGCGGATGGCCTGGCTGGTCTCGAATATATAATATAATATAATTTTGCCCAAATAAATAGATCAAACATTTAACAACATAATAAGACAATGAATAAAAAGATATAGATAAAAGTGTTGTTACTGCAACTGTATTTAATCACTGCTCTTCCCGATATGGCTTGTGAGATTGCAAGTACTGCGTCTGTGTTTAGCTGCTATCTTGCGTGATACGGTGTGTGAGATCGCAGTGTAAAATGACACGTTTGATAGTTGGAGAAAGTTTTGTGTCGTTTATTTGTTCAATGCAATAACAGAGATTGTCAATGGGACTATAGTCGTTCGGTGAGAGGGCTATGTAGATTTGAGTGTCATCCGCATAGTTGTGGTAAGCAATTTTGTTCTTTTTTATGATGTGTCCCAATGGAAGCATGTAGAGATTGAATAGAAGGGGGCCAAGGATTGACCCTTGGGGAACCCCACATGTCATTTTAATTTGGTCAGATACAAAGTTGCCAATGGAGACATAGTAGCTTCTGTCCTGTAGGTAGGATCTAAACCAGTTTAGGGCAGTGCCCGAAAGTCCTACCCAGGTTTTTAGTCTATCTATTAGAATGGCGTGGTCTACAGGGTCAAAGACGGCGCTAAGTTCCAGTAGTACCAAAACTGAGATTTTTCCGGAGTCTGTGTTTACACTAATGTCATTAAGGACCTTAATAAGGGCCGTTTCAATGCTATGTAGGGGGCGAAAGCCTGATTGAAAGTCATCGAAGAGATCATTTAGGGTCAAATAAGTTGTTCGTTGGCAGCTATTTCAATAATTGTTCCTGTACAGGGTAGGTTTGATATGGGTCTGTAGTTGTTTAGTACTGATGGGTCTAGGATGTTCTTTTTTAGTCAAGGCTTGTACTAACAGGCACTAACGAACACTAACACACACACACACACACACACACACATACACACACACACACACACACACACACACATACACACACACACACAGACACACACACACACACACACACATACATACACACACACAGGCACTAACAAACACTAACACACACACACACACCCACACACACAGGCACTAACAAACACACACACACACACACACACACATACAGGCACTAACAAACACTAACACACACACACACACAGGCACTAACAAACACTAACACACACACACACACACACACACATACAGGCACTAACAAACACTAACACACACACACACACACACACACACACACATAGGCACTAACAAACACTAACACACACACACACACACACACACACACACACACACACAGGCACTAACAAACACTAACACACACACACACACACACACACACACACACATACAGGCACTAACAAACACTAACACACACACACACACACACACACACACACACACACATAGGCACTAACAAACACTAACACACACACACACACACACACACACACACACACACACACATAGGCACTAACAAACACTAACACACACACACACACACACACACACACACACACATAGGCACTAACAAACACTAACACACACACACACACACACACACACACACAGGCACACACACACACACACACACACACACACACACACACATAGGCACTAACAAACACTAACACACACACACTGACCTGTAGGAACCGGAGATGGCCTTGTCTCCGTCTATGAACATGAACCTCTGGCTGAGGGAACCACGGACCTTCTGGGCCGAGCGGGTGTAGAACTCCACCCCCCCACTGCAGCGCACACGCAGGTTCTAAAGAGAGATGATGAAAGGTTGATTGGTTGGTATACAGTACTTTAATCTTGAATGTGTTTGTCTGTCTGTGTCTGTGTCTGTGTCTGCGTCTGTGTCTGTGTCTGTGTCTGTGTCTGCGTCTGCGTCTGCGTCTGCGTCTGCGTCTGCGTCTGCGTCTGCGTCTGCGTCTGTGTCTGTGTCTGTGTCTGTGTATGTGTATGTGTGTTTGTTTTTGTGAAATTTCGGGACAAATGTCAGAATAAACACCAACAAACTTGTGTTGAAATCTCGGGACAAAATCATGGTCCTGATTTTTCTAACCACGCTACAGTGATCTGCAGCATTCAAACATGCCTCTAGTGCAAAAATCCGGAAAATGTCCTACAGTGTTAGTGAGTGAGTGCCAGAGAGGGTGTGTGTGTGTGTGTGTGTGTGTGTGTGTGTGTGTGTGTGTGTGTGTGTGTGTGAGTGTGAGTGTGAGTGTGAGTGATAGAGATAGAGAGGGGGGGGGGGTTAGAGGGGCTGAGAGCAGCAGAACTGAACCCTGCCATGACCACACACACACACACACACACACACACACACACACACACTGCTGTTGTGTTGCAGAACTGAAGGCACGGTTGCGGGACATGACATCAGATCAGACGTGAAACAATTGACCTTTCGCAAACCCGCCCCCAAATGCCCTTTGTCCAATCAGAACTAGCAACCGTTTACTTGGCGAAGAAGGAAGTCCGACATTATTCACAATGGTGAAGCGTCGGACAGCAGATTCAGATTCAGATTCAGATTCAGATAACGTTTATTGCCATTATGCATACACATATAGGAATTTGCTTCGGCATTACAGTAAGTGCGTTTATACTTTTTTCACGTGTATACAAAAACAAATGCAAAAAACAGGACAACACAGGACAGACAACAGTGCATTGGATAGTGCAACATATATAAAGTGCAGTGCAGAGTTTTTACAGTGATTCAGTCCTGGGCAGACTTGGGGGCGGGGGAAGCCAGAGTCATTTATCAGCCTGGCGGCTGAGGGGAAGAAACTGAGCCTGTGGCGGGCCTTCAGTGCCTTAGGCAGCCGCAACCTTCTTCCAGAGGGAAGCAGGGTGAGGAGGCCGTGGCCGGGGTGGAAGGGGTCAGATATCGTAAACGTTTACATTTACATTTACATTTACATTTTTGGCATTTAGCAGACGCCTTATTCCAAAGCGACTTACAATCAATACATTTGAATACTAAGCATGAGAATCACAGTCCACCATTCGTGGCAGGAAGAGTAATCTAGCTCAGGCCCGGGGCCATTGATAGAAGGAGAAACCTTCTTCTACCACCTTCTTCTAAAACCCTTTTTTGGGGGGGGGGGAATACTGGAGGAACAGAGAAACAGTACAAGGGGGACGATAGAAGTTCTTAGGGACACAGTAGAGAGGAAAGCGGACGTCTTTAGGAGACTTAGTGCTGAGGGCAGAAGATGTCTCAGGAGGAGCAGTTAAGATGTAACCTGAAGAGGTGGGTCTTCAGTCTACGACGGAAGATGGGTAGTGACTCTACCATTCTGACAGCCGTGGGGAGCTCATTCCACCAGCGGGGAGCCAGTGTTGTGAAGAGACGTGATCGGGCAGCACGACTGCTGTGCAGAGGTGGTGGGGCCAGACGGCCAGCCGAGGTGGAGGAGCGGAGTGAGCGGGCAGGGGTTTGGGGGGTTACCATTTCCTTCAGTGAGCGGGCTGGAGGAGCGGAGTGAGCGGGCTGTTTAGAGGGCGGAGTGCTATTTTTCCCCTTTTTAAGTCCAAAACCCAAGAGGAAAGATGCAGATGATTAAAATGGTTATGAATTCCGTGTTTGGATAATCATCATCACTACAG
Organism: Nansenia antarctica; assembly: GCF_963989245.1. Taxonomy (NCBI): domain Eukaryota; kingdom Metazoa; phylum Chordata; class Actinopteri; order Argentiniformes; family Microstomatidae; genus Nansenia; species Nansenia antarctica. The sequence continues at coordinate 5,959,884 of NC_137675.1, read as the reverse complement.
TATTGGCTGCGAATTTTATACATGTTTCTAATATATTGGAAGCATTTTGGGTTGTGAAATGTAATAATAATAATTAATATTTATAAGTTATTAATAAGTAATATTTGAGTCTGGGGAGAGAGCTGCTAGCTAGGACTAGCAATGACACAGTAGCACTAGCTAGCTACCTCTAATATTAGCTTGCAACTTCGAGGCACTTGTCATCTTGACTAAGATAAAAGATGTATATAGCAATGACAACTAGCTAACATTATAAAAGCAGAACTTACAACAGCATGCCTGGTCTACGATGTTATGCTGTTCCAACTTCAGATGGAGGTCATGGGGTTTCTCGCTTTTGCACTGCGACCTGTATGCATTTGCTTCGATTAAGGTTGTGTCCCCTTCTTTTTTACGTTGATATTATTAATATATCCCTCCACTGCATATCGTGAGCTTAGAATTATAAGGTTCTATCTCCGTTTAGGGTAGTTCAGAGATATTGAATGTCAACGTTTTTACATTTCATTATGTTTTGTGAGTATTTTATTAATTGCTAACCAAAAAAAATCTACATAAAAAAAATAACACCACACAGGCATTAATAAACACCTAATGGATCAGATTATGTAGAAAACTCAATTTTGACAAAAATTGAGATAGAACCTTATAATTCTAACGTCACGGTATTGCAAACCCTTTTGTCTCGATCTGGAGGATATTGCGTTTGTATTGCATCAAAAAGCATCACTTAAAGTGACTGCTAGGCCACGGATCCCATCCATGCTGCGCTGTTTTAGGCTGATAACGCAGAAAGCTTGACGGGCTTAGCAACAGTAACCAAGTTCGGCGAGGCGAAAGGTCAATTATCCTGCTGTCGTGAAATCTGGCATGAGACCACCATGTCGTCTACTAGGAGTAGAGAGGTTAGAGGGGAGGGGGGTGAGGGAGTAGGGAATAGAAGGGGGAGGAGGGAAGAGAGGTGGGTGGGAGAGAAACGGATGTGAAAACCGTGAAAACTAATGCAGCATTGTTTTACATGATAAGGGAGGAAGGGGAGGGGGAGAGGGGGGAGGGGAGAGAGGGGAGAGAGGTGGAGAGGGGAGAGAGGTGGAGAGGGGGGAGAGGGGAGAGGGGAGAGAGGGGGAGAGGGGAGAGAGGGGAGAGAGTTGGAGAGGTGGAGAGGGGAGAGAGGTGGAGAGGGGAGAGAGGGGAGAGAGGTGGAGAGGGGAGAGAGGGGAGAGAGGGGAGAGAGGGGAGAGAGGGGGGAGGGGAGAGAGGTGGAGAGGGGGAGAGGGGAGAGAGGTGGAGAGGGGAGAGAGGGGAGAGAGGGGGAGAGGGTTCAGAGGAGGTGAGAGGAGGTGAGAGGAGGTGAGAGTGTGTCACGGAGCCCGTTAACGACCACAGGTGTTCAGGGCTGGGCAGCCGGCAGGTTCCAACACATTATTTGAGCTCTGTGGGACAATTATGTAAGTGTGAGTGTGTGTGTGCGTGTGTGTGTGAGTGTGTGTGTGTTTTTCCTAATTGTGTGCTGTGTGCGTACGTGTGTGTGCGTGTGTTTGTGTGCGTATGTGCGTGTGTGTGTGCGTGTGTGTGCGTGTGTGTCTGTGTGTGTGTGTGTGTGCGTGTGCGTGTGTGTGTCACACCCTGCGGAGGTGATTGTCTCAGGGTTTGTCTAAGGGTGTGTCGGCGGGCGCAGCAATGCCTCATGGGTAGTTTTTCTGAGCCAAGGAACGACTGATCCAATAAAGACTGATAGAATGAGGAAGAAAGAGAAAGAGAGAGAGAGGGGGGGGTGAGAGAAGCGGGGGAGGGAGTGAGAGAAGGGGGAGAGGGAGTGAGAGAACAGGGAGAGAGAGTGAGGGAAGGGGGAGTGGGAGGGAGAGATGGGGGAGAGGGAGAGGGAGAAAAACGCAGCAACGTGGGAATGTTTCTTTTTTCGGAATTTAATTTGGTCAGAGAGGGGAGAGAAAAAGGAGGGGGAAGTGTTGAGTGAACACAGAGGGAGAGAGAGAGAGAGGGGGATGAGGAAGAACAGAGAGGAATAGAGAGAGAGAGAGAGGGGGGGGTTGTTAGAACAGAGAGGGAGATAGACAGATAGAGAGAGGGGGTGAGTAAGAACAGAGAGGATGATAGAGAGGGAGATAGACAGATAGAGAGAGGGGGTGAGTAAGAACAGAGAGGATGATAGAGAGGGAGATAGAGAGGGGGGGGCGTTGGGAGAACAGGGAGAGAGAGAGAGAGAGAGAGAGAGAGAGA
>NC_137675.1:5930146-5932646 GCF_963989245.1 Nansenia antarctica | reverse complement strand
TGGACCAAAACCACAAAAAGACAAATTGTCGAATACGATGGGAACCTTGCTTTCAAACGGCAAACATGAAGCTAAGAATCTTGGTGTGATTATAGATTCTGACTTAAGCTTTGAGCCTCACATCAAATCTATCACTAGAAATGCTTTTTATCATCTACGGAATATTGCAAAAGTTAGAAATGTTCTCCGGCAAGCTGATGCAGAAGTGTTAATTCATGCTTTTGTTATTACACGTTTGGACTATTGTAACAGTCTCCTTTCTGGTCTTCCGAAGAAAGCTATTGGCCAGCTGCAATTAGTCCAAAATGCAGCAGCGAGAGTTTTAACCAAAACAAGCAGACAAGCTCATATAACTCCTATTTTAGAAACTCTACACTGGCTTCCTGTTAAGTTCAGAATAGATTTCAAGATCCTTCTGCTTGTTTATAAAGCTCTCACTGGCATAGCACCAGAATATTTGAAAGACCTTTTGCTAGCATATCAGCCCAATAGAGCTCTCAGGTCTTCTGACGCTGGTTTTCTCTGTGTACCACATATACAAAAGAAGAGATTTGGCGAGGCTGCATTCTCATTTTATGCACCCAAATTGTGGAATGCACTGCCAGTTTACATTAGGGATGCAACCTCAGCAAATATGTTCAAGTCAAGACTAAAAACCCATATTTTTAATATTGCCTTTAAATGACTAAATAATTAAATTAAGATGATAAAAACCCATCCTTTTAATATTGCATTTAAGTTACAAAATAATACAATTAAGATTATATAATGATTAAAGCACTTTGAGCTGCAACGTTTGCAGGAAAAGCGCTATATAAATAAAGTTGTTATTATTATTATTATATATATCCTGGATGGAGGGAAGCTCACCTCCTCTGATGCTCGGCTGTCCGCACCACCCTCTGCAGCGCTTTGCGGTTGAGGCTAGTGCAGTTGCCTTGCCGGGCGGCGATGCATCCAGTCAGAATGCTCTCGGTTGAGCCTCTGTAGAAGGGGTCCCCGCCCCCATGCCAAACTTCTTCAACCGCCTGAGGTGAAAGAGGTGCTGCTGTGCCTTTTTTCACCACCTGTTCGGTGTGCTCGTCCCAGGTGAGGTCATCAGAGACGTGGACGCAGTGGAACTTAAAACTGCTGACCCTCTCTATGGCTGACCCGTTGATGGTGATTGGGTTCCTGTTCCCGATCTTTCCTCCTGAAGTCCACCACCAGCTTCTTTGTCTTTGTCAGAGTTGAGAGAGAGATTGTTCTCCTGGCTGTACTGAGCCAGGCGGTCGACCTCTCTCCTGTAGGCCGTCTCATCGCCATCGGTGATCAGGCCAATCACTGTTGTGTCGTCAGCGAATTGAATCACCGAGTTGGAGCGAAGAGTGGCCATGCAGTCGTGGGTGTACAGGGGGGTAGAGGAGGGGACTCAGGACGCAGCCTTGGGGGGCTCCTGTGTTGAGGGTTAGAGGGGCGGAGGTCTTTGAGCCCATTCTCACCACCTGGCGTCGGTCGGACAGGAATTCCAAGATCCAGTCGCATAGGCCAGGGGTTAAGGCCGAGGTGTCTGAGCTTGGTGTCGAGCCTGGAGGAGACAATGGTGTTGAATGCAGAACTGTAGTCTACAAACAGCATCCTCACATCGGAGCTCCACTACTTGTCCAGTTCCACTCCTTGTCCAGGTGGGTGAGGACGGAAGTGGAAAGCAGTGTCAATGGCGTTGTCGCTGCAACTGTTTTGCCGACAACGCCAAATTGGTGGAGGTCCAGGTCAGGTGGTAGCATGTCACAGGTCAGTGCCATGACATGCTCCTCAAAGTGTTTGCTCCTGGTGGGAGTGAGAGCAACAGGGCGCCAGTCATTAAGGCATGAGACCTTGTTCTTTTTTCGGCACAGGGACAATGACGGACGACTTGAAGCAGGAGGGGACTCTACCTGTGGAGAGAGAGAGAGATTGAATATGTCCGTGAACACACCAGCCAGCTGCGGCACGCACAGTTTGAGCACTCAGCCTGGGGTGTGTGTGTGTGTGTGTGTGTGTGTGTGTGAGGGTGTGTGTTCGCTGGGCCTGCACAGCTCTCCTCCACACACACACACACACACACACACACACACACACACACACACATACACACACACACACACACACACACACACACACACACACACACACACACACACACACACACCCACACACACAGTAGAAGTCTAAGGTTTTGGCTATGTTTCTGATTGATTTTGGATATTTCAGCTTTATGGCTTCCTTGACTTTAACGTCTTTTTGTTCATGTTGACAGAAACCAAAAGCAGACTCCAAAAACAAACGCCAAGTCTAAAATCAATATTAGGCAATTCTAAAAACACCTGGCAAGCCAATTTTCCAATACTTTTGGTGCCCTGAAATAGATATAAAAAGGGTTGTAATTTCGAAAAAAAAATATTAAAGAGAATCTTTACTTGATTTCAAATCCAAACTATTGGAGTAAACTAAAAGTAGCTACAATGCTTCCTCTTTCCAA
>NC_137675.1:5905146-5920146 GCF_963989245.1 Nansenia antarctica | reverse complement strand
CATGGCTTCCAATGGCACTGGGTCACTAGTGTTTATTGATGATGTGACAGAAGACAGAAGCAGCCGGATGAATTCTAAAGTGTTTATGGATATACTGTCTGCTCAGATTCAGCCAAATTCGACAAAGTTGATTGGACGGCGCTTCACAGTACAGATGGACAATGACCCAAAACATACTGTGAAAGCAACCCAGGAGGTTGTTAAGGCAAAGAAGTGGAATATTCTGCAATGGCCGTGTCAATCATCTGATCTCAACCGAATCGAGCATGCATTTCACTTGCTGAAGACAGAACTAAAGGCAGAAAGACCCACGAACAAACAACAACTGAAGACAGTTGCAGCAAAGGCCTGGCAAAGCATCACAAAGGAGGAAACCCAGCATTTGGTGATGTCCATGGGTTCCAGACTTGAGGCAGTCATTGCCAACAAAAGATTCTCAACTATAAAACATTAGCATTTTATTTATGATTATGTTAATTTGTCCAATTAAGTTTGAGCCCCTAAAAATAGAGGACTACGTATAAAAATGGTTGCAATTCCTAAATGTTTCATGTGATATTTGTGAAATTGTATCACGGTCCAAATATTTCCAGACCTAACTGTATGTCTGTATGCATTAAACGTCTATGTGTGTGTATATGGATTGTGTGCGCTTGATTTATCTTGCCAGGTTTTTCCATTGTTCCCATCTGGCATGTTGGGTCAAGCGCACTTTAAGTTACAGTAAGAACAACAGCAAATCCTATTTTTAGATCTGGTGTGTGTATCTCCTGCAGTATATATATTTTGTGTGTGTGTGTGTGTGTGTGTGTACGTGTGTGTATGCAGGCCAAGCTTCCACACGAGAAGGTGTGTCCTCACCTGGAGAACATCGACAATGTTCCACTGCTAGTACCGCTCTTCAACAACCACCTACCCATAACCACAACCACCTAACCATAACCACAACCACCTATCCATAACCCAACCACAACCACCTACCCATAACCACAACCACAACGGACGCTGAGGAACTTAAAACTGCTGACCCTCTCTACGGCTGACCCGTTGATGGTGATGGGGTCCTGTTCCCGACCTTTCCTCCGGAAGTCCACCGCCAGCTCCTTGGGCTCGTCAGTGTTGAGAGAAAGGTTCTTCCCCTGGCTGTACTGAGCCAGGTGGTCAACCTCTCTCCTGTAGGCCGTCTCATCGTTGTCGGTGATCAATGAGTTGGAGCCGTGTGTGGCCACGCAGTCGTGGGTGAGAGCAACAGGGCGATTCATTTAGGCATGTTACCTTGCTCTTTTTTCGGCACAGGGACAATGATGGATGACTTGAAGCAGGAGGGGACTATACCTGAGGAGAGGGAGAGATTGAGTATGTGTATGAACACGCCAACCAGCTGCTACAGAGACATCAGGTAAAGACAGTTTCTACAGAGACAGAGACATCAGATAGAAGACTGTTTCTACAGAGACATCAGATAGAAGACTGTTTCTACAGAGACATCAGATAGAAGACTGTTTCTACAGAGACATCAGATAGAAGACTGTTTCTACAGAGAGACATCAGATAGAAGACTGTTTCTACAGAGACATCAGATAGAAGACTGTTTCTACAGAGACATCAGATAGAAGACTGTTTCTACAGAGACATCAGATAGAAGACTGTTTCTACAGAGACATCAGATAAAAGACTGTTTCTACAGAGACATCAGATAGAAGACTGTTTCTACAGAGACATCAGATAGAAGACTGTTTCTACAGAGACATCAGATAGAAGAGGGCTCTACAGAGAGACATCAGGGGGGTATTCCATCAACATCTCTAAAGGAAAATCCAGGCTTATTCTGATAAGTCTCACGAGACTTGACACTCTTCAGGAAAATCCAGGGTTATTTTTGATAACTCTCGTGAGATTTATTGAAATAAGCCTGGATTTTCCTGAAGAGTGTCAAGTTAAAGTGATACTCTATTTACGTCTTATTGTAGTAGTGTGTATTGTCCGTTGAAGCCCATTAAATAAAATAAAATTCAATGTGTAAAGATATCTTAAATACACTCCTATATTTATATGATATATATATCAGTGGAGGCTGGTGACTTCCAGAATTGAGGAGGCCAAAATTTTTTCCGCTTGCTCGCTTCACTCGCGATGGAATGTTCCCTGTTCTTATAGAAGAATATTAAATTGACTTGTAATAAAACGAAATCGACTACATTAAAAATAAAACTGTTCAATAAATCCTAAATCTTGTCTACCTATTCGATGTATAAATCGCGCCAGAATCTCGCCGACTTCCGAGGTCATTTTAAGCAAATTTGGCCAAATTAGCTATTATTTTCAGGGATAATAGCCATGGGTGTTCTAGACGCCATTTAGCAGACGCTTTTAATCCAAAACGATTTACAATTACGAATTACAGGGACATTCCCCCTGGAGTAATTGAGGGCTAAGTGCCTTACTCAAGGGCAAAATAGGATGGTCTCAGGCGGGATTTGAACTCACGAACTTCCGATCAAGAGTCCAATTCACTAACCATTAGACCACCCATCTTCAGGTGTTTTTTTGAGGTCATTCTTTTGCCTAAAATCTTCATCAAGAAATTACATGCATGTTCAATTGGATTTAAACCTGAAGATTGACTTGGCCAGTCAATAACTTTCTGCTTTTTGGCCCTGAAAAACACTAGTTGCTCTGGAAGTATGGAGGTAATTGTCTTAATGTGTAACGAGGCACCATCTAATGAATTTGGAGGCATTTGCTTGTACTTGAGCAGACGAGATGTTTCTGTACCCTTCAGAATCCATTCTGCTGCTGCTGTCAGCAGTAACATCATCAATTAAGACAAGTTATTTCTTAGCAAACTGTAACCTGACCATCCTTTTAGGAGGATAACTAGTGGTTTGCACCTTGCAGTGAAGCCTCTCTAGCTCAGCTGGTGACGTATTCTGCAGATAGTAGTTTCTGACACATTCACACCAGTGGAGGCTGGTGACTTCCAGAATTGAGGAGGCCAAATTTTGTTCCGCTTGCTCGCTTCACTCGCGATGGAATGTTCCCTGTTCTTATAGAAGAATATTAAATTGACTTGTAATAAAACGAAATCGACTACATTAAAAATAAAACTGTTCAATAAATCCTAAATCTTGTCTACCTATTCGATGTATAAATCGCGCCAGAATCTCACCGACTTCCGAGGTCATTTTAAGCAAATTTGGCCAAATGAGCTATTATTTTCAGGGATAATAGCCATGGGTGTTCTAGACGCCATTTAGCAGACGCTTTTAATCCAAAACGATTAACAATTACGAATTACAGGGACATTCCCCCTGGAGTAATTGAGGCCTAAGTGCCTTACTCAAGGGCAAAAGAAGATGGTCTCAGGCGGGATTTGAACTCACGACCTTCCGATCAAGAGTCCAATTCACTAACCAAAGACCACAAACCCATAGATACTGCATGTACCCAGTGGAGGCTGGTGACTTCTGAAGGGTATACCGCCTGTCCACTAGGTGGCAGTATCTCGTTTGCTATGCTGTCCGGCTCAGTCAGGAGTCGGCCATGTTTATTTGTTTAGTGTCAGTCAGACGTTCATGTTACGGTGGCCGTCTATCGAGCTGTCCACCTAATTCCTGTAAATTGGTTATTCTAATGTTTCTGGTTAAGTTATATATTTACATTTACCCTGCTTATACTTTATCTCAATTCATGCTTCTATTGTTTGTATATTTGCAGGGCGTTTTCATCTTTGTCATTAAACACTTCATTGACATTGAGGAGCGTATTTCTTCAACTTCCAGAATTGAGGAGGCCAAATTTTTTTCCGCTTGCTCGCTTCACTCGCGATGGAATGTTCCCTGTTCTTATAGAAGAATATTAAATTGACTTGTAATAAAGCGAAATCGACTACATTAAAAATAAAACTGTTCAATAAATCCTAAATCTTGTCTACCTATTCGATGTATAAATCGCGCCAGAATCTCGCCGACTTCCGAGGTCATTTTAAGCAAATTTGGCCAAATTAGCTATTATTTTCAGGGATAATAGCCATGGGTGTTCTAGACGCCATTTAGCAGACGCTTTTAATCCAAAACGATTTACAATTACGAATTACAGGGACATTCCCCCTGGAGTAATTGAGGGCTAAGTGCCTTACTCAAGGGCAAAATAGGATGGTCTCAGGCAGGATTTGAACTCACGAACTTCCGATCAAGAGTCCAATTCACTAACCATTAGACCACCCATCTTCAGGTGTTTTTTTGAGGTCATTCTTTTGCCTAAAATCTTCATCAAGAAATTAAATGCATGTTCAATTGGATTTAAACCTGAAGATTGACTTGGCCAGTCAATAACTTTCTGCTTTTTGGCCCTGAAAAACACTAGTTGCTCTGGAAGTATGGAGGTAATTGTCTTAATGTGTAACGAGGCACCATCTAATGAATTTGGAGGCATTTGCTTGTACTTGAGCAGACGAGATGTTTCTGTACCCTTCAGAATCCATTCTGCTGCTGCTGTCAGCAGTAACATCATCAATTAAGACAAGTTATTTCTTAGCAAACTGTAACCTGACCATCCTTTTAGGAGGATAACTAGTGGTTTGCACCTTGCAGTGAAGCCTCTCTAGCTCAGCTGGTGACGTATTCTGCAGATAGTAGTTTCTGACACATTCACACCAGTGGAGGCTGGTGACTTCCAGAATTGAGGAGGCCAAATTTTGTTCCGCTTGCTCGCTTCACTCGCGATGGAATGTTCCCTGTTCTTATAGAAGAATATTAAATTGACTTGTAATAAAACGAAATCGACTACATTAAAAATAAAACTGTTCAACAAATCCTAAATCTTGTCTACCTATTCGATGTATAAATCGCGCCAGAATCTCGCCGACTTCCGAGGTCATTTTAAGCAAATTTGGCCAAATGAGCTATTATTTTCAGGGATAATAGCCATGGGTGTTCTAGACGCCATTTAGCAGACGCTTTTAATCCAAAACGATTTACAATTACGAATTACAGGGACATTACCCCTGGAGTAATTGAGGGCTAAGTGCCTTACTCAAGGGCAAAAGAGGATGGTCTCAGGCGGGATTTGAACTCACGAACTTCCGATCAAGAGTCCAATTCACTAACCATTAGACCACCCATCTTCAGGTGTTTTTTTGAGGTCATTCTTTTGCCTAAAATCTTCATCAAGAAATTACATGCATGTTCAATTGGATTTAAACCTGAAGATTGACTTGGCCAGTCAATAACTTTCTGCTTTTTGGCCCTGAAAAACACTAGTTGCTCTGGAAGTATGGAGGTAATTGTCTTAATGTGTAACGAGGCACCATCTAATGAATTTGGAGGCATTTGCTTGTACTTGAGCAGACGAGATGTTTCTGTACCCTTCAGAATCCATTCTGCTGCTGCTGTCAGCAGTAACATCATCAATTAAGACAAGTTATTTCTTAGCAAACTGTAACCTGACCATCCTTTTAGGAGGATAACTAGTGGTTTGCACCTTGCAGTGAAGCCTCTCTAGCTCAGCTGGTGACGTATTCTGCAGATAGTAGTTTCTGACACATTCACACCAGTGGAGGCTGGTGACTTCCAGAATTGAGGAGGCCAAATTTTGTTCCGCTTGCTCGCTTCACTCGCGATGGAATGTTCCCTGTTCTTATAGAAGAATATTAAATTGACTTGTAATAAAACGAAATCGACTACATTAAAAATAAAACTGTTCAACAAATCCTAAATCTTGTCTACCTATTCGATGTATAAATCGCGCCAGAATCTCGCCGACTTCCGAGGTCATTTTAAGCAAATTTGGCCAAATGAGCTATTATTTTCAGGGATAATAGCCATGGGTGTTCTAGACGCCATTTAGCAGACGCTTTTAATCCAAAACGATTTACAATTACGAATTACAGGGACATTCCCCCTGGAGTAATTGAGGGCTAAGTGCCTTACTCAAGGGCAAAAGAGGATGGTCTCAGGCAGGATTTGAACTCACGAACTTCCGATCAAGAGTCCAATTCACTAACCATTAGACCACCCATCTTCAGGTGTTTTTTTGAGGTCATTCTTTTGCCTAAAATCTTCATCAAGAAATTACATGCATGTTCAATTGGATTTAAACCTGAAGATTGACTTGGCCAGTCAATAACTTTCTGCTTTTTGGCCCTGAAAAACACTAGTTGCTCTGGAAGTATGGAGGTAATTGTCTTAATGTGTAACGAGGCACCATCTAATGAATTTGGAGGCATTTGCTTGTACTTGAGCAGACGAGATGTTTCTGTACCCTTCAGAATCCATTCTGCTGCTGCTGTCAGCAGTAACATCATCAATTAAGACAAGTTATTTCTTAGCAAACTGTAACCTGACCATCCTTTTAGGAGGATAACTAGTGGTTTGCACCTTGCAGTGAAGCCTCTCTAGCTCAGCTGGTGACGTATTCTGCAGATAGTAGTTTCTGACACATTCACACCAGTGGAGGCTGGTGACTTCCAGAATTGAGGAGGCCAAATTTTTTTCCGCTTGCTCGCTTCACTCGCGATGGAATGTTCCCTGTTCTTATAGAAGAATATTAAATTGACTTGTAATAAAACGAAATCGACTACATTAAAAATAAAACTGTTCAATAAATCCTAAATCTTGTCTACCTATTCGATGTATAAATCGCGCCAGAATCTCGCCGACTTCCGAGGTCATTTTAAGCAAATTTGGCCAAATGAGCTATTATTTTCAGGGATAATAGCCATGGGTGTTCTAGACGCCATTTAGCAGACGCTTTTAATCCAAAACGATTAACAATTACGAATTACAGGGACATTCCCCCTGGAGTAATTGAGGCCTAAGTGCCTTACTCAAGGGCAAAAGAAGATGGTCTCAGGCGGGATTTGAACTCACGACCTTCCGATCAAGAGTCCAATTCACTAACCAAAGACCACAAACCCATAGATACTGCATGTACCCAGTGGAGGCTGGTGACTTCTGAAGGGTATACCGCCTGTCCACTAGGTGGCAGTATCTCGTTTGCTATGCTGTCCGGCTCAGTCAGGAGTCGGCCATGTTTATTTGTTTAGTGTCAGTCAGACGTTCATGTTACGGTGGCCGTCTATCGAGCTGTCCACCTAATTCCTGTAAATTGGTTATTCTAATGTTTCTGGTTAAGTTATATATTTACATTTACCCTGCTTATACTTTATCTCAATCCATGCTTCTATTGTTTGTATATTTGCAGGGCGTTTTCATCTTTGTCATTAAACACTTCATTGACATTGAGGAGCGTATTTCTTCAACTTCCAGAATTGAGGAGGCCAAATTTTTTTCCGCTTGCTCGCTTCACTCGCGATGGAATGTTCCCTGTTCTTATAGAAGAATATTAAATTGACTTGTAATAAAACGAAATCGACTACATTAAAAATAAAACTGTTCAATAAATCCTAAATCTTGTCTACCTATTCGATGTATAAATCGCGCCAGAATCTCGCCGACTTCCGAGGTCATTTTAAGCAAATTTGGCCAAATGAGCTATTATTTTCAGGGATAATAGCCATGGGTGTTCTAGACGCCATTTAGCAGACGCTTTTAATCCAAAACGATTTACAATTACGAATTACAGGGACATTCCCCCTGGAGTAATTGAGGGCTAAGTGCCTTACTCAAGGGCAAAAGAGGATGGTCTCAGGCGGGATTTGAACTCACGAACTTCCGATCAAGAGTCCAATTCACTAACCATTAGACCATCCATCTTCAGGTGTTTTTTTGAGGTCATTCTTTTGCCTAAAATCTTCATCAAGAAATTACATACATGTTCAATTGGATTTAAACCTGAAGATTGACTTGGCCAGTCAATAACTTTCTGCTTTTTGGCCCTGAAAAACACTAGTTGCTCTGGAAGTATGGAGGTAATTGTCTTAATGTGTAACGAGGCACCATCTAATGAATTTGGAGGCATTTGCTTGTACTTGAGCAGACGAGATGTTTCTGTACCCTTCAGAATCCATTCTGCTGCTGCTGTCAGCAGTAACATCATCAATTAAGACAAGTTATTTCTTAGCAAACTGTAACCTGACCATCCTTTTAGGAGGATAACTAGTGGTTTGCACCTTGCAGTGAAGCCTCTCTAGCTCAGCTGGTGACGTATTCTGCAGATAGTAGTTTCTGACACATTCACACCAGTGGAGGCTGGTGACTTCCAGAATTGAGGAGGCCAAATTTGTTTCCGCTTGCTCGCTTCACTCGCGATGGAATGTTCCCTGTTCTTATAGAAGAATATTAAATTGACTTGTAATAAAACGAAATCGACTACATTAAAAATAAAACTGTTCAATAAATCCTAAATCTTGTCTACCTATTCGATGTATAAATCGCGCCAGAATCTCGCCGACTTCCGAGGTCATTTTAAGCAAATTTGGCCAAATGAGCTATTATTTTCAGGGATAATAGCCATGGGTGTTCTAGACGCCATTTAGCAGACGCTTTTAATCCAAAACGATTTACAATTACGAATTACAGGGACATTCCCCCTGGAGTATTTGAGGCCTAAGTGCCTTACTCAAGGGCAAAAGAAGATGGTCTCAGGCGGGATTTGAACTCACGACCTTCCGATCAAGAGTCCAATTCACTAACCAAAGACCACAAACCCATAGATACTGCATGTACCCAGTGGAGGCTGGTGACTTCTGAAGGGTATACCGCCTGTCCACTAGGTGGCAGTATCTCGTTTGCTATGCTGTCCGGCTCAGTCAGGAGTCGGCCATGTTTATTTGTTTAGTGTCAGTCAGACGTTCATGTTACGGTGGCCGTCTATCGAGCTGTCCACCTAATTCCTGTAAATTGGTTATTCTAATGTTTCTGGTTAAGTTATATATTTACATTTACCCTGCTTATACTTTATCTCAATTCATGCTTCTATTGTTTGTATATTTGCAGGGCGTTTTCATCTTTGTCATTAAACACTTCATTGACATTGAGGAGCGTATTTCTTCAACTTCCAGAATTGAGGAGGCCAAATTTTTTTCCGCTTGCTCGCTTCACTCGCGATGGAATGTTCCCTGTTCTTATAGAAGAATATTAAATTGACTTGTAATAAAACGAAATCGACTACATTAAAAATAAAACTGTTCAATAAATCCTAAATCTTGTTTACCTATTCGATGTATAAATCGCGCCAGAATCTCGCCGACTTCCGAGGTCATTTTAAGCAAATTTGGCCAAATTAGCTATTATTTTCAGGGATAATAGCCATGGGTGTTCTAGACGCCATTTAGCAGACGCTTTTAATCCAAAACGATTTACAATTACGAATTACAGGGACATTCCCCCTGGAGTAATTGAGGGCTAAGTGCCTTACTCAAGGGCAAAATAGGATGGTCTCAGGCAGGATTTGAACTCACGAACTTCCGATCAAGAGTCCAATTCACTAACCATTAGACCACCCATCTTCAGGTGTTTTTTTGAGGTCATTCTTTTGCCTAAAATCTTCATCAAGAAATTAAATGCATGTTCAATTGGATTTAAACCTGAAGATTGACTTGGCCAGTCAATAACTTTCTGCTTTTTGGCCCTGAAAAACACTAGTTGCTCTGGAAGTATGGAGGTAATTGTCTTTATGTGTAACGAGGCACCATCTAATGAATTTGGAGGCATTTGCTTGTACTTGAGCAGACGAGATGTTTCTGTACCCTTCAGAATCCATTCTGCTGCTGCTGTCAGCAGTAACATCATCAATTAAGACAAGTTATTTCTTAGCAAACTGTAACCTGACCATCCTTTTAGGAGGATAACTAGTGGTTTGCACCTTGCAGTGAAGCCTCTCTAGCTCAGCTGGTGACGTATTCTGCAGATAGTAGTTTCTGACACATTCACACCAGTGGAGGCTGGTGACTTCCAGAATTGAGGAGGCCAAATTTTTTTCCGCTTGCTCGCTTCACTCGCGATGGAATGTTCCCTGTTCTTATAGAAGAATATTAAATTGACTTGTAATAAAACGAAATCGACTACATTAAAAATAAAACTGTTCAATAAATCCTAAATCTTGTCTACCTATTCGATGTATAAATCGCGCCAGAATCTCGCCGACTTCCGAGGTCATTTTAAGCAAATTTGGCCAAATGAGCTATTATTTTCAGGGATAATAGCCATGGGTGTTCTAGACGTGTCCTGCAAAGGACAAGTTGATAGGACACTCGTAGCCACTATGGCGAGTGTTTCTTTGACTGAATTTGACCTAAATTTCGTTGTTTGGTACCTGTACTGTAGCAATGACAATAAAGACCATTCATTCATTCATTCATTCATTCATTCATTCATTCATTCATTCATTCATTCATTCATTCATTCATTGAAGTGACTGGCGAATTCTCACAATGGCTTCATGTGATTGGACGAACAAAATGTCAATCTTTCAGCCCTGGACTCAATGCATGGTGAGGCCAGGCCTCCTCTGCCCACCCATTTTCAGTGATTTGGCCAATCACATATTGCCATGAAAAAAATTGCATTACATTGACTTCTATGAGAAACCACTTTCCTGGGGAGGCCTGGCCTCCCTCAATACAAACGGATAGGGATTCTGGCCTGTAAGTGCTTTACAATTGCAATATTGGGTTTTAGCCATGGAGAACTTCAGATTTATGAACGAAACGGAAATAATATTAATATATATATATGTTTTTTGTTAAATAAATAAATAAAATAAATACAATTATTGCTTTTTTAAATCTCTCTCTCTTCTCTCAAATTATTGGGGAGGCCAGGCCTCCTCCACCTCTATGGAGGAGCATCCACTGATATATATATATATATATATATATATATATATAAATATGTTACTGAATGCCAATGTTGCTTCTGAGTCATTTGTCCATTGATTTTTTTTTACATGTCGATACGTTACAAACAGTTGCATTCCCGACGTAACCTAGTGGTCCGATGAGTGCCAACAGCGTGTGAGATACGACTTGCGCATTTGTCAGGAAACAAGTCAGATGTATTGATTATTTCTTTTAACAGAACAGACCATTTGATTTGAAAAGTAAAAAGGACACATTTTTCACGAGTAAAGTATTAGCCCAGGAAAGGGAGTGAGGTACTACACCTAGCATTGACATGGGAAACCTCCCTGTTCTGCAGTCTGATAGTGTTGGATTTACTAAGCACGCTGTCGCGTTCATCTTGCTGTTTTTAGAGCACTGTTGGCTGGTGGAGGCAGACAACCAGAGGCTCCTTGGAATACTTGGAATCCAATGAGGAACGTCATCAAACATGTTTTCGATATGTTAAAAAAATAATAATACAAAAATATGTTTTTAGGGCATTTCTGCTTTATTGATAGAGACCGTAGAGATTGACAGGAAGGATGGGAGAGAGAGAGGAGGGACAACATGCAGGATAGGTTGATGGCCGGAATCGAACCAGGGACCCATTACGATAAGCCCGTCCTCCGATTTCTACCTCCACCAGCCTCCACTGTAGTATAGTATATCATAGGGTAATGTAGTTGTGTGGTATAGTCTAGTGTACTGATGTTTAGTGTAGTATGGTATAGTGTAGTTTAGTACCAATGTGAGTAATCGTTCTTTCTACCCGTTCTTGAGTATCTCTCTGGAGCCAATCTGTCCGTCCGGTCAGTGTGTGTGTGTGTGTGTGTGGGGGGGGGGGCGGTCCTGAGTCACATGTCCCTCTGAGGCCACCGTCCACCGCTTCCACTCCTTCTTCTTCTCCTCCTCCTCCTCTCTGGCTCAGCTCTCCAGCGTCCTCTGTAGCCTGCCCAGCTCACTGCACCCCAGCCAGACCAACAACACTCTCATTAGGCTCATTAAGCAGGTATTCACACGCCCACACACACACACACACACACACACACACACACACACACACACACGCACACACACACACACACACACACACACTGAAAGGGCTAGGGATGGTGTTTTTTACCCCCGGCTCATCAGTTTGTGCGTCATCTCTCAGGCGTGCCATACAACTGCTGGCATCAGGAAGTGTTTCCTGTTTCTATTTCAATGCCAGCTCTCCTACACACACACACACACACACACACACACACACACACACACACACACACACACACACCGAGTGAACGTGATGGTTCCTATCAGGAAGAACAACCTGCATGGTCTGTCACGGGGGTTCAGAGGGGCGTGTATGTGTGTGTGTGTGTTTATGGGGGGGCGGGGGGCGTGTGTGTGTGTGTGTGTTTATGGGGGGGCGGGGGGCGTGTGTGTGTGTATGTGCATTTATGGGGGGGGCGGCGCTACTTGTCCCAGGCACTTGTGATATACGTGTGTGTTTATAGTAGAAATATGCTGTTTATGTCTGTGTGTGTCTCTCCAGGCCAAGCGTATGTTTGCGGAGTGGTTTCCTGCTGCAGTTCAGGCTGAGTGTGTGTGTGTGTGTGTGTGTGTGTGTGTGTGTGTGTGTGTGTTTATGCGTGTGTGTGTGTGCGTGTGTGTGTGTGTGTGTGTGTTTATGCGTGTGTGTGTGTGTGTGTGTGCGTGTGTGTGTGTGTGTGCGTGTTTGTGTGTGCATGTGTGTATGCGTGTGTGTGTGTGTGTGTGCTTGTGCACGTGTGTGTGTGTGTGTGTGTGTGTGTGTGTCTACAGGGATGCGTGTGTGTACGCTTGATTTACCTTGCCAGGTTTTTTACTTGTGGGTCTATTCCATTGTTTCCATCTGGCATGCTGGGTCAAGCGCACTTAAAGTTACAGTAAGAACAACAACAAATGTGTGTGCTCGCGGGCCTGTGTGTGTGTATGTGTGTGTTTGTGTGTGTGTGTGTGTATGTGTGTGTGTGTGTGTGTGCGGCCCTGTGTGTGTGTGTGTGTGTGTGTGTGTGTGTGTGTGGGCCTGTGTGTGTGTGTCTGTGTGTGTGTGTGTGTGTGTGTGTGTGTGTGTGGGCCTGTGTGTGCGGCCCTGTGTGTGGGCCTGTGTCTGTGTCTGTGTGTGTGTGTCTGTGTGTGTGTGTGTGTGTGTGTGTGTGTGTGTATCTCCTCTCTGCATGGTGTCCTGGTTGGGGGTTCAGTCTGATGATTTATGTCTGGGCCCGAAAATCACGTCTCTCTTCACTCTGCTCAGCGCCAGTAAGGCTGGCACACACACACACACACACACACACACACACACAAATTGACACACACACAACCCTAAGATCGTGTAAGACTGCTCAGTGGCGATATTAGCATGGCATTTCTGGAGGGGCAGTTTTGCATAACGTCACAAAGAAAATAACGGTGGTCTACGGTGGGCATATGTGACACGTTCTGGTGCTTTGGTTTTCGATCACCGCCCTGCTGATACTGTGAGACGCTGTGAGACATAAACACACACACACACACACACACAACCAACCATCCACTGGACTGAAAAGCTCTAATGTCATGTGGTGCATGCCGAAGTGCAAATCATGTGGCCCGCTCTTAAAAAGGGTCTTAATGGGCAAAGCTTTTTTCGTCAGTTGGATAATGGCCTCTCTCCTCTGCCACACCAGAGAAGAAACACTTAGCTAATTAAAACTAACATGCTATAACAGGCTATCGTCCACACCGCGGATGTCAACCTCAGTAGCGCGTGTGCGTTTCATTTCAGCGCCCCCATGTTAACGGGTTAGAACAGCCACACAGCGCGTGTGAGGCGCGCGTCTCATGCGTGTCTCATGCTGGCTGCTGTGGCACGCCATCTAAAGGTTCTGACTCGCCTATTTTTTCTGCGTGCTGCGCATGTGAACATGATCTGTTCATAGTCATCTGTCATCTGTTTCAAATTGAATGAATGAATGGACTTTATTGTCATTGCTACAGTACAGGTACCAAACAACGAAATTTAGGAGGGGTGGCTCCCCTGGTGTTAGGAAAGAGAGAAAAAAAAAAACTTTAAAAAAAAAATCACAAGAAGGGAAGGAGCTGGTTTACATAAATAAAGGCTATGTACACTATCCACTGTACTATACTGTACAGATAGACGACTGGGGTTGTCATATTGCACAATAGTATTGTTTCACGTTATTTAAAGTGTCGCAGTTTGCAGGCTTGAAATGTACATGTTTGTGCCTCAGCACTACACCTGATTTTTTCAGTCCAGCAGCTGCCATACAATCCGTCCAGACTGTCCAGGGCCCAGAACTTAGGTCTTTGCTGTGTTCAGGGCCTGGACGGCCCTGTGGTAGAAACTGTTCTTCAGTCTGTTTGTCTTAGCGGCCAGGGTCCTGAACCGCCTTTTCGAGGGCAGCCTGGTAAAGTGTTCGTACCCAGGGTGGGTCGGGTCCCTGGAGATCTTGGAGGCCTTCCTGAGACAGCGTGTGTTGTACAGCTCTTCCAGAGAGGGGAGGGGGGCGCCGGTGATCTTCTGTGCTGTTCTCACGACTCTCTGTAGCGCATTTCTCTCCGCTGTTGTGCAGCTGGAGAACCAGTTGCAGATGCCGTAGTACCTAAATTCAAAGGCGTATAGGTACTATTATACTATAGTAGGTGTTGCTGAGGTATTTAAGTACTCTGATGCTCAGAAAAAGGGTAAACAAAAACGACGTGACTGCTTTCTTACTTTTATAATTAGAATATAATATGATATAATGCTTATAACTTTTTTAACACTTTTCCAACCGCTCATTAAGGATGGATGACAGCAGAGACTGAACCCAGAACAATTTATAATGAAGTGAAATGAAATGTTATATTATTGATGGCCGTTATCAAGGGCAAGCTCAATGTAGAAAGACAGGCTGGCAGTAGCAGCTCCGCAGTTAGAGCCACAGCAGAAACACAGTCAGTATGGAAGCCGCGAGCGTGAGAGCCGCAGCAGTTCCGCCACGCACACGCTGCTGAGGTAGACAGTGGCGGTGTGTTCGGGCCGTTTGCCAGTCTGTAGGCTTGCCAGTCTAGACAGTCGACCAGTTAGACATGCAAGCTGTCTACCATAACAGTCAGCCAGTTTGCCAGACAGTCGACCACTTGGCCAGCTTGCCAGTTAGCCAGTGTAGCCAGCTTGCTAGTTTAGCTAGTAGGCCAGTTAGTCAGTTAGC
>NC_137675.1:5891282-5893782 GCF_963989245.1 Nansenia antarctica | reverse complement strand
CAGGCGTTGGACGATGGCATCTTTGCGTTCTTCGCCGTGGAGATGGTGATGAAGATGGTGGCGCTGGGGGTCATAGGGCCCAAGCGTTACCTTGGCGACACGTGGAACAGGCTGGACTTCTTCATCGTTATGGTCGGGTAAGTGTTTGACAGGAAACACACACACACACGTGCGCGCGCACACGCACACACACACACACACACACACACACGTCAGTCAGTTGACATTAAACATGAGCCAATTTTGTATACACAGAGTGTGTGTGTTTGTGTGTTCGTGCGTGCGTGCGTGTGTGTGTGTGTGTGTGCTCGCGTGAGTGTGTTTGTGTGTCTGTGCACTCGTGTGTGTACGGGTGTGCGAATCCGTGTGTGTGTGTGTGTGTGTGTGTGTGTGTGTGTGTGTGTGTGTGTGCAGTGAAGCCCTGGCCTCATGTTTAATGTCAGTTGAATGTCAGGTCGATGTGTGTGTGTCTGCTCCAGAATGACAATCTGGGATCTAGAGGGGAACTACCGAACCCCCCGACAGCCACGACTAGAAAGAACTCCACAGGGACAGGAGGAGAAGAAGAAGGGCAGAAAAAAAGAGAGCAGATTAATTACAGTGGAAGATTAACTTAAAGGGATAGGTCACCCAAATGACAAATGGCACAATTACACAAACCCAAAGAACCAGACTGACTACACTCCATCTTTGTCCCGTTGACAAGGTTGAGGGAAGGGAAATATGACATTTTTGTCTTTTGGAGGGGGGGTGGGAGGGGTAGGGGGGAGATAAAACTATCTCTTGAAGTTCAAGCTGGACTGTCATAGAGAGCGAGTAGGGATGTTTTTTGGTCGTGAAAACGTTTCGGTTCTCACAGGCTTCTAAGAATGACTCCTCGTGTCCCCTCCTGATGATGTCACAGGCCCTGATAGCAATGTTCCCAGCCTCGGATGACAGATGCATACAAAGGCGAAAAAGATAAAAGCATATGAAATGTTGCAGATGGACAGGATGATGACAGACTGTGTGTGGGTGGGTGTGTGTGTGTGTGTGGGGGGGTGTGTGTGTGTGTGTGTGTGTGTGTGTGTGCGTGCGTGCGACCTCTTTGGCTGTTTCGCCTCACAGGATGTTGGAGTATTCTCTGGACGGACACAGCATCAGCCTATCAGCTATCAGGACTGTCAGGGTGCTCCGCCCACTGCGTGCCATCAACAGAGTACCCAGTGAGCACTTTTTTATTTTCCTCCCTCCCTCCCTCCCTCCCTCCCTCTCCCTCCCTCCCACCCTCCCTCTCCCTCCCTCCCTCCCTCTCCCTCCCTCTCTCTCTCTCTCTCCCTCCCTCCCTCCCTCTCCCTCTCTCCCTCCCTCCCTCTCCCTCCCTCTCCCTCTCTCTCTCTCCTTCCCTCCCTCCCCCTCCCTCCCTCTCCCTCTCTCTCTCTCTCTCTCTCTCTCTCTCTCTCTCTATATATATATATCCCCCTCTCTCTCCCTCTCGCTCCCTCCCTCCCTCTCTCTCTCTCCCTCCCTCCCTCCCTCCCTCCCTCTCCCTCCCCCTCCCTCCCTCTCTCTCTCTCTCTCCCTCCCTCCATCCCTCCCTCTCCCTCCCTCTCTGTCTCTCTCTCCCTCTTTCTCTCTCTCTCTATATATATATATATCTCCCCCTCTCTCTCTCCTTCTCTCTCTCTCCCACCCCCCTCTCTCTCTCCCTCTATAGTCCAATTTTAGTAACATTTTCATAGTTTGAAAACATTCCCACCAAAACCAAGGTTCTTTGACTAGATTTTGACGACACACTTTCCAGATGGTTGACCACCTCATGAATAGTTCATTCGTCTAATTAATATTTATTATAAGAGGAGGTCTCACAAAACCGCCTCTCTCATTTTTAAGTTTTCCAAAGGCAGTAAGTAATTGCTGCTGGAGTTTCTCTTTAAAAGATGTGTGTGTGTGTGTGTGTGTGTGTGTGTGTGTGTGTGTGCATGTGTGTGTGTGTGTGTGTGCGTGCATGCGTTTGTGTGTGTGTGTGCGTGTGTGTGTGTGTGTGCGTGCATGCGTTTGTGTGTGTGTGTGTGTGCGTGTGTGTGTGTGTGTGTGTGTGTGCCTGCGTGCGTGCGTGTGTGTGCGTGCATGCGTGTGTGTGTGCCTGCGTGCGTGTGTGTGTGTGCATGCGTTTGTGTGTGTGTGTGTGCGTGTGCCTGCGTGTGTGTGTGTGTGTGTGTGTGTGTGTGTGTGCCTGCGTGTGTGTGTGTGTGTGTGTGTGTGTAGGTATGCGTATCCTGGTCAACCTTCTCCTGGACACCCTGCCCATGCTGGGGAACGTCCTGCTGCTGTGCTTCTTCGTCTTCTTCATCTTCGGCATCGTGGGCGTGCAGCTGTGGGCGGGGCTGCTGAGGAACAGGTGCTTCCTGGGAGAGGACGTCAAGACGTGAGTGTGTCTCGGAGCTGAACAGTATTTCAAACTCTTTGACCTCTTTTTTTAAACATTTATTTTATCTTCAACCTCAACCTTTTAACCGTT
>NC_137675.1:5881282-5886282 GCF_963989245.1 Nansenia antarctica | reverse complement strand
ACTCTATGTACACTACACCAACCACAGAGCAAGTGACTTTAAGATGGAAGAATCGGAAGGCCAGGGCAGCAAAGCCCCATTCTGAAGCAGAAAACACCCAAACAGGCAACAAGCCCTTTAGGAGAGGTGATTTGTGTTTATTGACATCATTGGAGGTGAAAATTCACAAGCTCTGCACAGGATTCAAGGTAATTTAGGAGATAGTGAGTCCACGATTGTAGAGTTTATGTATATTCATTTTATATTCATTTATTTATACTCACTGTAATACCATGCACTGTTTACACTATTGTCTTTTGCACCATACCACTATTTGGACTTTCTGGTTAAATGCTCAACTACATTTCGTTATATAGGTACTCTGTGCAATGACAATGAGGTTAAATCTATTCTAATCTAATCTAGTCTAATCTAATCCAGACTATGGTGGATCATCAGTGATAGAGCCAGAAGTTATTGCCCCAGGAGTTCAGAAAAGAGGCTGTAAGCGTTCTTTGCCAAACAAAGATGATGATGATGATGATGATGATGATGCCTATAAATTACTTCTTAAACGAGAAACTGAAATAGCAGAAGTCCAGATTCGTCTGGCAGAGGAACAAATCACTCTTACCAAACCACAGGAAACCAAAGCCAGACTTGAGATCTGCCTCCTAGAAACACGGCTTCAAAACGCTGATCCCTCCACAAGGAAAACTCTTTTTTTTGTTCTTGATTTTGTTAACTTTTGGACATTTAGCCTTTTTATGATATAAAACGTGCTCAAAATATCCATAATGTATTTTTGGGAATCATGTATATTTGTTTGTTTTTATTTATTTGTTATAGGTCAGATGAGGGCCCTGACTGTTTAAAAAAAAAATGGAAAATGGAAGGGAATGTTTAATTGTGCTGTTTCTGTCTCTTCAAATAAAAACAATTAGAGTGACCCCACACTCACTAATCTACAGGTTGTTGTTTACATACAGTAGCTAGTAGCCTAAATTGAGATGTAGTCCCATTTAGAGCACTGCTAATCCGGATCAGTGTGAATCCAATGTTGCTTTGAAAAACCGGCACCAGATGGATTACCTGGTCCTGCAGAGCAAAACATGGGATTTTCAAATCTGGATCATTTTGATCCTGATAAAACCTTTTGAACAACTGGATTCAGAAGACCATTCCATGGTCTGAGCAGCCAGTATTCTAGGTAGAAGCAGTCTGGCCCAGTTCTGTCAACACCCGTTGAACATTAACAAGTAGCAAACTCTGAGAGCCGGTCTGAGATCACCATAAAAGCAATGAAATGAGGTAAAATAATATCTTCATATATAAATAAATTTAAAAATGTAAGAATTCCCAAAGGACAGGAGGACTGAGGCCTGGACAATCTTCTTCCTATTCTCGAAGGTGAAGCAGGACTTATTTCTCTACCCAAAAAAAGTTTAACTCTCAAACTTGATAATTTTTTCAACATGTATCCAACAGCCTAAGTACCTACAGTATAATGTGGGACTCTTTTTTGGCTCCTTTCAGTGTACACATATCATTATAATCAATATTACGGAATCTAGAGAAAAACATAGATTTGGTTTTGTCCTCATTTTATACCAACTTAACATTAATAAGCAATTTTTTTAAACAGAATCAAAACCTTGCTGAAGGTCAGGAATGGCTTGCTGAACTGAGGGGGCACAGAAGTAGACAACAGTATCATCAGCATAGAGATGTAATTAACAATGTTAAAGGATGAACCAGCATTATTCATGTAAATGGTAAATAGCAGTGGACCCAGAATCGAACATTGTGCAACACCTTTATTAACATTGTGAAAACTGGACTGACTGATCTGATCTACTAAGATGTCCTATCCTGTCCTATCCTGCAGGTCAACCTAAAACCAATTACCGTCCGACCGATCCAAACCAACAGCACATAACCTCTGTACATGGAGGGCATGATCAACCATATCAAAAGCCCAAGAGATGACAATATAGAGGGCTGCACAATGCACTTTCTTATCAAGAGAGATTACAATATAGAACTAACGGAAACGGCAGAGATGGTGCTATGTCCAGGCCTAAAACTTGACTGGTGTGCATTTCAAAATGCAATGTATTGCAAAAAAGCATCTGATTAGTTATCAGGGTATTTGTCAAGCAAGAAAGCCGAGAGATAGGGTGGTAATTATTCACGTCGCTGGGATCCCCCTTTTGAAGAGGAAGTACGTTGGTCGCCTTCCACGCTTTGGGAACGGTACCACAAAGGATTGTCATGTTAAAAATAGAGCCGCAGGTTTCTGCTGCTGAAAGGATTTAGAAATGACTAACAATGTCCCCAAGAAACATGGAGTAACTGTCTGTGTGTCTGTGTGTGTGTCTGTCTGTCTGTCTGTCTGTCTGTCTGTCTGTGTGTCTGTCTGTGTGTGTGTGTGTGTGTGTGTGTGTGTGTGTGTGTGTGTGTGTGTGTGTCTGTGTGTCTGTGTGTCTGTGTGTCTGTCTGTCTGTCTGTCTGTCTGTTTCTTTCTCTCTCTCTCACCTTTCCCCGCCCTCCTCCCACCCTCCCTCTCCCTCTGCAGTATGTACAACCTCTCCTTCCTGAGTACCTACTATAAGCCGGACGACTCGGAGGACCTCCCCTTCATCTGCTCCACCAATCGGGAGAACGGGATGCTGCGCTGCTCCAACGTCCCTCGCCGCCGAGTGGGCGGGGTCTACTGTTCGCTGGAGGCTCACGCTGCCCAGCCTACAGCTGATTGGCCGGGGCTAGAGAGCATGGAGGAGGCACTGGGGAATGGAGTAGGACCAGAGGGGTGTATTAACTGGTTCCAGTACTATAACGTTTGTCACGCCGGACAGTTGAACCCACATAAAGGAGCAATTAACTTTGACAACATCGGATATGCGTGGATCGCCATCTTTCAGGTAGGACCACAAGAGTGTGAGAGAGTGTAGGTGAGAGAGAGGGAATGTCAGGGAATGTGTGTAGAAGAGTTTGTGAGAGAACTTGAGTAAGAGAGAGAGAGAGAGTGTGTGTGTGTGTGTGTGTGTGTGTGTGTGTGTGTGTGTGTGTGGGTGTGTGTGTGTGTGTGTGTGAAAGTGTGTGTTCGGGAGAACTTTTTCTCAGACAGACAGACACACACACATGCTTACCAATGCTTGCTTTTGATACGACTTATCCGTCTTAGGCTGGGTTGCACCAACGTGGTTTAACTTTTAAACTAGGTTGAACTAATGCAGGATTAAAATTGATGATGTGCGACGCGTCTCTGATTAAATTTAAACCTAGTTTAAAGCTGGATTTTCTAAGCCTGGATTAAGCCTAAACCAGGGTTAATTTAAACCATGTTGGTGCAACCCAGCCTTAATGTCCAGTTACCACAGTGTTCCTCCTTGGTTACCACACCACTGCTGTCTATAAATGGAGGTGGTGATGTTGGTGATGTTGTTCTCTCTGTACAGGTGATCACTCTGGAGGGCTGGGTGGACATCATGTACTACGTCATGGACGCCCACTCTTTCTACAACTTCATATACTTCATATTTCTCATCATAGTGAGCATCTCTTCCTTCATATTTCTCAGCATAATGAATGTGTACCTCTTAAGACATCAAGTGGGAATCCAAATCAGCACTATTTGAACTTGGCAGTGGCTCTAATGGGTATATACAGTTAGCTCTGTCATTTTGGCATGCCGTTGCAGTAAGGCAAGGCACGGCAAGTTTATTTGTATAGCACATTTCATACAACGGGGGCAATTCAAAGTGCTTTACATACATTATTAAAAATACAGCAAGAGCAGCATAGTAAGAAAAAGAAAAATGACAACGAATAAAAGCAAATATAGGAAGTAAATCTGCTGCAAAACATGAAGGTTTTTAGCTTAGATTTAAATATTTTTAGGGTTTGGGCCTGTTTGATTTCTTCAGGGAGATTGTTCCAGGAGCACTGAAACTGAAACTAAAACTGACTGAAAGCTGCTGCGCCGTGTTTTGTTTTCACTCTTGGAATGATTAGCTGATTAGTCTCAGTAGTCTATGCTAACAGCTTCTCCTGTTGCTGTGGCCTTGCTGAGGTGGAGAGGCTTGTGGGTGTCCAAACCCCGAGAGCAACACTATGTAGGTCCATAACCATACCATAACCATAACCATACCGTGTTGGTTTCAGACCAGAGTCCAAACACAGCTAACAACGGTACCGTTACAGAAAAGATGCTAACAGTGGTCCCTAGAACTCCAATCTTTTAACACTAGAACAACCATGGGTGGGGTCATTTGACCAAGTGAGTAAAAAGAAATACCATTGCACTCGATCAAATTTCAGGACCCTCCTTTCATGACTTTTCCTAGATATGTGCGTTCTACCACCCAGTATCCTTACATTTTCTAAATCACACCACGATAAGCTAGCATAAAGCTATTTTTGCAGTTTTTCTGTGTAGGACGGGGTAGTGGTGGTCTAGTGGATAGTGAGTTGGACTTGTGATCGGAAGGTTGTGAGTTCAAATCCCGCCTGAAACCACACCACTACTAGTGTGCCCTTGAGTAAGGCACTTAGCCCTCAGTTACTCCAGGGGGAATGTCCCTGTAATTCGTAATTGTAAGTCGCTTTGGATTAAAAGTGTCTGCTAAATGGTAAAATTTAATTATGATTAATTATTATTAATTATAATTTACAAGACGCGCCAACTAGTGGTCTTTATGTGCAAGTAGCAGCTTCCCATTCTAAATACTATGGTCATTTGAGGCAGCGCTAAGAGTAGGTGAAATAGTCTGAAATAGTCTGCCAGCAACTTTTTGTATGCCTGGTTGTCCTTACAGTACCTTCTGCGTGTTTCTGTTTTTACCCCCTTCTTCCCCCAAAAGGTGGGCTCGTTCTTCATGATCAACCTGTGCCTGGTCGTCATAGCGACCCAGTTCTCGGAGACCAAGCAGCGGGAGAACGCCCTGATGCGCTCGGAGCAGCGCGCCCGCTACCTGTCCAACGCCTCCACACTAGCCAGCTACACCGAGCCGGGCTCC
>NC_137675.1:5873782-5878782 GCF_963989245.1 Nansenia antarctica | reverse complement strand
AAATGTTATTTGTATAGCGCATTTCTTACAAGATGCAACTCAATGCGCTTCACACAATGAAAATGATTCAGTCAATCAGTCAATCAATCAATCAATACTGACAGAGCCGCGAGCAGGCAAAAGTAAAAACCTGTATACTATGTAGCCAGGAAAAATTCCCTTGCAGCCCTCTACCAATAGAGCGACTACTAGCCAGTTTGCTTACCAGTACCTTGCGGTCCCCAAGGGGAGGCCAAGGACCACCGGCACAAAGCAAGCAAGCAAGGGCAAAAACCTGTACACCATGTATCCAGGAAAAATTCCTTGCATATTATCGGCGTACACACTGTCCATAAATTTAGTGTTATATTTGCATCGTTCTGCATCCAGTATGGTCACAGGTCCTGCCAAAAGAGAATCTTAAGCACAGTTATGATGCAACAACACAATAGAGACAATAAAGATGACAGCAATACAACCTGATGGTGGTCCTGGTACACCCTTGTACCGGTTCCAGTACTGCTCTAGGTGCTATTTGGAGCTGACAGTGCCTCATCAGCACCCGGGTCCATTTTCCTGTCAACACAAATCTCAAACCACGAGTATGGTGTAATGGCCTAGTGATCCTAGTTCTATAATGTCCAATGTCTCCCTTAGTATCAAAAGGCGACATTGAATAAGTAGGTTTTGAGGTCACGCTTAAAAATGTCCTGAGTTTTAGACAACCTCAGGCCCTCAGGTAGGGTGTTCCACAATCTAGGAGCATATATGCTAAAAGCTGATCCTCCAAATCTCTTTGTCCTAGCCTCTGGCACTATTAAAAGTTCCGTGCCACTAGACCGTAGGGGTCTAGCTGGTGTGTATCTTATGAGCATGTCCACCATGTAATTGGGTGCATCACAGTGAAGTGATTTATAAACTAGTAAAAGGATCTTAAAGGCTATTCTATGACTGACAGGGAGCCAGTGTAGTGATCTCAAGACAGGTGTGATGTGCGCTCTTCGTTTGGTCCTAGTAAGGACACGAGCAGCAGCATTTTGAACCATTTGTAGTCTATTTATCATTTTTTTGGGGAGACCTGTCAGGAGAGCATTACAGTAATCTAGCCTACTAGTAACAAACGCATGCATTAATTTATCAGTGTCTGCCTGGGAGAGAAATGATTGTACCTTAGTGATGTTTCTTAGATGGTAGAAGGATGTTTTAATAGTGTTATTAATATGAGTTTCAAAATTTAGATCTGGGTCAATTATGACACCAAGATTCCTGGCCTGACACTTAGTGTTAAGAGCTAGTGTTTTCAAGTGTGCAGATAATTTCTCTCTCCCAGTTTTCTCGCCAAGGATCAATACCTCTGTTTTTTCTTGATTGAGTTGGAGAACGTTTTGTGTCATCCAAATATTAATATCGGCAATACAGTCTATCAGGTGGTCGATCATCTTGTAGTCGTTGGGAGTTACTGAGATATAAAGCTGAGTGTCGTCAGCATAGCTGTGGTAGTTAACGCTATGCTTCTTGATAACAGAACTGAGGGGTAGCATGTATAGGCTAAAAAGCAACGGTCCTAAAATGGACCCCTGGGGAACTCCACAGGTTGTGCTATAATTTTTTGACTTATGGTCACCAAGGGCTACAAAGTAGTCTCGGTCAGCCAGGTAAGTCCTGAACCAGTTTAAGACCGGACCTGAGAGGCCAACCCAGTTTTCAAGTCTCTCAATAAGTATGGAGTGGTCTACCGTATCAAAGGCTGCACTTAAGTCTAAAGGGCTCTGCACACAGCGTGCGATTTCTGTTGCGCGTCAACATTCCATTTTGAAGTTTGAATGGAAGTCTATGAGAACATCGCATCGCAATGCACACGGCCCCGCACGGCGAAAATTCGATTCCATTCATAACAACAATGGAAATTATGGAACGTTGACGCGCAACAGAAATCGCACGCTGTGTGCAGAGCCCTTAAGAGTACAAGAATCGAGAGTTTTTTCGAGTCTGCATTTATCCTAAGGTCATTAGTTACCTTAAGCAAAGCGGTATGAGTGTGCGTGTCTGTCTGTGTATGTATGTGTGTGTGCGTGTCTGTGTATGTGTGTGTGCGTGTCTGTGTATGTGTGTGTGTATGTATGTGTGTGCGTGTGTCTGTCTGTGTATGCGTGTGTATATGTGTGTGTGTGTGCATGTCTGTCTCTGTATGTGTGTGTATGTGTGTGTGTGTGTGTGTATGAATGCATATGTGTGTGTGTATGCATGTGTGTGCGTTTCTGTCTGTGTATGTGTGTGTATACACAGTGTGTATACCCTGTTAGATAGATAGATAGATAGATAGATAGATAGATAGATAGATAGATAGATAGATAGATAGATAGATAGATAGACTTTATTTGTCATTGTTACAGTACAGGTACCAAACAACGAAATTTAGGAGGGGAGGCTCCCCTGGTGTTTAGGAAAGGAAAAAGAAACACATTTTGGAAAAAGCATAGATGCATAAAATCACAAGAAGGTAAAGAGCTGGTTTACATCAATAGAGGCTATGTACACAATCCACTGTACTATACTGCACAGATAGTCAACTAGGGTTGTCATATTGCACAAGAAAGTATTTTTTCTCATTTTTTTTTAAAGTGTCACAGTTTGCAGGCTTGAAAATGTACATGTTTGTGCCTCAGCACTAGCTGCCATTACAATCCGTCCGGACTTGTCCTGGGCCCAGAACTTAGGCCTTTTCTGTGTTCAGGGCCTTGACGGCCCTGTGGTAGAAGCAGTTCTTCAGTCTGTTTGTCTTAGCGGCCGGGGTCCTGTACCTCCTGTTCGAGGGCAGCTTGACAAAGTGTTCGTGCCCAGGGTGGGTCGGGTCCTTGGAGATCTTGGAGGCCCTCCTGAGACAGCGTGTTTCGTACAGCTTCTCCAGAGAGGGGAGGGTGGCGCCGGTGATCCCCTGTGCTGTTCTCACGACTCTCTGTAGATCGTTTCTCTCCGCTGCCGTGCAGCTGTGGTACCAGTTGGAGATGCCGAAGGTGAGGATGCTCTCCACTGCGCCGTGGTAGAAGGCCACCAGCATCTCCTGCTTGCTGTGTTGTTTCTTGAGGCATCTCAGGGTGTATAGCCGCTGTTGTGCCCTCTTGATGGTGCCTTTAGTGTTGTCCTTCCAGGCCAGGTCATCCCGTATGATGTGTCCCAGGAAACGGAGGTTTGAGACCATCTCTACGCTCTCTCCGTCGATGAGCAGGGGCAGGATCTCGGACTTTTTCCTCCTGTAGTCTACGATGAGTTCCTGGGTCTTTGACTTGTTTAGCAGCAGGTTGTTTACCTTGCACAGCTTGCTCAATTGCTCTACCTCATCCCTGTACGCCGCCTCGTCCCCCCCCGAGATACATCCCACCACGGTGGTGTCGTCTGCAAACTTTACGATGTAGTTGCTGGGGTGGATGGGGGTGAAGTCGTGGGTGTAGAGGTTGTAGAGGATGGGGCTTAGCACGCAGCCCTGGGGTGACCCAGTGCTGAGGCTGAGGGCTGTGGAGGTGTGGGGGCCCACCCGCACCCTCTGGGGGCGGTTGGTCAGGAAGTCCTTGATCCACGCACATATAGAGTGTGATAGACCCAGGTCTAGTAGTTTGGTCACTAGCCTGTCTGGAAGGATGGTGTTAAAGGCGGAGCTGAAGTCCACGAAGAGCAGTCTCGCGTAGCTGTTTCCCCTCTCCAGGTGGGATAGAGTGGCGTGGAGAGTCGTCGCTATGGCGTCCTCTGTGGACCTGTGGGCTCTGTAGGCGAACTGGTATGGATCCAGGTTGGGCGGGAGGCGTGTGAGTATGTGGGCCCGGACTAGTTTCTCGAAGCACTTCATGATGATTGGTGTGAGTGCCACCGGGCGGTAGTCGTTTAGGCAGCTCACCGTGCTTTTCTTCGGGACTGGGATGATAGTTGAGGTTTTCAGGCAGGGTGGGACGGTGGCCTGGGACAGGGACTGGTTAAAGATGTTGGTGAAAACCCCGGCCAGCTGGTCGGCGCAGTCTCTCAGCACCCGTCCCAGGACGCCATCCGGCCCCGAGGCTTTCCTGGGGTCCACCGCCTTCAGTACGCGTCTCACCTCGTGCTCTGTGAGGGTGAGGCTGCTGAGAGCTGGAGAGAGTGGTGTCTGTGTTGTGGTTACCTCCGTTCGCCCCTCGTCGAACCGGGCGTAGAAGGTGTTCAGCTTTCCCGCCAGCAGGGGGTCGTCCTCTGCGGCTGTGAGCCTGTTTGCTCTGAAGTTTGTCATCTGCTGAACCCCCTGCCACATCCGCCTGGAGTCGTTGCTCAGGAGGCATTCCTCAATCTTCTCTCTGTGCTCTGCCTTGGCCGCTTTGATGCCGCGCTTTAGGTTGGCCCTGGTGGAGCTGTACAGCGGTGTGCGCTTCCCTGCGAGGAAGGCGTTGTCCCTCTCATTTAACAGTTTTTGGACCTTCCCAGTCATCCATGGCTTCGTGTTGGGGTAGACCCGGACCCGTTTGTCCACGGTGACTGAGTTGGTGCAGTTCACTATGTGGTTCAGAACCGACGACGTGTACTGTTCCAGGTCCTCATGCTCATATTCCTGCCATAGGGTGTCATTTAGGCAGATCTGCAGTGGAGCGGACCCTTCTGGCCAGGTTCTGACAGTCTTAGTGGTGGTGGGAGCACTTTTCCCCATTGTGGTGTATGCAGGAATCAGGAGGATTGACACATGGTCAGACATGCCTAGATGAGCTAGCGGACTAGCCTTGTAAGCACGTTTGATGTTGGTGTATACCTTATCCAGTGTTTTTTCTCCCCTCGTTGCACATTTTACATGCTGGTAGAACTTGGGTAGTACTGCCTTCAGGTCGACATGATTAAAGTCCCCCGCTATGATGTGGATAGCCTGTGGATCAGTACTTTGTTGGCTACTAATGACGTCGTATAGTCGCGCCAATGCTACTTTGCTGTCTGAGCTAGGTGCAATATACACACATGTAATTAGCACCGCGTTAAACTCCCTAGGCAGGTATGTGGGTCGGCATTTAACAGTC
>NC_137675.1:5863782-5868782 GCF_963989245.1 Nansenia antarctica | reverse complement strand
AAACACTGTGCAAAAAAACCGTTTATTGCGAGCTTTCTGTCATATATGATAGGAATATGATTACGGTACTGTAAAATTGCACCAAGTAATTCAGTTTTGAATGTGTTCTTCAGAGTTTTGAACACAGTATGTTAGCAATGAAAAAATGTGTTGCAAATACATAGTATTTTGCAAGTGGGGGAGTTTGAATGAGAGAAGTGTTATGGCATTTGGAGAACGTAGTCATTGAATGCATTCTGTATGAAAGCAATGCACAAATCACAGAGAAAGAGTCACAGTTTTGTTCACATGGGTTTCTGCTCTGCTGACTGTATGAAGAGTTGTGAAACTGTGGTTTCAGTATTGAACATGGTGAGTTAGCAATCGTAAAAAACTGTAATAATAACAATAACAATAATAAGAATAAGAATAATATTGATGATAGTAATAATAATAATAATAATAATAAAATAATATAATATAATAATAAGAATAATAATAATGGTAGTAATAATGATTATAATGATGATAGTAAAAATTATAATAATGATAGTAATAATGATAATAATAATGGTAGTAATAATGATTATAATGATGATAGTAAACATTCTAATAATGATATTAATAATAATAATAATAATGATAATAATAACAGTATTGATAATGATAATGATAATAATAATAATAATAATAATAATAATAATAATATTCAGGCTAAAGCACACCTCTTTTAGTATTTGACTGTTCTTCTGGCTCTGTGTGTGTATTTGTGTGTGTGTGTGTGTGTGTGTGTGTGTGTGTGTGTGTGTGTGTGTGTGTGTGTGTGTGTGTGTGTCAGTGTGTGGGAGATCGTGGGCCAGGCAGACGGAGGCCTGTCGGTGCTGAGGACGTTCCGTCTGCTGAGGGTTCTGAAGCTGGTGCGCTTCCTCCCGGCGCTGCGCAGGCAGCTGGTGGTGCTGATGAAGACCATGGACAACGTGGCCACCTTCTGTATGCTGCTGATGCTGTTCATCTTCATCTTCAGGTGTGGCTTCACACACACACACACACACACACACACACACACATACACTAGGGGTGCAACGGTTCTCGGTTTTATATTGAATGGTTCAATCCATGGTTCAATAGCACTTGCGGGGTTAGGGGGGGCGACGGGGGGTTAGGGTGCCCCCACGATTGAAAAACGTCTCGCTTAAGTGCCCTTTTGAGTGTAAAAAATGAGAGGATGTGCCCTATTGGTGCCCCTCCAATGGTCTAAACTTGACCATGTGCCCCCACAGTTGAAAAACGTCGCACTAAAGTGCCCTCTTGAGTGGCAAAATCTGAGGATGTGCCCTATTGGCTGCCCTTCCAATGGTGTACACTTGACCATGTGCACTGATGGAGTCCCATGTGGTGCAGTAGGTGCCCTTTTTTTCTTTTCGCCCCTGCCCTTCAAACAGCCTGAGTCCGCCACTGTTCAATAGGCTCTAGTGAATGTCGTTTTTTCAGTTTGTGATGAGTTCCATTGAAAGTCGGAGGTGGAGTTTGTCTGGAACACAGTTGCTTCTCTAACTTGTTTGTTCATGGCCAGCGGAGTTGAGAAGAGTTTGAAGAAGCCCTGGACTGCTACAAATCTGCGTTGTGGGGTCGTTCATTTCGGTTTTGGCATTGAATACAACGATGAGGGAACCAAAACAGTGAACAGAAACGAGTGATGCAAGTATTGCTTATATGAGTATTAATATGCACATAATATGAGCATAATGCATATATGGGCTACCAGCTGTCATGGCTACTTTTATTTCTTCCTCTCCTATACCAGTAGTCAAGGCTAAGAGGCACTTTGACATTTGAAAGTGTTTATTTATTTATTTTACATTTGAAAGTGTTGATTTATTTATTTTACATTTGAAAGTATTTTTTTGTTGATATATTTTTATATTTGACAATATACTAGTCATATTCTGGAATATGTCTGAATGTTAATGTTCCATAAGTAGAAGCAAAATAAAGTAACAGTTTGTAAATAACCCCCACAACCGAGGTTCATACCGAACCGTGGGCCAACTGAACCGTTGCACCCCTAACACACACACACGCGCACACACACACACACACACACACACACTTCCAAATATGCACATACACACTTTTCATTGTGCTGTTTGCATAAATGTGTGTGTATGAGTGGTACACGGTGTGTGTGTGTGTGTGTTGCAGTATTCTGGGCATGCACCTGTTTGGTTGTAAGTTCGGGCTGCGTCTGGAGAGCGGAGACACGCTGCCAGACAGGAAGAACTTTGACTCTCTACTCTGGGCCATCGTCACTGTGTTCCAGGTGAGACACACACACACACACACACACACACACACACACACTCACACTCACACACACACACACACACACATACACATACACACACACACACACACATACACAGACAGACCCACACACACACACACACACACAAACACACACATACAAATACAAACATGTGCACACACACACATAGACACAAGCACACACACACACACACACACACACACACACACACACAAGCTCTCTGTGTCCCAGGAGTTAGTGACTAGGATGACATAATCGAGGACCGTGGTGATGTCTACTTCCTGCAGACCAGGAAGTGGAGCCGTAGCCATCGCCAGCTGCTCCAGACTGTCCACCCTGTCAGCTGGCAGGGGCTCCGCTTGGCTCCCAGCGCTGGTACACATCTCGCAGTGAAACCTTTAGCAATCTTGCAAAATTACGCAAGCTCCACGGTGAGTCGAGATTGGGCCCGTTTCCATAGCGATGATGGACTCCTATCTGACAGTTCTCAGGGTTTCTCTCGACCCCCTGCCAGTCTCCCTGTCTGTCGCCATAGCAACGGCAGGCAGAACGCTGTAACCAACCAGAGACACGGACCGTAGACGCAGACAGAAAAGAGTTTGGTTCCGACTTCGATACTCGTTCACGAGGAACATCACATAAGCCCATGGAGGTCACGACTACTCTGGTCTGCGGAGATAGGACGATGAGGTCATCACTCTGCGCCCAGATTAATTCGGGGGGAGCGATGAGGTCAGAGGGGACTTCTGGAACAGTAGAGATAAGAGCGCGCTCGTAGGGGGCTAAAGCTAAGCTTCCGCAAAAGTCAACTGTAATAAATGTAGCAAAATTATATAATTAGCCCTGTGATTAGAATCAAAGTGAGTCATTTATTCTGACAGTATGCAGAGGCATTTATTCTCGCAGAGATTTCAGTTGTCTCCCTTTCCCAACGTAATTTGCAAGAGTAAGTAAGTAAGTAAAGCTTTGTTCATATAGCGCCTTTCGTACATGAAATGCAACTTAAAGCACCCTCCCCCAGAGTAGACACTGGAACTGATGGATTTCCCAAAAGTGTGTGCTCACCAAACTTCAAGCGGTTTGGGGCGGCTGTATGCCTGTAGTTTGACAGCAAGGCCGACGTTTACATTTACATTTTTGGCATTTTACGGTAGCAGACGCCTTATCCAAAGCTACTTACAACAAATCCATTTGTCCAAGTAAGTGAATCATCTGTCCATCATTCATCACAAGAAAAAGTAATCGATGCTCGGGCCAGGGGCCATTGGCAGTCATAACGCTAGATGAAGGACGATTTTTCTTTTTTCACCGACACAAAAAAGTGCGGAGTAAATTGTTTTAGAATTCTCTCCGTTCTTGATCCTGCCATGTCTTTAGAGTGTGTTGGTGAACGTCAAACACATTGTTGTTTTACTGCTGTCGTCTCCATGTGGCGGATGCGGAGGAATCTGTCGACCTTCTTGTGCAGGGGGACCATACTGTAGACACAGGTGCACCTGTATCGCTGAGGGGGTGTGAAAAGTGTCTGTTCTGGTTCCTGTGATTGGCACCTTGCATTTTTTTTCTGCTATACCCCGGTGACATGCCAGCCCATCTGGCCCAGGCAGCTGCAACATCATTTCGGTCCGTATTAACTCTCAGAAATCACACCCGACCCCTGGAGTCCTGTCGGATTCGAGCTGAGTCAAACGTCTAGAGCAGAGGCACAGAGGCCACACTCCACACTCCCTCCACACTCCCTCTACACCCTCCACACTCCCTCTACACCCTCCACATTCCCTCCACACCCTCCACACTCCCTCCACACCCTCCACACTCCCTCTACTCCCTCTACACTCCCTCTACACCCTCCACACTCCCTCTACACCCTCCACACTCCCTCTACTCCCTCCACACTCCCTCTACACCCTCCACACTCCCTCTACACCCTCCACACTCCCTCTACACCCTCCACACTCCCTCTACTCCCTCTACACTCCCTCTACACCCTCCACACTCCCTCTACACCCTCCACACTCCCTCTACTCCCTCCACACTCCCTCTACACCCTCCACACTCCCTCTACACCCTCCACACTCCCTCTACACCCTCCACACTCCCTCTACACCCTCCACACTCCCTCTACTCCCTCTACACTCCCTCTACACCCTCCACACTCCCTCTACACCCTCCACACTCCCTCTACACCCTCCACACTCCCTTCACACTCCCTCTACACTCCCTCTACACCCTCCACACTCCCTCTACACCCTCCACACTCCCTCCACACTCCCTCTACTCCCTCCACACTCCCTCTACACCCTCCACACTCCCTCTACTCCCTCTACACTCCCTCTACACCCTCCACACTCCCTCTACACCCTCCACACTCCCTCTACACCCTCCACACTCCCTCTACACTCCCTCCACACTCCCTCCACACCCTCCACACTCCCTCTACACCCTCCACACTCCCTCTACACCCTCCACACTCCCTCTACACCCTCCACACTCCCTCCACACTCCCTCTACACCCTCCACACTCCCTCTACTCCCTCTACACTCCCTCTACACCCTCCACACTCCCTCTACACCCTCCACACTCCCTCTACACCCTCCACACTCCCTCTACTCCCTCTACACTCCCTCTACACCCTCCACACTCCCTCTACTCCCTCCACACTCCCTCTACACCCTCCACACTCCCTCCACACTC
>NC_137675.1:5848782-5858782 GCF_963989245.1 Nansenia antarctica | reverse complement strand
AAAGCCAGAATCGAGTTTAGCAGGTTTAGCAGGTAAGACAGATGGGTATTAGAAGGTATTACAGATGGGTGCTGACATGGAGAGCGTGGTCCACCCATATGTCCCTCTCATTTGGGCCCAGATCCTCAATGTTGACACAACAATTGGGTTCTTACTATATTTTGTCGGTGACAGTGGCATATCACTGCAAGCCAAAGCTGGGAGGGAAGATTGGACAAGAACTGGCCTCAAGTTGACACCAGCTACTGTCCGGTTCATATCCATACGACAATTTTGTGAAGATTGGCGGCCCAGTAATACAGTCTGAAATTTGGTAAGCCCAGCCCTCCCTGTGTCCTGTCTCTTTGTAGTAAGGACAATTTAATTCTTGGAGTTTTGCCCACCCATATAAATGAGGAGATCATCTTATCCAAATCAAGAAAAAATTACTTGGGGAGAAATAAGGGGAGACTTTGGAATAAGTATAAGTATCTGGGTAATATATTCATTTTAATGGAATGCACTCTGCCACCTAGGGATAAGGGTAAGTCACTCCACCTCTGTAAATCGGCCTTCACCTTTGTTGTTAATGTAATAAAATGTTGTTTACGAAGGGAGTGAAGAGATTGAGAGATATTAATGCCCAGATACTTAAAACCAGTACTCGCTAAATGGAAAGACTGTAGGGATTGGGAAATATTTCGGGCTAGATCACTAATTGGGAAGCATTCACTTTTCTGTAGATTTAATTTGTAACCAGAAAAGCTTCCCAAAAATATTTAGAAGGGACAAAATGTTTGGGATACCGGCCAGGGGGTCTGATATGTAGAGCAGTAGATCGTCTGCATAAAGAGATACTTTATGCTCACTACCCCCCCCTCCTGACACCAGAGAACAAGGAGTCAGCTCTGAGCGCTATGGACAGGGGTTCAATGGCAGCAGCAGAAATCAATGGCGACAATGGGCACCCTTGGCGTGTCCCACGTGTGAGGAGGAAGAATTTAGAACTAGAGCCATTGGTTGTGACACAGGCCTGGGGGGAGATGTACAACACGCGTATCCACGACAGCACCTTTTCCCCAAATCCGAACTGTTTCAGTGTAAAGAACAGATAGTCCCACTCCGCTCTATCAAAGGCCTTTTCCGCATCTAATGAGACTACCACCTCAGGGCTTATTTGAGAGCTTGGTAGACCAATAATACTTAGTAGTCTACGAATGTTTGTGAAGGAATGACGATTCTTTATAAAGCCTGTCTAATCCTCAGATATCACTGTTGGGAGAACAGATTCTAGTCTACACGCCAGCACCATAGCTAATATTTTATTATCCACATTGAGGAGAGACACAGCACGATAAGAGGAGCAGTTTGTGGGGTCTTTATCCTTCTTAAGGAGTCAAGAGATGGAAGCCTGAGGTAAAGTACCCCTTTGTAATGAATCATCGAACATCTCTAATAATAAAGGGGCTAATTGCTTCGAAAACTTCTTAAAGAATTCTACAGGGTACCCATCTGGGCCTGGAGATTTCCCACGTTGCATCTTTTGAATAGCTGCTGTAACCTCACCAAGGCGTAGAAGCGATTGATCTACGTCATGACAATCCTCTGGGGACATTTTAGGAATAGTTTGGCCTGAAAATAAATCTGACTCAAATACATTTTAAGACTTGACAAAGGCTACGGCCGAAACCGTTGTCCTAATAAAGCATCTGGAACCTGAGTGTGCGGCTTCTATTTCTTTCAATCATATTGACATAATGACATATAGAGGCAACTGATATGTTGGGTATGAATCATCTCCAAATATTTGAAGAAAAGTGTATATTCCGACAAAGCATACTTCCTGTATAGTCTTAATTTCTTCATTCTTCTTCAATACATATGTGACAGGGCATGGTTAAAAAGTCCGCAAGTAGGGCAAAATCTTCTTCTTCTGTTTTTTTCCAGATTATGAAAGGGTAGATTGTTTTTAAAATGAGGTGTCATATGTTGAAATCTGAAACAGAAGTTATGGATATGTTAATGCTGATCCCCTCCAAATCACAGTTTTGAGAAAACCAAGGTCAAAGTCTTCAGAGACGTTTTTCACAGAGGTAATGGGTGGGAACAATAGCTGGTTAACTCCACCCCAACCACTCCCACAAGACCACCACTCCCCCATTATCATTACACTACCTGTCATTATCTACCTGTCATCTGTCAGTGGGGTTGTCAGCTAACCCTCAGGAAACAAACTTGTTTAAATTGCTGAATAATAATAATAATAATAATAATAATAATAATAATAATAATAATTCAAGATTCATGATTTTTGAATTGCCATGTGTGCCAAAAGTTTATTACATCCCATTATACAAGTACAAGAGAGTAACATTGTTATGGCTTCAGTTATGGGGATGTTTCAGCCTGTTGTTCATGTTTAGGTCAAATATCATCTTACCCTGAGGTTTCCTCATAGGCCAGTAGAGACGTCCTCTCCTCAAGGGCGTTTTCTACTTGTCTACCGAAAGCATAGGCTAACCGTTAGCAGCATCCCTCTCCAATAGACGGATTCAACAGACGATACATTTGTAATTTAAATTGCATGCCAAACTCACCTCAGAGAAACTTTCACTTTCAATCACACTGTGCACACACACACACACACATATCCTAGTTTCAATAAATGCCCAAAACGCTTGGTACGGTTGTTCTTGCCTTATCATAACTGATTACACCTCATCGTTTTTAAACCGAGAGCTTGGGAATATTATGTTCAGAACTATGATTTTCAGTTCTTACAGTTCCTCCTTCCATTTCCTCTCTATCAATATTAGAGTGAGTTTATTTTCCCCAGCCCCGACTTTATACCAAAACGTAGCTTAAAAAAAAGAATGGATGGATTTGCATGAACGAATTTGGATTGCGGCTTTAAAGGGCTTCCTCTTTGTATTGTGTTTTCAGATAGATCAGGGTTGGAATTCATTCTGAATTTAGAAATGCTTAACTTTGTTAACTGACGTGTGTGTGTGTGTGTGTGTGTGTGTGTGTGTGTGTGTGTGTGTGTGTGTCTGTGTGTGTGTGTGTGTGTGTGTGTGTGTGTGTGTGTGTGCATGCGTGTGTGTGTGTGTGTGTGTGTGTGTGTCTGTGCGTGCGTGTGTGCGTGCGTGCGTGCGTGTGTGTGTCTTACGGTGCTGTGACAATCTATCCTGCATTTTGTATGCCATATGTATTACCTGTAAGTTCCATACACAAGTTTCCTCTAGATCAGGGGCCTCATTTATAGAAAGTACTTTGGATCAAATTTCTTTTACAACTTGAGTACTGGTTGTCATGATCAAATGTTACAAATGCAACTTACCGAGAAGCCACCCTTCTCTGCCCTCTCCCGCTCACTTGGCTTAATTCAGCCACTATAATTGAGCCGCTATCACAGGGCGTAAATACAAAGCTCATTCACCTGCGTTCAATTTCAAGTATATTTGGTATTTATAGACTTTAGTACGTACGCAATTTTAAACAAGCGCAGCCTGTTTTATAAATAATGCTTACGTCCGTTTCGAAAAATGTGCTCACGTGCAAGTCAAAGATGACGTTCAAGTACTTTTTTATAAATGAGGCCCCAGGGGTTCTCAAAGTCCAAGACAGTGTAGTGAGCCTCCCCTAAGAGAATTGTGACTTACACACGCCCCCGCCCCCTAGGGCTGGCCCAAACTATTTGGACATTTCTTTTGACTAAACACAAGTTAACATACAAACTACAGCGGTATACGGTAATCACCAATCCAACGGCATAATAGCACTTTTCTCTGACAGTAAATTCAACAGTGTTGTGCCAGCTATCAAAAACATTGTACTGAGCGAAAAAACACAACCATCGTGGAGTCCATCGTTTCAAATCAAATGTTTCAGAAGGCGTCAATTCTAGGCGAGCCACGGTACTGGTCTGTCTGATGCGATAGGGTGTAGTTTAGCCGCTGCTGTCTCTCCCATCATTATGGCACACATCTCCTTGGCAGCTGGCAGCACTAAGGTTTCCCCAATAGTGTGCGGCTTACCTGCTTTGGCAATGCGTAATGCCACCTGATATGATGCATCAGTAGCCTTGACATTAGTTTGACTGAATTGTTGAATGAGCCGCTTTTCTCCTTTTTCCTTTGGAAAAACTCTGGTGGTTTGGATGCTAGCTCGTTGTGCTTAGTTTCTAGATGGCAGCGAAGTTTTGCGTGTCTCATGCTGTCATTAGCCAGCACCTCTTTGCAAATGAGACATTGCAGTCGTGGGAGGTCGTTTGAACCTATCCAGGTAAATCCTAAATTGATATACGCTTCATCGTATTTCCTACGTTTTGGTTTGCTGCCAGAAGGCTCAGGCTGTGGCACTGCTGGTGTCAGATTCTTTTAAAATGTTTACTCTCTCATGCTCTTTCACACTCTCCCTCACATCCGTTGCTAGCCAGACATCCGTTGCTAACAGATGTTTTGGCGAGTGACTAACTATAAAGCAAGGCGCAAGGCTACATTTATTTAATTTATTAATGAACGCAATACAGCCTGCAATGTCCTCAAATGTAACATACATCTCTCCCATTATTTCTTTGCAATTTCTTTACAAGTCTTTTTAAAAAAAAATCACAATTCATTCAAAAACATTCAACCAAATGTTATTTCACAGGCTCCCCACCTCCCTTGAAGTTCTCTGGCGCCCCCCTGGGGAGGCACGCCTCACACTTTGAGACCCCCTGCTCTAGATGTGGGCTTTAAGTCTTTTCCATGTGTGTTGACGGCCTCCCCTCCCCCCCCCAGAGGCCAAGCTCCAGGCCTTGATGTTGACCCCCAACGGCCTCCTGAACCCCAG
This sequence comes from Nansenia antarctica, assembly GCF_963989245.1. Lineage (NCBI taxonomy): Eukaryota > Metazoa > Chordata > Actinopteri > Argentiniformes > Microstomatidae > Nansenia > Nansenia antarctica. The sequence continues at coordinate 5,853,967 of NC_137675.1, read as the reverse complement.
GTCCTCCAGGCCCCTCCCCCCGACCCCGTCGCCATGGCCGCCGCCTGTCATCATGCACACCACGGCCACGCCCACAACATACCTCGGCCAATCCCGGCGAGGCAGCGGCGTCTCCACGGACACCAACACCCTCGCCTCGAGGTCACCGGTGAGTTCTCTACCCTCACACATACTACACACACACACACACACACACACACGCACACAAACACTTGAGGATGTGATTATTATACTGATTGATTGTGTGGTAATGATAATGTTTGTGATTGGTTGCCATGACGTTAGTCACCCTGGGACAGTCGGCGGTCCAGCTGGTCTAGTATTGGCCGAGCCCACAGCCTGCAGAGGAAGAGCCAATCAGGGGAGAGAGAGTCTCTGATGTCAGAGGAGGCGGGGTCTGAGGCGGGCTGGTCCAATCTGAGCGGGAGGGAGGAGTCTCTGGACCAATCAGAGTTCCTACAGGTGCCCATGCTCCGCCCCCCTGACTGTAACGGGACGACCTTTCACCTCCCTGAACGTTTCTACGATGACCCTGCCCTGGCCTCCCGTTTCTATGACGATGAAGAGGAGGAGGAGGAGGCTGAGCAGGTGTGTGTGCGTGCGTGTGTGTGTGTGTGTGTGTGTGTGTGTGTGTGTGTGTGTGCGTGTGCGCGTGTGTGTGTATGTCTGTATCTGTATCTGTGTCTGTGTCTGTGAATGGATTCATGAATGATTTAATATCTTGTTTTTGTGTCAAGCAGCCATATGTGACCATCCGATACATGTACTCATTCATTGATCTCATTAATTTATGAGATATTGACCAAGAATGTTCTTAATACATTATTTATTGAGGTCCATGGTTGTGTGTGTGATATTAATGTGTGTGTGTGTGTGGGTGTGCGTGTGCGTGTGCGTGTGGGTGTGCGTGTGCGTGTGCGTGTGCGTGTGCGTGTGCGTGTGTGTGTGTGTGTGTCTGTTTACAGAGTGTGTGTTTGAAGGTGAAGGCGATATTGGAACCTTATAAGCCTCAATGGTGCAGAGAGCATGAGGAGTGGGCCTTATACCTACTCTCCCCAAAGAACAAGTGAGTACGCCCACACACACACACACACACACACACACACACACACCCCCCCCCCCCCCCACACACACACACACACGTACACACACAAACACAGACATTTTCCGTCATATGGTTTTGACATCTTTGTTCTACCAAGAGCCGGTAAAATGGCATCTCATGTCCATCATTCAAACAAACAACCCTGAGTTTCTCTCTCTTCAGAATCTGAATTTATTTTATTACTGTATATCCAAAGTACAGGTACACAAGAGTACATTCTTTGGCTTAGGTTCTTCAACATTGGCATTGCAGCAAGATACAAAATCACTAAAATTGAGTGAGGTAAAATAAGTAAAGAAAGTCATAATGAAGTGATAAAGTGACGGAATCAATAGTTCAAAATGCTGTGCAATAATACAAATAACATGAAATGAAATATGATACAGTACAAGTAGTCAAGGACTCAGGTAGTGTTCAAGTAGTCAGGTAGTGTTCAAGTAGTCAGGTAGTGTTCAAGTAGTCAGGTAGTGTTCTAGTAGTCAGGTAGTGTTCAAGTAATCAGGTAGTGTGCAAGTAGTCAGGTAGTGTTCAAGTAATCAGGTAGTGTTCAAGTAATCAGGTAGTGTTCAAGTAGTCAGGTAGTGTGCAAGTAATCAGGTAGTGTTCAAGTAATCGGGTAGTGTGCAAGTAATCAGGTAGTGTTCAAGTAATCAGGTAGTGTGCAAGTAATCAGGTAGTGTTCAAGTAGTCAGGTAGTGTTCAAGTAATCAGGTAGTGTTCAAGTAATCAGGTAGTGTGCAAGTAATCAGGTAGTGTTCAAGTAATCAGGTAGTGTTCAAGTAATCAGGTAGTGTGCAAGTAGTCAGGTGGTGTTCAAGTACTCAGGTAGTGTTCAAGTAATCAGGTAGTGTGCAAGTAATCAGGTAGTGTTCAAGTAATCAGGTAGTGTTCAAGTAATCAGGTAGTGTGCAAGTAGTCAGGTAGTGTTCAAGTAATCAGGTAGTGTTCAAGTAATCAGGTAGTGTTCAAGTAGTCAGGTAGTGTTCAAGTAATCAGGTAGTGTTCAAGTAATCAGGTAGTGTTCTAGTAGTCAGGTAGTGTGCAAGTAATCAGGTAGTGTTCAAGTAATCAGGTAGTGTGCAAGTAATCAGGTAGTGTTCAAGTAATCAGGTAGTGTTCAAGTAATCGGGTAGTGTGCAAGTAATCAGGTAGTGTGCAAGTAATCAGGTAGTGTTCAAGTAATCAGGTAGTGTGCAAGTAATCAGGTAGTGTTCAAGTAATCAGGTAGTGTGCAAGTAATCAGGTAGTGTTTAAGTAGTCAGGTAGTGTGCAAGTAATCAGGTAGTGTTCAAGTAATCAGGTAGTGTGCAAGTAATCAGGTAGTGTTCAAGTAATCAGGTAGTGTGCAAGTAATCAGGTAGTGTTCAAGTAGTCAGGTAGTGTTCAAGTAATCAGGTAGTGTTCAAGTAATCAGGTAGTGTGCAAGTAATCAGGTAGTGTTCAAGTAATCAGGTAGTGTTCAAGTAATCAGGTAGTGTGCAAGTAGTCAGGTGGTGTTCAAGTACTCAGGTAGTGTTCAAGTAATCAGGTAGTGTGCAAGTAATCAGGTAGTGTTCAAGTAATCGGGTAGTGTTCAAGTAATCAGGTAGTGTTCTAGTAGTCAGGTAGTGTGCAAGTAATCAGGTAGTGTGCAAGTAATCAGGTAGTGTTCAAGTAATCAGGTAGTGTGCAAGTAATCAGGTAGTGTTCAAGTAGTCAGGTAGTGTTCAAGTAATCAGGTAGTGTTCAAGTAATCAGGTAGTGTGCAAGTAATCAGGTAGTGTTCAAGTAATCAGGTAGTGTTCAAGTAATCAGGTAGTGTGCAAGTAGTCAGGTGGTGTTCAAGTACTCAGGTAGTGTTCAAGTAATCAGGTAGTGTGCAAGTAATCAGGTAGTGTTCAAGTAATCAGGTAGTGTTCAAGTAATCAGGTAGTGTTCTAGTAGTCAGGTAGTGTGCAAGTAATCAGGTAGTGTTCAAGTAATCAGGTAGTGTTCTAGTAGTCAGGTAGTGTTCAAGTAATCAGGTAGTGTGCAAGTAGTCAGGTAGTGTTCAAGTAATCAGGTAGTGTTCAAGTAATCAGGTAGTGTTCAAGTAGTCAGGTAGTGTTCAAGTAATCAGGTAGTGTTCAAGTAATCAGGTAGTGTTCTAGTAGTCAGGTAGTGTGCAAGTAATCAGGTAGTGTTCAAGTAATCAGGTAGTGTGCAAGTAATCAGGTAGTGTTCAAGTAATCAGGTAGTGTTCAAGTAATCGGGTAGTGTGCAAGTAATCAGGTAGTGTGCAAGTAATCAGGTAGTGTTCAAGTAATCAGGTAGTGTGCAAGTAATCAGGTAGTGTTCAAGTAATCAGGTAGTGTGCAAGTAATCAGGTAGTGTTCAAGTAGTCAGGTAGTGTTCAAGTAATCAGGTAGTGTTCAAGTAATCAGGTAGTGTGCAAGTAGTCAGGTGGTGTTCAAGTACTCAGGTAGTGTTCAAGTAATCAGGTAGTGTGCAAGTAATCAGGTAGTGTTCAAGTAATCAGGTAGTGTTCAAGTAATCAGGTAGTGTTCTAGTAGTCAGGTAGTGTGCAAGTAATCAGGTAGTGTTCAAGTAATCAGGTAGTGTGCAAGTAATCAGGTAGTGTTCAAGTAATCAGGTAGTGTTCAAGTAATCGGGTAGTGTGCAAGTAATCAGGTAGTGTGCAAGTAATCAGGTAGTGTTCAAGTAATCAGGTAGTGTGCAAGTAATCAGGTAGTGTTCAAGTAATCAGGTAGTGTGCAAGTAATCAGGTAGTGTGCAAGTAATCAGGTAGTGTCCAAGTAATCAGGTAGTGTTCAAGTAATCAGGTAGTGTTCAAGTAATCAGGTAGTGTTCAAGTAATCAGGTAGTGTGCAAGTAATCAGGTAGTGTGCAAGTAATCAGGTAGTGTGCAAGTAATCAGGTAGTGTTCAAGTAATCAGGTAGTGTGCAAGTAATCAGGTAGTGTGCAAGTAATCAGGTAGTGTTCAAGTAATCAGGTAGTGTTCAAGTAATCAGGTAGTGTTCAAGTAATCAGGTAGTGTTCAAGTAATCAGGTAGTGTGCAAGTAATCAGGTAGTGTGCAAGTAATCAGGTAGTGTGCAAGTAATCAGGTAGTGTGCAAGTAATCAGGTAGTATTCAAGTAATCAGGTAGTGTGCAAGTAATCAGGTAGTGTGCAAGTAGTCAGGTAGTGTTCAAGTAGTCAGGTAGTGTTCAAGTAATCAGGTAGTGTGCAAGTAGTCATATAATATAAATCCTGTTTAGCTAAAATCCTGGAATCATTGATGAATGACCAAGTTAAAGCATTTCTCTCTAACCACTCTGTTTTAAGCCCTCATCAGTCTGGTTTTAGAGCTACCGGTAATCATAGTATAATATCAGCCACCACTTTAGTTGTTAATGATATAGTATCCGCCCTGGACCAAAAAGAAACATTGTGCTGCCCTATTTATTGATCTGTCAAAAGCATTCGATACGGTTGATCATTCTCTTCTTCTAAATAGTGTGGTTTTGATAGCACACGGTTTTGACAGTGCTTGTTATGGTTCCAGAGCTATTTATCTGGTAGACACCAATGTGTGACAGCGGGGAGAGCTCAGAATTATGACCCATTACAAAAGGTGTTCCACAAGGGTCGATCCTGGGGCCCGTTTTATTCACTATTTAATTTAATGGCATTATTTTATCCCTGAGTGGTTGTCAAGCTCATCTGTATGTGGATGACACAATCATCTACTGCATTGCAGACTTTGCTACAATCAGCTATTGACAATCTACAAATCTCATTTAATGCTCTGCAAGAGGAGCTACTCAATGCAAGCAAAACTAAATTCAAGGTGTTCTCTAGGCCAATAGAGATATTGTTCAAAATAGTTTGCATACATCGACTAGAAATGGGTCTGTCATAGAGAAGGTTACAGAATATAAATATCTGGCTAGATGATTTAAAAAAAAAAAAAATCATATAGACAATCTTGCTTGTAAATTGAGGCAAAAAAAAAACATTTTTTATACAGGAACAGAACCAGTTTCCCAATGACATTTGTTGAATAATCGGTATGTCGCGACGACACGACATTGAAAATTAGGGTGACCTCAATTCTCT
>NC_137675.1:5843782-5846282 GCF_963989245.1 Nansenia antarctica | reverse complement strand
CTGGGAGTACAGGTAAATATGAGCTCACGGTTAGCATTGAACAGTTAGCATTGAACGAGGTCATCCCTATGGTAAATGGACTGCACTTATATAGCGCCTTTTTTGCTGCTCCAAAGCGCTTTACAACGGTCTCTCATTCACCCATTCACACACACATTCACACACCAATGGCGGCAAGCTGCCATAAGGCGCCGACCCGCTCACTTGGGAGCAATTTTGGGGTTCAGTGTCTTGCCCAAGGACACTTCGACATGTGGCCAGCCGGGGCTCGAACCGCCGATCTGCCAACCTTGTGATCATTGGGCGGCGACTCTACCTCCTGCGCCACAGCCGCCCCAGATGTTTCCACAGCCCTCCCTATGTTCCCACATTTTTAAGAATTTTTATAGTTTTCCCCCATCAAAACTAGGCCCTATGTTCCCACATGTCTAAGTAATCATAGTGTAAAGGCAGGAATATCTGTAGGGTTAGAGTTAGGGTTAGGGGTTAGGGTTAGGATTAGGGTTACATTCCCGCACACTTTGGTTCCCGTAAGACAGAGGGTATTCTGTATTTTATACATAAATTGTTATGGCTGTGGATCCACCAGACCAGCAAACATTGGCTGAGTAACAAAAACACAAACAGCACAACAGAAGGGTTAAACTGAGGAAACATAGGGCTGTGGGAACATAGACACACTCCCCATTGAACAGCTAGCATTGAACAGCTAGCATTGAACAGCTAGCATTGAATAGTTAGCTACAGGTAACAAGTGTAAGAGAGTAAAATTCTTAGGCTTTTGGTTCCTGGCATTGCAACACAAGACAATAAGGCAATAGGCATAATTCAAGATAAAAAGTGACAATATTACAGGACATAAGTGACAAATGAGACAGGATATACTTAGCAGTACAAATAGTAAATAAAGTAATAATAATAATAATAACCACTTTCATTTGTATAGCACTTTTCCTGCAAACATTGCAGCTCAAAGTGCTTTAATCATTACATCACGTCATAGCCCAATAAGACAGTAAGGTATCTATAAATCATCATATCCTCATATCATATCCTTTCAAATCAAGTGGTAGCCTAGATGTTTCATTAAAATGAGGCTATTGTAAATAAATGTGTCAACCTCAGTTAATCAAAAGTCTACTAAGTTCCAACCTAAATGACCTCTTGTAATAATAATTCGAGCAAAAGCTGGCATCCATTCCTCCATACACCCCTTCAAACAATCAGTCAGTTGAGAAAGGTTACTGACTGTAGACAGTTCAAGTAGTAAAGTGTCTGTGTGCTTAAGGTTTAGGTAGTCTGTATACATGGGGTGTGCTTGGGGATCACAGTCAATTGTCTACAGTAGGCTTGTTCATGAGCCTGATGGCCTGGGGGACGTAACTCTTGGTTAGCCTCTGAGTTTTGGCCCTGAGGCTCCGGAAGAGCCTTCGTCTTTTGGCATCGGTTTCATCAGACTGTGGTTGGGATGGCTGGGAATTTTGATGATCCTCCGTGCTTTGCCGTGCTTTAACACACCGTTTAACCGTTAACATTAATGCTAGGTCAGCATTAGCAAACAGTTGAGCTACAGTAGCATTAATGCTGGCCTTGAGCTCCTATTTGGACAGTTCCCAGTTCCCAAAGCATTTGGCTCTGGTACAGAGAATGGTACTATTGAGCTTTTTTGCTTCTTACACACAGTAATTCAGTGTTTTCCTCTTTCTGAGTTAATTGTAGAGATATTGTCGGCTTACTGGATCAATTGTCAAACTGCTTTATTTAAGAGTCAAACTGTGCTAAAGATTATGATGATTAAAGATTATGATGATTAAAGATTATGATGATTAAAGTTTTGATTATTAAAGATTATGATGAATTAAAGATTATGATGATTAAAGATTATGATGATTAAAGATTATGATTATTAAAGATTATGATTATTAAAGATTATGATATTTCTGATTTGATTTGTCTGTGTGAGATATTTTATCATCCTCTGTCCGTCTGTCTGTGTCTGTGTGTGTGTGTGTGTGTGTGTGTGTGTGTGTGTGTGTGTGTGTGTGTGTGTGTGTGCGTGTGTGTGTGCAGCTGTTCAAGGGGAAGTTTTTCCACTGCGAAGGTTTGGACGTGAAGTACATCACCAACAAGAGCGACTGCCTGCAGACCGGGTACCGCTGGGTACGCCGCAAGTACAACTTTGACAACCTTGGACAGGTAGGACATCCCTACCACTCCTCTGGTCATGCATGGCAGCCATTTTGGATCCGATTAACCCCCCACAGGCTTTCTGCTTCCTGCTTAAGTTGTGGTGGGTTGTGTGTTGCAGGCGCTGATGTCGCTGTTTGTGCTGTCGTCTAAAGACGGTTGGGTTGCTATCATGTACGACGGGCTGGACGCTGTAGGAGTGGACCAACAGGTGAGAGAGCGAGGGGGGGGGGGGGTAAATAGGTAAGTAAGTAAGTAAGTAAGTAAGTAAGTAGCCTTGTCTAATGGCTCTTAGGGGAGCTTAGTGGGGCAG
>NC_137675.1:5833782-5838782 GCF_963989245.1 Nansenia antarctica | reverse complement strand
GTTAATGACACTGTTGTATACGCTATTGCCCTCCCTATTGCCCATGCTCTTTCTGGGCAGTATCGTGCTCCAGAAAGCATTTACTGAACTGAAATTGGTCTTTAACACTGAAAAGAACAAGTAGAAGTTTAATGATGTCTGCATATGAACTGTACATCTGTGTTGCCCACATTGAGGGTGTCCCCGCGAAGAGTTACAATTTCCTTTGACCATTTGGACAATTGACTTGTTGTTACTTGCTGAAAAATGGGATTGTCTTTCCTGTTTATAATGTATGCTTGTCATCAACTGTGTGTATGCAAGGCTCCCTTGTAAAAGAGACCTTGGTATCTTGGTAATAAAATATATATATATATCAATGGGACTCCCAGCCAAAATAAAGGTTAAATAAAGGTTACCATGACAGGTTACCACTTTTCACAATGGTAATATGTGTGTGTGTGTGTGTGTGTGTGTGTGTGTGTGTGTGTGTGTGTGTGTGCGTGCGTGCGTGCGTGCGTGCGTGCGTGCGTGCGTGCGTGCGTGCGTGCGTGCGTGCGTGCGTGTGTGTGTGTGTGTGCGTGCGTGCGTGCGTGTGTGTGTGGGTGGATGGTGGGGGGGGGGGGTTGCGGGTGTGTGTGTGTGTGTGCGTGCGTGCGTACGTGCGTGTGTGTGTGGGTGGATGGTGGGTTGCGGGTGTGTGTGTGTGTGTGTGTGTTTTCCTCTCCAGTATCTGGAGGAGGGGTTGAAGTACTGTAACTACGTGTTCACCGTGGTGTTCGTCTTCGAGACCGCCCTCAAACTCACCGCTTTCGGCCTCCGCCGCTTCTTCAAAGAGAGGTACTCTCATGGGAACACACTCTCCACATGAACACATGCACCTTATAATGTTTGATATAATGATTTAGAACGTTTGATATGAAGTCAATGAATTAATACATATGAAGTATGTTAACATCTATAAACTTGAAAAAGACGCTACAGGATTGTTGTCGCTAATTCTTTTTAGCAACGTTGTTAAAAGGGGCAATCTGGGATTGGTACGTCCATTTTGTGACTTTGAATTGAATGAGATAATAGCCGTCGATTCATGAAGAATATGACATATACAGTTAGGTCCGGAAGTATTTGGTCAGTGACACAATTTCCATAATTTTGGCTCTGTTATGCCACCACAATGGATTTGGAATGAAACAATGGAGATGTAATTGAAGTGCAGACTTTCAGCTTTAATTCAAGGGGTTGAACAAAAATATTGTATGAAACGTTTAGGAATTGCAACCATTTTTATACACAGTCCCCTATTTTCAGGAGCTCAAAAGTAATTGGACAAATTAACATACCGTATTTTCCGGACTATAAGTCGCTCCGGAGTATAAATCGCATCAGTCAAAAAATGCGTCACGAAGAGGAAAAAAACATATATAAGTCGCATTTATTTAGACATTTATTTCACAAAATCCAAGACCAAGAACAGACATTTAATCTGGAAAGGCAAGTTTATTCAACTACACAATAGCACACAGAACAACAGGCTGAATAGAAGTCAGGTATGTTAACGTAACACATTAACAGTTATTCAGCAACACAATAGCATAAAGAACGTACCTGGGAAGCTGAATAGGCTAAATGAACATAACAAGCCAGCGAGTCCAACAAGCAAGTTACCAGTAAGCAAGTTCACCAAGCTACCGTTTGCTTAGCTTCAACAAGCTAATGTTTCATTTCTTCAGTGGTATATTTCTTCAGTGGCTAATGTTTCATTTCTTCAGTGTATTGAGTCAATTGTCCAATTACTTTTGGTCCCTTGAAAAAGAGGGAGCTAATTACTAAGCCCTTCCTTCAATTTGGATGTGAATACCCTTACCCTAAAGCTGAGAGTCTGCACTTTAAGCCCATATTCATTATATGACTGTAACTTGAAGATGTTTTGGTAAACAGCTACAATGACAAAAATTCTGCCTGTGTCCAAATATATATGGACCTAACTGTAGATGCTTCAAAGACTACATAGCTTCACAACATGATTACAACTATCATGTTCAGCTCATGGGTGTTCTTTCATAGCTCAGTCTAGGAGTTTGAGAGTTAGGGTTACATCTCTCCAGCTTCAGTCCTCAGCTGCATACCAGAAACATGGCATGTAGACCACTTTCTTATTGTTTGAATCTCAGATTGCCCCTTTAAGTGATGACTATATTATATGACATATTATCCATTATATATATATATATATATATATATATGTTAATCAATTTCTTATCTCATTAGACCACAGTCCTCAGTTTAACGTAAACAAACTGGAAAAATACGCTTTGATCTATTTCTGGGAGTCGTTTCGGTGTTGAACTTGTGGCTGAAATGGTCCAAAAACCCTGTAGCATCTCTTTAATAGGAGAGTACAGTTCGTGAGCTTAGGATGATAAGGTTCTATCTCCGTTTAGGGTAGTTCAGAGATACTGAGCGTCAACGTTTTTACATTCCATTATGTTTGGTGAGATGGATGGAACCTTTGTATTTTTATTAATTACTAACTAAAAAATGTCAACATTTAAAAAAATAACACCACACAGGCATTAATAAATGTAAAAAACTCAATTTTGACAAAAATTGAGATAGAACCTTATAATTCTAACGTCACAAGTTGTGGAAGCTGATGTCTAACTGATGGATGTCATGGTAACATCATGACTGTGTACCTGGTCGGACCCAGATGGAACCAGTTGGACCTGGCCATTGTTCTGTTGTCCATCATGGGGATCATCCTGGAGGAGATCGACCTCAACGCCTCCCTGCCCATCAACCCCACCATCATACGCATCATGAGGGTCCTGAGGATAGCAAGAGGTACACACACACATCAACACGCATACACACACACGTCAACACGCATACACACACACATCAACACGCATGCACACACACACACACACACACACACACACACATCAACACGCATGCACACACACACACACACACACACACACACATCAACACGCATGCACACACACACACACACACACACACACACAATCATCAACACGCATGCACACACACACACACACACACACAATCACAATCATCAACACGCATGCACACATACACACACACATCAACACGCATGCACACACACACACACACACACACACCAACACGCATGCATGCACATACACACACCAACACGCATGCACACACACACACACACACACACCAACACGCATGCATGCACACACACACACACACACACACACTGCTATTGCACTGGCATTGACATCAGCGGTGACTAGGGTTTCCATTAGCTAGCTTTTGGCTTCTAAAAATAATAAGAATCTGATAAATAAAAGTGTTGCCGGGAGAAGAAACAAATAGAGACCCAAGACCCAAGTACCCGTGAACAAAAGAGCCGTGGTCGGGCAACATACTTTCTCCCTCTGGTAATAACTCTGATGTGGTAGACTGCTGGTAGCCTTAACATATGAATGTAGCCATAACTACTGTATGGTCAGGCCTGCCTCTGAATAAGGCCTCTATGAAAGAAGTGCTTTTAACAAATTATGATCATTTATTTTAACGTTGGAGTAAATGATTGAATGTGGACATCTTCTTATCATTGTGGGAAATGGGAATCGGGACAAATATGATGTTTGTATATGAACATCATTAACCTTGATTTTCAGAGAACTTTGCAGCTCATTTCTATTCTGTTTAGATGAACTGCTGTCATCTAAATGTGATTTTTGTCATTCTGAGTACTGTGGGTGGATGCCCAAATGAGCTCTACGCACCGAGGCCCATGGAGGGTGAAGTGTGTGTGTTCTATTCTCTCTCAGATTCCCAATTAGCATGTAGCAATGTTTACCTTAATTTTTGGAATAGGCGTAATGATAAATAATCTAGTATTTCCAGGATACGCCATGCATTTCATCAGACTGTTTACAAAAAACTCTGTGAATAATTTTGAATAGTTTTCTCAAAATTGGAGTTTTCTATTTTTGTAGCTTTATTTGTAAAAAAAAAAAAAAAGAAGAAGAAAAGTCTAGTTTGTAAGGTCTTTTCTGCCTCTGCTCAGCACTCTTTTCTGAATCAAATCGGGGCTCTCAGTGTGTCGCCTGGTGGTACTGATAAAGCTGCTTCGGTCTCAGTGTGTCGCCTGGTGTTACTGATCAAGCTGCTTCGGTCTCAGTGTGTCGCCTGGTGGTACTGAGAAAGCTGCTTCGGTCTGAGTGTGTCGCCTGGTGGTACTGAGAAAGCTGCTTCGGTCTCAGTGTGTCGCCTGGTGGTACTGATCAAGCTGCTTCGGTCTCAGTGTGTCGCCTGGTGGTACTGAGAAAGCTGCTTCGGTCTCAGTGTGTCGCCTGGTGGTACTGAGAAAGCTGCTTCGGTCTCAGTGTGTCGCCTGGTGGTACTGAGAAAGCTGCTTCGGTCTCAGTGTGTCGCCTGGTGGTACTGAGAAAGCTGCTTCGGTCTCAGTGTGTCGCCTGGTGGTACTGATAAAGCTGCTTCGGTCTCAGTGTGTCGCCTGGTGGTACTGAGAAAGCTGCTTCGGTCTCAGTGTGTCGCCTGGTGGTACTGAGAAAGCTGCTTCGGTCTCAGTGTGTCGCCTGGTGGTACTGATCAAGCTGCTTCGCTCTCAGTGTGTCGCCTGGTGGTACTGATAAAGCTGCTTCGCTCTCAGTGTGTCGCCTGGTGTTACTGATAAAGCTGCTTCGGTCTCAGTGTGTCGCCTGGTGGTACTGAGAAAGCTGCTTCGGTCTCAGTGTGTCGCCTGGTGTTACTGATAAAGCTGCTTCGCTCTCAGTGTGTCGCCTGGTGGTACTGAGAAAGCTGCTTCGGTCTCAGTGTGTCGCCTGGTGGTACTGAGAAAGCTGCTTCGGTCTCAGTGTGTCGCCTGGTGTTACTGAGAAAGCTGCTTCGCTCTCAGTGTGTCGCCTGGTGTTACTGAGAAAGCTGCTTCTCAGTGTGTCGCCTGGTGTTACTGATAAAGCTGCTTCGCTCTCAGTGTGTCGCCTGGTGGTACTGAG
>NC_137675.1:5816282-5828782 GCF_963989245.1 Nansenia antarctica | reverse complement strand
TTCGTGCTGACGGCCCAGTTCGTGCTGGTCAACGTGGTGGTGGCCGTGCTCATGAAGCACCTGGAGGAGAGCAACAAGGAGGCGCGCGAGGAGGCCGAGGAGGAGGCCAAGGAGGCGGCCGAGAGGGAGGAGGCGCGCCAGGAGGTCCTCCGGCGTCTCAGCTCCGTCTCGGTTGGGCTCCACCTGGGGCCCAGGCCGCCGCGCCCTGACTCCCCTGGACAGGTGAAGGAGGAGGGGGGGGGCGGCGTCGGTCGGTCTGTCTGTCTGTTGGTCTGTCTGTCTGTTGGTCTGTCTGTGTGTTTCTGTCTGTATGTTTCTGTCTGTCTGTCTGTCAGTTTGTCTCTCTGTCTCTTTCTGTCTGTCTGTCTCTCTGTCTGTCGGTCTGTCTCTCTGTCTGTTTCTGTCTGTCTGTCTGTTTTTTTCTGTCTGTCGGTCTGTTTCTGTCTGTTTCTGTCTGTCTGTCTGTCGGTCTGTCTGTTTCTGTCTGTCTGTCTGTCGGTCTGTCTCTCTGTCTGTTTCTGTCTGTCTGTCTGTCTGTCTGTCTGTTTTTTTCTGTCTGTCTGTCTCTCTGTCTGTCTGTCGGTCTGTCTGTCTGTCTGTCTGTCTGTCTGTCGGTCGGTCTGTCTGTCGGTCTGTTTCTGTCTGTTTCTGTCTGTCTGTCTGTCGGTCTGTCTGTCGGTCTGTCTGTGTCTGTCTGTCTGTCTGTCTGTCTGTTTCTGTCTGTCTGTCTGTCTGTTTGTTTCTGTCTGTCTGTCTGTCTGTCTGTCTGCCTGTCTCTCTGTCTGTTTCTGTCTGTCTGTCTGTCTGTCTGTGTGTGTCTGCTCCAAACAAAGAAATACGTTTATCATGACGACAACGACGACGACGTTGATCGACATCATCAACATCATCATCAACATGTGTGTGTCAACAGGGTGAGGAGGAGGAGGAGGAGGAGGAGGAGGAGGAGGAAGATGAGGTTTGTCATGGTAACCTCCTGACAGTGGCCCGGCCGCCCCTGTCCCGCATGCTGTCCCTGCCCAGCGACAGCTACATGGTCCACCCTCTCCAACCCCCGGGGCGCCCCGCCACCCCCCACCCGCCCATCAGCCATGAGCTCTACGGGGGTTACAGCTACTCAGGTAACCACGGCAACTATCACGGCCGCGTGGCACCTTGCTCACAGACTTGGGTTTGGTTTAGTGGAGTGTGTAATTGGCCCGTTCGTGACTCCCTGTGATCCGCGGTGCGTTTCAAACGCTGATTCTTTGTGTCTACTGACCTCTCTCTCTCTCTCTTCCTCTTTTTTTCTCTGTCTTTCTCTCTGACTCTCTCTCTCTTCCTCCCTCTTTCTCTCTTTCTCTTCCTCTCTCTCTTTCTCTATCTGTCTCACTCTCTCTTCCTCTTTCTTTCTGTCTTTCTCTCTCTCTCTCTGACAGGTCATTTGCCACTCTTTAAATCTTTGTTCCAGGCCAGATAGCAACTCAATTTAGTTGGTTTTTTCGGTCGTTTCCTTCCATTATGTTATATAGACTTTTTGTCTCTTCATAATTAGATTAGATTAGGTTAGATTAGATACAACTTTATTGTCATTGCAGAGTACAAGTACCAGACAATGAAATGCAGTTTAGCATCTAACCAGAAATACACTAGTTCAAATAGTGATAGAAAACATGATATAAAAACATGACAGTCATAGTGATAGGTACAGTAGGGTAAGTACAGTAGTTAGAGATATATACAGGTGTGTATATAATGTGGTTAGGTCTAATCTCCTTGGTGCTGCCGTCGACTCTGAGGTTAGTTTGGTTTGGGGAACGGAGCCTCAGGACAAGCTGGCCGAGGCCACTCCAGACTCATATCCTGGTAGATTAAGGCTTCGTTATGGAGGGTTTGGTAGATTAAGGCTTCGTATGGAGGGTTTGGTAGATCACAGCTTCGTTATGGAGGGTTTGGTAGATTAAGGCTTCATTAAGGAGGGTTTGGTAGATTAAGGCTTCATTGTGGAGGGTTTGGTAGATTAAGGCTTCGTTGTGGAGGATTTGGTAGATTAAAGGCTTCATTATGGAGGGTTTGGTAGATTAAGGCTTCGTCATGGAGGGTTTGGTAGATTAAGGCTTCGTATGGAGGGTTTGGTAGATCACGGCTTCGTTATGGAGGGTTTGGTAGATTAAGGCTTCATTATGGAGGGTTTGGTAGATTAAGGCTTCGTTGTGGAGGGTTTGGGGGTTGCTTGTTTTGAAGGGATTGTAAAATGTGATTGCACTTTTTGGGGTCTTAATTAGGCGGCCTAATTCTGCTATACACATTTGCTGTTTCTCTTTGGACATGCAGGAAACGTTTGCAGAACTTTGCGTGGAATGTTTCGACAGGGTGTTTGTCCCATTTGGGGAATTCCTGATTGTTAATTGGAGCCCATACCTCCCTGCCATTTGTGACAGGGTCTGGTGAAAAAGTCCTCAAGTAGGCAAGGTCATTTTTATATTATTTTTTACAGATAATGAAAGTGCAGATTGCAAGCTTTCAAATGATGTGTCATACACTGAAAATGGTTGAAGAAGATTTTTGCGTATTTGAATGTTGTTACCCCTCAAACCAAATACCGGAGAAAAACAGCTGTTAGTCGCTAGGCAGCGATCAAGGAACATCACTACGAACATCTAACTGCATGTTTAGCACATCACAGCTTGCAGAGAGAACATCAACATCCTAAAAACACATCACTACACATAACTAGATGATCACACAGTCCTCGCTTTTGCACGCGTCCTAAAACGTAAAGTGTGTTTACAAGCCATGTATCACTTACTCAATAGCGTACAGCAGACTACACAGTGAGTCCAATTCACAAATTATAAGTATTTAGTGATCCTAAAACTGTTGTTTGTTATATCAAGTGGGCTCTTCAACACGCAAACTTTCGTAATATGCACACAAAAAAAAGACGCTTTTTGGTCATTTGCTTGACTTGAGAATTACCGACATCCGGACCTTAACACCAGACCATGTCACATATAGAGCAATAGGTTCAGTAATTGATTAAAGTATTTTCAGCCAAATTTCGAATTAGTATGCATATTTGTATTTATATGTTTCTTTTTATAGCATAGAAGGCTTTTCTGGCCTTGTCTTTCAGTTCGTGCACAGCCTGGCAGAAGTTACCCATACTGCTGATATTTCGGCATAAACACGTATCGTATGTTCTAAAACCACTTGTGTCTAAATGTAATTCGTGGTGTTTGCTTACTGACCTTTTTGGAATCATTATGTTGGTCTTTTTTCCGTTGACTGTCAGGGCCTAGGTGTGACAGAACCTGTGTGTTGTTGTCGACCCGTCTGTTGTGGCGAGCAACACCGGGTCATCTGAAAACAGCAAACATTTCACCTCAGTGTTGTGCAGTGTCAGACCAGGTCTCGTGTTTCTGGCCAATTCATATATACAGTATATATATATATATATATATATATATATATATATATATATATATATATATATATATATATATATATATATATCGTATCTTGTTCTTGTTATTTTGTGTTGTATCAATATTAAGAATGAAAGATTATTAGTACTGTTGATACTGAAATTCATTAATGTGTATGTATTCATTAATTGGATTATATAATTTAAGTATAATTGTTCTCACTTGAGAGTGACGGATAGGGGGTAGGACAGGATAAGCCTACACAGTAAATCTTGCAGTGTTAAAGTAACACTTAAAGAGTTAAATTTAACACTATTCCGGAGTGTATATGGTCCTACTCCAAATTGGATTTAAACTGACTCTTTCCCTAGTGTTACAGTTTTAGAGTTAAATTAACTCTAAATAGAGTAACAAAGTAACACTGGTGTACACTGTTTTGTGTTGTTTAAACTTAACACTACAGGTTAATTAGCTCTGTGGAGTGTTAATATCACTCCCAGTAGTGTTGATAATTCACTCTTCTGTGATAACAAATCAACTCTGATTGAGTTAAATTCCTATGCTCATTAACACTGCATTGAGTTATTAAACGTTAACACTGGAGGGTCAGTTGACTCAGATAAGTGTTGATTTTACACACTGCTGTGTTGATAATTTACTCTCTTACAGTGAAAAACCAACTCTGATAGAGTAGAATTTTAACATCAATTAACACTGCATGGTGTCAAAGAAACTTGCCACTATTTGTTAAATAAAATCTGTGTGGTGTTATTTTTACACTTACCGGTAATTTAAAAGTCTAATTACAAATATTCCATGAAGTGAGTAAAAATGACAACTTAACACAAATTAATGCATTCAACAACTTTATTTTCAGCTCCCAACCATGTGAGCCCAAAATATGAAAAGATGGAGATTATACCATCATATACAAATTCACATCAAATGCACTGTGGGGGACATGGCGCATTCTAGCCTGCAGGTAGAGCTAAGCTTTAGTGGAGTGGGGATGATGGGATGATTGGCAGCAGGTGTCGCCAGTCAAACCAGAGGAATCCGGAGAGCAGGCAGAGGAACGAGCGATCTCGGATTCCTCTGTCTCATTCCCTGCCAAGAGGGACAAACACACACAGGTGAAATAGTCATGTGGCAACGTAGAGCCGAAAGGGCGAAACACCGGGCGCTAAGAAATGTGTTCACACTGGATGTAGCTGTGTGTTTGGTACTTTTTCTGGTTTTAGGAAACATTTAAACACTAAACACACTGAGAATTTTGACCAACAGGTTGACACTGATGTTCCTTTAAGCAGTGTAGAAGAGGGGGTGACAGATGGTCTAGTTGAGACGTCGACATCTTATCTTTTAAGAAAGTCCAATAAGAGCACCATAGATACAGTACAGTATATGTGCCACTGCTGTCGCACAACTCAAAGCAGGTGGATTAAGTCAGTCTAGTGTAAATAGTTTTGTGTCATCCATGGAAGAAGTCTTTTTTGATATTCATAGTCAGGCTAAAGATGCAGCTTTACAGTGCGTATCCTCACAGGACACAGATAGTAAAGAAAAAATAGAACAATCCTTTAAAAAATTTGGAAAACCCATTCACACCTTTAAATTCTGAAGCTAAAAGAAACTAACACTTAAAAGAAAAATGGGGAAGTGTTGTACCTATTGAAAAGGTGCTTGGCACAAGATTTGACAGTAGAAGAAACAGAACTACAAGAACATATGACCAGGTTATTGTAACTGATAAGTTTGCATATGTTCCCATTTTGGAAACACTTAAGAACATTTTTCAAAATCCAGAACTTGCAGACATGTTCAAGCCCAGGCACATTCACAAGGAAGGTGTGTATGCAGATTTAAGAGATGCCACCTATTTGAAAGAAAGTCCCCTATTTTCTGTAGAAAAAGATGCCTTGCATATTCAGCTGTTTTATGACGACTTCGAAACGTTTTTTGGCCAATGTCAGTGTACTGTTTTTAAAGCTTTTTAATTGTCTCTTCTTCTGTTGTTGTAATAACTCGGAAAGAGTCAATGTATTTTAACACTGGGGAATTTACTGTGTAGGCTTCATCCTACTCCTTTTCGAACATTGATAGGCCTGTACTCTACATATTAGTTATTTGTTCTTTTATTATTTTAAAATCATGTTCGAAATAAAAGATTCATTCATTCATTCATTCATATATGAATAGAGTAGGACTATGGCTGCAAACCTGTCTCCTCCCTCGTCGTCTGTTTGGCCGTAGCTAATTTTAACCAAACACTTATTGTTTGTATACATTCACTTTATAATATTGTATGTCCCCCCCCAACACCACTTTCAATGAATAGAAGACCTTCATGCCAAATTGAGTCAAATGCTTTTTTGCTTTTGTCTTTGTTTAGATGTTTGTCAATGAGGGTGTGGAGGGTATAAACATGGTCTGATGTGCGGCAATTTGGTAAGAACCCAATCGGACATTTGCTCAGGACATTGTGTTCACTGAGGAAATGAACAAGTATCCAAAGCGTTATTCTTTGATAGCTGATTCAAGGAATTGCAATTTGTCATGCTTTTTGTTCCGGAGTCATTGTTATCCTGCTATAACGATTTGTAAAATGGTTCCATTCATATATCATATCCCCATTTTGGATATCTATCTCATCACAGAGTGTTTTGTTCAGTATTTCCTAATTTTCCCAGAAATTATTAGAGCCCATGGAATCTTCCATTCCACTGATCTGATTTCTGGTATGCTGTTCCTTCTTTGTCCTTGGGGTATAATTTGTACTGTTTCAGTGTTTCCCCATAGTGAAGGTGAATACACATTTTTATCTGATTTTGGTTGGATACATTTCTCAGAACTTTTTTTTTAGGTTTCTACAGTCGTTATCAAACCATTTCTCATCGTTGTTCATTATTTTTGGGTTTCCTCTTCGAATTCTTTAAGTTATAGATACGTTAGATAAGGAAGCTGAAACGTCACAGACTCTGTTCAGGCTCTGTCCTGGCAGACTCACACCTTCACTATTACAGGGAAAAGCTTCTGCCGTTAAGTCGCCAAGTGATTGAATTTCTTTGCTTCCAATTGCTGATGGGTACATTCATCCACTGTTTTCACTCTGTCGGTAAGCCTGTTGAGGTAAGGCTGTTTAGGTAAGCCTGTTTAGGTAAGGCTGTTTAGGTAAGGCTGTTTAGGTAAGGCTGTTGAGGTAAGGCTGTTTAGGGAAGGCTGTTGAGGTAAGGCTGTTTAGGTAAGCCTGTTTAGGTAAGGCTGTTTAGGTAAGGCTGTTTAGGTAAGCCTGTTTAGGTAAGGCTGTTTAGGTAAGGCTGTTGAGGTAAGGCTGTTGAGGTAAGGCTGTTTAGGGAAGGCTGTTGAGGTAAGGCTGTTGAGGTAAGGCTGTTGAGGTAAGCCTGTTTAGGTAAGCCTGTTTAGGTAAGGCTGTTTATGTAAGGCTGTTTAGGTAAGGCTGTTGAGGTAAGGCTGTTTATGTAAGGCTGTTTATGTAAGGCTGTTTATGTAAGGCTGTTTAGGTAAGGCTGTTGAGGTAAGGCTGTTTAGGCAAGGCTGTTTATGTAAGGCTGTTTAGGTAAGGCTGTTGAGGTAAGGCTGTTTAGGTAAGGCTGTTTAGGTAAGGCTGTTTAGGTAAGGCTGTTGAGGTAAGGCTGTTTAGGTAAGGCTGTTTATGTAAGGCTGTTTAGGTAAGGCTGTTTAGGTAAGGCTGTTGAGGTAAGGCTGTTTATGTAAGGCTGTTTATGTAAGGCTGTTGAGGTAAGGCTGTTGAGGTAAGGCTGTTGAGGTAAGGCTGTTTATGTAAGGCTGTTTATGTAAGGCTGTTTATGTAAGGCTGTTTAGGTAAGGCTGTTGATGTAAGGCTGTTTAGGTAAGGCTGTTGAGGTAAGGCTGTTTATGTAAGGCTGTTTATGTAAGGCTGTTTATGTAAGGCTGTTTAGGTAAGCCTGTTTATGTAAGCCTGTTGAGGTAAGGCTGTTTATGTAAGGCTGTTGAGGTAAGGCTGTTGAGGTAAGCCTGTTGAGGTAAGGCTGTTGAGGTAAGGCTGTTTATGTAAGGCTGTTTATGTAAGGCTGTTTATGTAAGGCTGTTTAGGTAAGGCTGTTTATGTAAGGCTGTTGAGGTAAGGCTGTTGAGGTAAGCCTGTTTAGGTAAGGCTGTTGAGGTAAGGCTGTTGAGGTAAGGCTGTTTAGGTAAGGCTGTTTATGTAAGGTTGTTTACCAGTATACCAGTATGTTCATTGGGCTGTGTTGCCTCATGGTTGGGTTCCGCCCATCACGATGTGATGAGCGCTCTGAGATATTCATGGCTTCTGATCTGATGGTCTGATGAGTATTGCAATGTGGTATTGCCAAGAGACGAGCTGTAGGTATACAGTCCTAGGGGGGTTCTAGGGGGTTCCCTCTAATCTCTCACTCTCTCTCTCTCTTTCTCTCTCTCTCTTTCCCTCTCCCACCCTCTCTCTCTCTCTCACACTCCCTCTCTCTCTCTCCCTCTCTCTCTTTCTCTCTCTCTCAATCCCACCCTCTCTCTCTCACACTCCCTCTCTCTCCCTCTCTCTCTCCCACCCTCTCTCTCCCTCTCTCTCTCTCCCTCCCTCTCTCTCTCCCACCCTCTCTCTCTCACACACTCCCTCTCTCTCTTTCTCTCTCTCTCTCTCTCACACCCCCTGTCTCTCTCCCTCTCTCTCTCTCTCTCTCTCCCTCTCTCCCTCTCCCTCTCTCTCTCTCTCTCTCTCTTTCTCTCTCTCTCTCACACCCCCTCTCTCTCTCCCTCTCTCTCTCCCAGGCTCCGTGTCCTCCTTGGCCTCCAGTGGGGGCGGTTCCCTGCTGCAGGTCCCCGGGGCGCTACCGGTGGGCAGCCGCGCCTCCCTGGGCGGGGGCCAGGCCAGCAGACCCACCGTCCGCCTCAGCCCCTCCCACAGTATGGACAGACACGCCCCCTCCGGCAGGGCCAGACACGCCCTGAATCCTCGCGGACTCAGCAGCCCCTCCGGCAGCGTGGACAGGCCGTGGCTCAGCCCCTCCTCCGTCCCCAGCCGCGTGGACAGACGCCGCTCCGTCTTCGGCCACAGCCCCGCCCACAGCGTGGACGTGCACGCCCCTTCTTCTTGCGTGCCGAGCCCCGCCCGCGGCGGCGGCGGCGCAGACCGACGCACGGCGTACCGGCTCAGTCCCACCTTCAGCGTTGACGTGGCGCACTCTCGTCACAGGCTTAGCCCCGCCCATGGTTTTGATAGACACACCCCTCCTCACAGGCTTAGCCACATCCACAGTTTTGATAGACACAGCCCTCACAGGCTTAGCCACACCCACAGTTTTGATAGACAAGTTTTGATAGACACAGCCCTCACAGGCTTAGCCACACCCACAGTTTTGATAGACACACCCCGCACAAACTGAGTCCCGCGGACAGCATAGACAGGCACATGCTAAGTCCCTCCTACAGTGTGGACAGACACAGCCCTCCCCGAGAGAGACGCTCCCTGCGCAGACCCAGCTCCTCCCTGGCCGGCTCCAGACCCTTACGCCGGCAGGTACGTACGAGACCGTTCTAGAAGTTCTGTTTAGGAAGAACCTAAAGGTAACAGTTGAAAAATGCTTAACCCACAGTTTTGGGGGGGGGGTTAATACGGTTTAACGTGCGAAAAAAACCTGCGCCTCCTCCTCCTTCTCCTCACCTGAATCCTGACGTTTCCCGTGTCTGTACTTTCTTTCTGTTTCCCTTTTTTTCCGATACTTCCTTCCTGGTTTCCTGCGCAGAAGGCCGTGCGCGGCGACTCCGAGGAGCAGGGCTACAGTTCCGCCGAGGACCTGCGGGGAGGGGGGCACTCCGGCAGCGATGACGCCCCCGACAACACACACCTCACCGTGCCCACCGCCTCCCCCGCCGCCGCCGCACACGGGCGCACCTCCAGCGTGCGCACGCTCCGTCGCCAGTACCACCAGAGCGTGGTCTCCAGCCGGGGCCACAGCCGGAGCCGGAGCGAAGGTACCAGCCCTGCCTCTGAGCCTCTGAACCACCCCCCCGGCGCTACTACCACTGCCCCCTCCTCCTCCAGCCCTCCAGGGGACCTTGCTTCTGAGGAAGGCCCAGACCAAGGCCCTGGCCCTGGCCTGCCGAGCCCCAACCCCAGCCCCTGCATGGGTACTCCCGGTCCTCCTCCTCCTTTCCTGAACCTCAGCCCCAGCTCTGAGCCTCCCCCCTCCCCCCCCGCCTCCCCCAGACCCCCCAGCCCGCAACCGGACGACGCCGACGAGGAGGTCTGTCGCATCAACCGCCGCGCCAACGCCGCCTTGGCGCGTTCGCGTTCACACCTCTCCCCGAGTCCCTCCTCCTCTCGCACGCATCTGTCGCCCCGCCCCTCCTCGCACACGACGCGCTTCTCACCCGGCCTCTCCCTCTCCCACGCCTGCCACTCATTGGAGGGCTCCCTGATCTCCTTACAGCAGCAGCAGCAGCAGCAGCCAATGGAGGAGGAGCAGAGGATCCGGGTCAGCCAATCGGCGTCTCCGGTCCGAGGCGGTTCGAGCGGGAAGCAGAGGATGAGCCCGCCCTGCATCTCGGTGGAGCCACCCCGGGAGAGCCAGGTTACCATGGCGACGCAGTTAAGCGACAGCAGCATGCAGCTGAGAAGAAGGACACCGTCGTTTGACTCCGCCTCCCAGAGAGACTCTTTGGACAGGCCCCTTTCCTCGCTCCACCAATCAGAGATAAGCTCCCTCAGCAGCGAGGCGGACATGGACCTATCAGGATGCTCCTTGCTGACGGGTGGCGGCGGCGGGCCGGAACAACAAGGGACGGGAGGGAGGGAGAGAGACTCGTCCCCCGAAGGGGAGGACAGAGAGGAGGGAGGGACCCAGAACAGTCAGGCTTTGCTGGGATTGGCTCGTAACCCCCTCCGGAGGAGGAGCTTGGTGCGCATGTTCAGCACACGGGAGGGGGAGGAGCCTGAGCCATGACCCTTCCCCCCCCCCCCCCCCGACAGGAACTGTTTCCTGTTTTCCTGTTTCCTCTGTCGCCCTCTTGGGGTGTGGAATGATATGCAATAGGCTCCTCCCCCTTCTCCCCATGTCCAATCACATTGATTAGGCTCCAGGGTCTTGACGGTAGTTTGAATGGGTGTGTGTGTCTGTGTGTGTGTGTGAGTGTGTGTGTGTGTGTGTGTGTGTGTGTGTGTGTGTGTGGACGTCCGGACGCGTGCGTGCGTGCCTGTGTGTGTGTGTGTGTGCGTGCGTGCATGTGTGTGTGTCGCCCATAGGGAACAGAATCACTCCTGAACTGATTTGCACACACCTTTACCTGAAGCTGACTTTAGTCTCTTTTTCCCTTTCCACCTGTTTGTGTTCTAGCTTTAGTTTTAGACAGACTTGTCAGTCCTGATGTAGCCAGCGTATTTACTCTACCACACAGGAGATTCAAATAGATCTCTCCTAGAACTATAACACACCGACTCTCTCTCTCTGTCTCCTCTCCTCTCTCTCTCTCTCTCTCTCTGTCTCTCTGAATATCTCTCTCAGTTTCCCTCTGGACATTTTCCCTTGCTCTCCATCTCTTTCTGATCTGATTTCTCTCTTCTTTTCTTGCTTCCCTCCTTCTCTCTCCCTCTCTTTCTCTCTCGTATTCTCAGGTAGAGGTAGTCTAGACACTGAGTATTGATCTGAGCATGTGGTTGGAGGAACGATATATATATATATATGTACGTAGGATATAAGGGCTTATTCGACACGATATTAAAGCGTATATATGTGATCTAATATGAGAATGACTATATTGATATTTTATATTAAACCGTATGTGATATGATGACAACCACGTCGATATTTTATATGAAGCGCGTATAGGATATGAGAAGGTATGATGATGAAGGGGTTGGTGTTTGGTGGGTTCGTCGGTTAGCAGAGGGGCCTGTCCGCAACGAGTGTCAGTCTGTGGTAACAGCAGGGGAGCGATGTCGTCCAAACCTGCAGCAACTTTGAGTGGGACACCGTTTGAATAAAACCACATTCTCTCTGATTCTCTGAGTCTCTCTTATCTGTTTGCTCCCCCCCTTCCTCCCTCCCTCCATCCCCTCCCATCCTCCTCCAGCACAGAGGGGATGAGGGAGGGGGCCGGGGGGAGGGAGGAGCACTGTGCATTGAAACACTGCCGCTTCCTTGTGGAGAGTTCGTTCTGAATACTAAATCTACCCCGAGGCACTCCTGTAAGATTATAAATGATTGAAGAGGTCCATTGAATATGGTAATAGATCATTTTCGGTGGACTTTTTCTCGCATATTGCCCAATCATATAACATCTTCTGGAGTCTCTAGGTGGGCTAGAGGTCAATATGTAGTTGAGAGAAGGTCTGACTGAGAACGAGGTTAAAAACAAACCGAAAAACAGCCAATAAAACACAAGACGCAGGAATGTTGGTGGCACTCCTTTTATATTTCATACTCCCATTTCTGCATTATACAATAAAATATTAAATCACATGAATATTTCACAATTAAACACTACAGCATTCAGAATGCATGGCGTTCTCACTTTCTCCCTCCTCTTGTCGGCTGGGAGTTCTGTCTATTCTCTCACTCTCACTATTCTCTCCATTCCTCTCCCTCTTCACTATTCCTCCTCTCTCGCTTGAAGCACCTGTCTGTCTCACGATGCTGGCAGATGAAAGCGCAGCTCTCGAGGAGATGTTGTTGTTTGTCTGCTCAGACTGAGCTACGGTTGAAACACAAGGCGGCAGCTTTGATACACAGCTAAGCAGCCTTCATAAGGGTTACGTAGCATTAGAACTGCAATCCATTAATATGTTATACACTGGATAAAATCTTATCAGAATGTGTAGCTGTGGCGTGTGTGTGTGTGTGTGTGCTGGTGTGTGTGTGTGTGCGTGTGTGTGTGTGTGTGTGTGTGTGTGTGTGTGTGTGTGTGTGTGTGTGTGTGTGTGTGCGTGTGCGTGCGTGTGTGTGTGTGTGTGTGTGTGTGTGTGTGTGTGTGTAGCTGTACTTTGAAGACGGAACACTTTATTGTCACACAGATGACTACCACGCTCTAGTTGTGTGGATTCTAGGTTGAGCCAGCAGTTGCCATGGTGATCACAGG
>NC_137675.1:5803782-5811282 GCF_963989245.1 Nansenia antarctica | reverse complement strand
AACCTGCCTATACGTACGTACACGGTGTGACAGTAACCAGCCCCTACAAGCACAACACCACCTACCATTAGTCAGACGAATAATCAATAATTAGGCCTGAGCTATTTCTGGAAGACGAACACACACCAACTTGGAGAGTGCGATTGTGTTTTAGGAGACGCATTATCACAAAGGGCGAGGAGCTACAGAGATACAATAGGCTACAGACGCACACCCTAAATAGAGATAATTCGCCAATGATCATAATATGTCATTTTATGACTTATAGGCTAGTAATGTCATCCTAGGAGAGAGAAGATATCCGCATCGCACGATATTCTGTAAATAAAATCTGCGCTATTCAGCTGTAGCCTATAATAATAAACCGCTAACCCGTTTATTCTACAGAGGAATATTTCCCCACTCAGCGGCGGGGTTCGGTAACGGTGGTCTTACCCAAGACAGTAGTCTGAGGACGGTCTGTGGCTGTTTCACAAAGGTAACCGGGTCGAAGCTCGTGCTACCGGCCTTACCGGCGCCGTACGAGCCCGCTGGCTCCATCCCTCCTGACTGGGGTGGAGACACACACACACACTCACACACACACACTGCGCACCGACTCACGTCTCTGAGCGCACGGCGGGCCGAACTGTGGCGCTTCGCACGGCACACACACTCCCTCACACACACACTCCCTCACACACACATCCCTCTCTGCTCTGCAGCGCCCCTCTCAAGACTCACAGGGTGACCGAAGCAGAAAACACGAACTGGCTCTCGCATCCCGTGTGTATTATAATATATCTGATATTATTGTTGCAATCCTAGAGTGACTCTTGCCTGCCATGTAGATGTAATGGCTGTTATTGTGTAGGAGTAACCTTGGTGAAGGAGCAAGACGGACAGGCAGTGTGCTTGCGACAGCACTACACAACTATTTTAGGAGACTGTTTGAGACTTTGAGCAGGTTTAATAATATGAGTATGTTTGTCGCAAAAGTACAATGTTTTATGGCAATATGCAATGCGCGGTGTAACTCACTAAACATTATTCAACTTGCGAGTTCAAATCATACTCTCGCCTAGGGCACCTGTCCATTTGTGAATACATTTACTACATGCATGTATGAAGTAGCCTAGGGCCATTGGCAGTCACTATAGAAGAAGGAAGGATGATTTTTATTTTTTTATTTTTTTTATTTTTTACAAGTATAGTTAAAATATTACACGTATCAATCGATTCTAATTGTTTACCAATCATTATTGATATCCATTCAGGATGGTCGTTTAAGGTGTCAACCTATCCGCTTGTTAAGTCTGACGTCAAAAGTGACGTTTAGCCATTTCCGAGTCCAAACCAGAAATTCCCTCCACCAGAGTAGCCTACCTGTGAACTACAGAGGTAGAATGAGCTGGGTTAGGGTGGACACTGCTGTAGGAGGGTGGGTGGGTTAGGGTGGACACTGCTGTAGGAGGCTGGGTTAGGGTGGAGACTGCTGTAGGAGGAGGCTGGGTTAGGGTGGACACTGCTGTAGGAGGCTGGGTTAGGGTGGACACTGCTGTAGGAGGGTGGGTTAGGGTGGACACTGCTGTAGGAGGGTGGGTTAGGGTGGACACTGCTGTAGGAGGGTGTGTTAGGGTGGACACTGCTGTAGGAGGCTGGGTTAGGGTGGACACTGCTGTAGGAGGCTGGGTTAGGGTGGACACTGCTGTAGGAGGGTGGGTTAGGGTGGAGACTGCTGTAGGAGGCTGGGTTAGGGTGGAGACTGCTGTAGGAGGCTGGGTTAGGGCGGAGACTGCTGTAGGAGGGTGGGTGGGTTAGGGTGGACACTGCTGTAGGAGGCTGGGTTAGGGTGGAGACTGCTGTAGGAGGCTGGGTGGGTTAGGGTGGACACTGCTGTAGGAGGGTGGGTTAGGGTGGAGACTGCTGTAGGAGGCTGGGTTAGGGTGGACACTGCTGTAGGAGGCTGGGTTAGGGTGGACACTGCTGTAGGAGGGTGGGTTAGGGTGGAGACTGCTGTAGGAGGCTGGGTTAGGGTGGACACTGCTGTAGGAGGCTGGGTTAGGGTGGACACTGCTGTAGGAGGAGGCTGGGTTAGGGTGGACACTGCTGTAGGAGGCTGGGTTAGGGTGGACACTGCTGTAGGAGGCTGGGTTAGGGTGGAGACTGCTGTAGGAGGGTGGGTTAGGGTGGAGACTGCTGTAGGAGGGTGGGTTAGGGTGGACACTGCTGTAGGAGGCTGGGTTAGGGTGGACACTGCTGTAGGAGGCTGGGTTAGGGTGGACACTGCTGTAGGAGGCTGGGTTAGGGTGGAGACTGCTGTAGGAGGCTGGGTTAGGGTGGACACTGCTGTAGGAGGCTGGGTTAGGGTGGAGACTGCTGTAGGAGGGTGGGTTAGGGTGGACACTGCTGTAGGAGGAGGGTGGGTTAGGGTGGACACTGCTGTAGGAGGCTGGGTTAGGGTGGACACTGCTGTAGGAGGCTGGGTTAGGGTGGACACTGCTGTAGGAGGCTGGGTTAGGGTGGACACTGCTGTAGGAGGAGGCTGGGTGGGTTAGGGTGGAGACTTCTGTAGGAGGCTGGGTTAGGGTGGAGACTGCTGTAGGAGGCTGGGTTAGGGTGGACACTGCTGTAGGAGGCTGGGTTAGGGTGGACACTGCTGTAGGAGGGTGGGTTAGGGTGGAC
Source organism: Nansenia antarctica (assembly GCF_963989245.1). Taxonomy (NCBI): domain Eukaryota; kingdom Metazoa; phylum Chordata; class Actinopteri; order Argentiniformes; family Microstomatidae; genus Nansenia; species Nansenia antarctica. Next base: position 5,808,618 of record NC_137675.1, on the reverse strand, counting down.
ACTGCTGTAGGAGGCTGGGTTAGGGTGGACACTGCTGTAGGAGGCTGGGTTAGGGTGGACACTGCTGTAGGAGGGTGGGTTAGGGTGGAGACTGCTGTAGGAGGGTGGGTTAGGGTGGACACTGCTGTAGGAGGCTGGGTTAGGGTGGAGACTGCTGTAGGAGGGTGGGTTAGGGTGGACACTGCTGTAGGAGGGTGGGTTAGGGTGGACACTGCTGTAGGAGGCTGGGTTAGGGTGGACACTGCTGTAGGAGGCTGGGTTAGGGTGGACACTGCTGTAGGAGGCTGGGTTAGGGTGGACACTGCTGTAGGAGGGTGGGTGGGTTAGGGTGGACACTGCTGTAGGAGGCTGGGTGGGTTAGGGTGGAGACTGCTGTAGGAGGCTGGGTTAGGGTGGAGACTGCTGTAGGAGGCTGGGTGGGTTAGGGTGGACACTGCTGTAGGAGGGTGGGTTAGGGTGGAGACTGCTGTAGGAGGCTGGGTTAGGGTGGACACTGCTGTAGGAGGCTGGGTTAGGGTGGAGACTGCTGTAGGAGGTGGGTGGGTTAGGGTGGACACTGCTGTAGGAGGGTGGGTTAGGGTGGAGACTGCTGTAGGAGGCTGGGTTAGGGTGGACACTGCTGTAGGAGGAGGGTGGGTTAGGGTGGACACTGCTGTAGGAGGGTGGGTTAGGGTGGAGACTGCTGTAGGAGGGTGGGTTAGGGTGGACACTGCTGTAGGAGGGTGGGGGTTAGGGTGGAGACTGCTGTAGGAGGCTGGGTTAGGGTGGACACTGCTGTAGGAGGCTGGGTTAGGGTGGACACTGCTGTAGGAGGGTGGGTTAGGGTGGACACTGCTGTAGGAGGGTGGGTTAGGGTGGACACTGCTGTAGGAGGGTGGGTTAGGGTGGAGACTGCTGTAGGAGGCTGGGTTAGGGTGGACACTGCTGTAGGAGGCTGGGTTAGGGTGGACACTGCTGTAGGAGGGTGGGTTAGGGCGGAGACTGCTGTAGGAGGGTGGGTTAGGGCGGAGACTGCTGTAGGAGGGTGGGTTAGGGTGGACACTGCTGTAGGAGGGTGGGTTAGGGTGGACACTGCTGTAGGAGGCTGGGTTAGGGTGGAGACTGCTGTAGGAGGCTGGGTTAGGGTGGACACTGCTGTAGGAGGGTGGGTTAGGGTGGAGACTGCTGTAGGAGGGTGGGTTAGGGTGGACACTGCTGTAGGAGGGTGGGTTAGGGTGGAGACTGCTGTAGGAGGGTGGGTTAGGGTGGAGACTGCTCTGTAGGAGGGTGGGTTAGGGTGGACACTGCTGTAGGAGGCTGGGTTAGGGTGGACACTGCTGTAGGAGGAGGGTGGGTTAGGGTGGACACTGCTGTAGGAGGAGGGTGGGTTAGGGTGGACACTGCTGTAGGAGGCTGGGTTAGGGCGGAGACTGCTGTAGGAGGGTGGGTTAGGGCGGAGACTGCTGTAGGAGGAGGGTGGGTTAGGGTGGACACTGCTGACACTGCTGGGTGGATTAGGGTGTGTCCACATCCAAGCCTAGTCCCGACAGTGTACGCCACCACAACAGTGTACGCACGAATGCATCCATGTCCTCTTCTCTGAGTTTTCCAACACTCCAACTATACGAACATTGTTACGGTGTCGCGCATCCTCCATATATGTCACTCTTTCCTAGCGTTGATCTTTCACGAGTTGAGATTTGCGCTATACAAATCAAATGTGATTTGATTGATTTGATTTGAGTTACCGTTACTTCCCTTGTGTTGCATTCATCTTCCAGAGTGGAGCTACGAGTTTCAGCCTCAGTAATTCTACCTCAGAGCTGTTGAACCATTGTCTGAAGGGAATCAAGGCTTCTTTTCATTCCACCTATATCTGTCACGATGCCCTGTGATGAAGGAAGATTAATAGACACTAGAGAAACAGTACAATGGGGTAGTAGATGTCTCAGGAGAAATAGTATAGGGGGGGGAGCAGGTGTCTCTGGAGACACAGTACAGGAGGGAAGAAGATGTGTCAGGAGGAGCAGTTAAGGTGTAACCTGAAGAGATGGAGGTCTTCATTCTCCAAGGGAAGATGGGGAGTGATTCTGCAGTTCTGACAGCCGTGGGAAACTCGTTCCACCAGCAGGGGAGCCAGTATAGTGAAGAGACGTGCCCGGGCAGTGTGACTGCCACGTTGGCATAGAGGTGGTGGGGCCAGTTGGCCAGCAGAGGTGGAGCAGCTGAGTGAACAGGCTGAAGTTTGGAGGGTAACCATTGCTTGCAGGTTAGGCAGGGGTTGTCCCTTTTGCCGCCTAGTAAGCGAGCACCAGGGTCTTGAATCTGATACGAGCTGCTATCGGGAGCCAGTGAAGGAGGGGCGTAACGTGAGAGAATTTGGGGAGGTTGAATACCAGACGGGCAGCAGCATTCTGGATGAGCTGCAGAGATCTGATGGCGGAGGCAGGGAGCCCGGCCAGGAGTGCGTTGCAGAAGTCAAGGCGGGAGATGACCAGTGACTGGACCAAGAGTTGAGCTGCTTCTATGGTGAGGGACAGACGTATCCTTCTGATGTTGTAGAGAAAGAATCTGCAGGAGCGTGCTGTCGCAGCGATGTTTTCCGCACAGGATAGGCAGTTGTCCAGGATCACTCCAACGTTCTTGGCTGTCTGGGAGGAGGTTACAGTAGAGTTCTTAACTGTGATGGAGAGGTCTTGGAGAAGGCAGGCTTTCCCAGGGAGGAAGAGTCGATCAGTCTTGTTTAAGGTTGATCTTGAGGTGGTGGGCTGACATCCATGCAGAGATGTCAGCGAGAAACGCAGACACGTGTTGCCACATGTAGGTCAGAGGTGGGGGGAACGACAGGAAGAGTTGATTGTCGCCTGCCTAGCTGTGGTAGGAGAACCCATGTGAGGAGATTACCGAGCCAAGAGACTTGGTATAGAGGGAACAGTAAAGGCCCTAAGACAATCGTGCAGCTCAATTGCCATTTGCCAGAGAACACCAGGATTTGCAGGTTCGTCATTGGCTCCCCGTTCTCTTCACAGAAAAGAGCAGGTTCATGCTGAGCACATGTGACAGACATGAAAGAGTCTAGAGACGCTGTGGCGAACGTTATGCTACCTACAACATCATCCAGCATGACCGGTTTGGCGTATATGGCGTGTATTGTAATATTGTAATATTATATATTGTAATATTGTATGTTTTTGTAAATATATGTAGGTAATTGTATATTGTAATATTGTATGTTTTTGTGAATATATGCCTAATAGACTTTGCCTCCTAAAATCCAACCCCTTGTCCACGTCGTAGGAGGCGGAAGTTACAGGTGACATTTACCTCACTAGTAGCAGCACCTGTGATTTAGCTGGCAAACGGGGCACTGGTCTTGTATGTTTACATTTTCAAGAAATACTGAAAGCCTACTACTGCTTAGGGCAGTTGAAGACAAAAAGGATAAATGTTATATTTTCTCACCAACCTGCGAGGTTTAATGTTAAGTCTTAAATAAATTCATAAAGTCAAGTCTTAAATATGTCTGCCAAGTCTTAAATATGTTCAAGGCAAGTGAAGTCTTAAATATTGTCAAGGCAAGGGACTGAAATATTTTCAAGGCAAGGGACTCAGTGGTACAAAGTCCTTAAGTATTTGATCAAGGCAGTGGAACCTACTGTATATTTCGGTTTAGGGGATAGAACCTCACTTGTGTGGGGGGATTAAGACTGTGTTATTAAATGTTTTACTGTTTTATCTACTTCCCCTGCTTTTATATTCATGTTATGCTTGTATATGTTTTTATATTCACTATGAATGAATGAATGAATGGACTTTATTGTCATTGCTACAGTACAGGTACCAAACAACGAAATTTAGGAGGGGTGGCTCCCCTGGTGTTAGGAAAGGGAAAAAAATAAAATAAAATAAAAAACTTTTAGAAAAAGAATAAAATCACAAGAAGGTAAGGAGCTGGTTTACATAAATAAAGGCTATGTACACAATCCACTGTACTATACTGCACAGATAGTCAACTAGGGTTGTCATATTGCACAAAAGTATTTTTTCACGTTATTTAAAGTGTCCCAGTTTGCAGGCTTGAAATGTACATGTTTGTGCCTCAGCACTAGCTGCCATACAATCCGTCCAGACTGTCCTGGGCCCAGAACTTAGGCCTTTGCTGTGTTCAGGGCCTTGACGGCCCTGTGGTAGAAGCAGTTCTTCAGTCTGTTTGTCTTAGCGGCCAGGGTCCTGTACCTCCTTTTCGAGGGCAGCCTGATAAAGTGTACGTGCCCAGGGTGGGTCGGGTCCCTGGAGATCTTGGAGGCCTTCCTGAGACAGCGTGTGTTGTACAGCTCTTCCAGAGAGGGGAGGGGGCGCCGGTGATCTTCTGTGCTGTTCTCACGATATATGTTATATATATGTTTTTATTAGGGCTGGGACATTAACGCGTTCATTTCGATTAATTAATTACAGCAAAAATAAAGTGTTCACTTTTTTAACGCATTTTAATAGCATTATTATTAATTTTTATTTTATTTTGTATTTGCCCAGCCCTGCCACTTCTGTCCCTTGTGAGAGACCTTTCTCCCTTGAAGGCAACATAGTGCAAAAAAAGAGGGCAGCCTTGAGCTCTGAAAATGTAAACGGGCTAGTTTGTCTCAGCAACTGGCTGAAAGAGAAGTAGCAGTAGTAGAAGTACCTAGTCCTAGAGGCAATGAAAACGGTCCTTTTTTCTTTCTTTTTGCTGTTCTGTGACTGCTGTAGATGTGAGAGGGATGGTCGCTCCCAGTGCTGCTGAAGCCCCCTGCTGGAGAGAAAGTGAATTTCAGTCACTGTTGTGCGCAAAAATACTATGGCATACTCAATGAAATCAAC
>NC_137675.1:5673782-5801282 GCF_963989245.1 Nansenia antarctica | reverse complement strand
GACAAGTAGCCAGTGAAGCATTGCAAGGATGGGAGTGATATGGTCTTGTCTCTTGGAATTTGTTAAAAAGTCTGGCAACTGAGCTTTGAGTAGGAGATGGGAGACGGCCTTTTGGCTGAGGGAATTCCAATAATTAATTTGTGATGAAATTAATGCATGGATAACTTTTTAAAGGTCCGCTTAAGATTTAGTTTTTGAAAATACTTAATAGATTTTTTATTTATTGAACTACTTTCACTACTTTGTGTGTGTGTGTGTGTGTGTGTGTGTGTGTGTGTGTGTGTGTGTGTGTGTGTGTGTGTGTGTGTGTGTGTTATTGAGCTTACAGTATGTGCAGGGATGCATTCGAGTGCAATACAGGAATATTCGAGTGACAGTCCGAAAAGTAAACTGTTTGAATGAAAGCTAAATATTATTCTGAAATTGTCCAACTTGAAAGAGAGCGTATTATGATTTATCATCTCACTAAAGATACAGAAACATTCACAAGGCATGCTCTTCCTTTTCATTTGTATCTGACATTTACAGAACAGAAATGGATTAATATAAATTCAATTAATGTTATTGTCCCAGAAGAAAAATTCCTTGTGCATCCAGGAGTTACAACCAATTTTTTAAAAAACATACTGTATGCATTGTATATCCCACGGTCACCATGACAACACAATATAGTCGCCTACCCATCCATGTAAAAGAGCCCCCTGTTGGTGGTTTGAGAGTATGACAGCTGGTTGGTCATCCTGAGGAAGTTGTATTCTCTGCTGCCCTCTATTGGACAGAGGAGAGAACTACAACACTACTGGGTTTCAGTTACTCTTCTGCAACAGAACATGCACTCCACTTATAAGAATCACATCAGAACTGGACCATTTTGATTATGATGACGGAAAGTTCATCATCCACATGATAGTTTAAAAGCTGTGTGTGTGTGTGTGTGTGTGTGTGTGTGTGTGTGTGTGTGTGTGTGTGTGTGTGTGTGTTGGACGGGTCAATGTCACTGGATCATTAGAAATAACATTCTTATCTACCTGCAGTTGCAGCTCCACTTCACACTGGGGACAGTTGTCAAATTAAGTACAACAAATAACCCCATAGTTTAAAAGCTGCTTGCTAGACCCATATTGACCCATATTGTTTTCGAACCCTATTGTCACAGTTTGGCCACTGACATGTGGTCAGTATCGCTGACAGCGTTTTCAATCCAAAGTGAGGAGGCCTACTTTGTTGTTCCAAGATGGCGGCGTGTTCACACGCGAGGCTGGCGGAGCTCCTATCATCGGTGCTTTCTAGGGTTTTTAAGTACATTTGTATGTACTTTTTTATTTCAGTATTTATAGGGAACTGTTGTGTAAATAGTACCTACAGCAGGCACGACTTACTAGAAGTTGGTACGCAAAACGAGAAGACAGTAACAGCGGAGTTCCTGAAACAACAAAGGATTCCTCACGATATCGCCCGCTCACCGGGAGAACAATGGTACACAATCCCAACCCTGAGGCGCAAACGTCGGCGTAGGGACCGCAAGCAACGACGGGGCTGCAGGGGAGGCCTGCTAGCTAGGCTGAGGAAGTGCCTAGAAGAGTATATTCCTCTCTAACGTAAGATCCCTAGCTAACAAGATGGACGAACTGAGACTGCACCAACAACACCGTGGGGGATAGCTGTGTGATTATTCTCACAGAAACCTGGCTCAGCGCTTCCATTGTTGATTCTGCGGTTGCGTTACAAGGCCGCTCTTTACACTGAGCGGACAGGACATTGCTTAGCGAGAAGACGCGCAGAGGCGGCCTGATCATATCTACGAAGGACAGCTGGTGCTTAAACACAAAAACTGTAAGTAGCCACTGCTCCCCAGACCTGGAATACTTGACTGTTAAATGCCGACCCACATACCTCCCGGGGGAATTCAACGCAGTGTACATAACAGCTGTTTACATCGCACCAAACGCGGATGCTAGCTTAGCATTAGCCCGGCTACATGACGTCATCAGTGGTGGACGGAGCACAGATCCTCAAGCAGTACATATAATCGGGGGGGACTTTAATCATGCTGACGTGAAGGTAGTACTACCCAGGTTTTATCAGCATGTTAAATGTGCAACAAGAGGAGATAACACACTGGACAAGGTATACACCAACATCAAGCTTGCCTACAAGGCTAGACCGCTAGCTCATCTAGGCATGTCTGACCACGTGTCCATCCTCCTGATCCCAGCCTACACTCCCATGAGGAAAAGTGCCCCCATCACCACTAAGACTGTCAGAACCTGGCCAGCAGGGTCCGCTCCACTGCAGATCTGCCTGAATGACACCTCATGGCAGGAATATGAGCATGAGGACCTGGAACAGTTCACGTCGTCGGTTCTGAACCACATAGTGAACTGCACCAACTCAGCCACCGTGGACAAACGTGTCCGGGTCTACCCCAACACGACTGAGAAGGTCCGACAACTGCTCAAGGAGAGGAACAACGCCTTCTCAGCGAAGGACAAACTGCTGTACAACACCACCAGGGTTAACCTAAACCGTGGCATCCGGGAGGCCAAGGCAGACCACAGAGAGAAGATTGAGGAATGCTTCCTGAGCAACGACTCCAGGCGGGTGTGGCAGGGGGTTCAGCACATGACAAACTTCAGAGCCAACAGGCTCACAGCCGCTGAGGGCGACCCCCTGCTGGCCGAAGAGCTGAACTCCTTCTACGCCCGGTTCGACGAGGGGCGAACGGAGGTAACCACAACACAAACACCACTCTCTCCAGCTCTCAGCAGCCTCACCCTCACAGAGCATGAAGTGAGACGCGTGCTGAAGGCGGTGGACCCCAGAAAAGCCTCAGGGCCGGATGGCGTCCTGGGACGAGTGCTGAGGGACTGCGCCGACCAGCTGGCCGGGGTTTTCACCAACATCTTCAACCAGTCCCTGTCCCACGCCACCATCCCACCCTGCCTGAAAACCTCAACAATCATCCCAGTCCCGAAGAAAAGCACGGTGAGCTGCCTAAACGACTACCGCCCGGTGGCACTCACACCAATCATCATGAAGTGCTTCGAGAAACTGGTCCGGGCCCACATAGTCACACGCCTCCCGCCCAACCTGGATCCATACCAGTTCGCCTACAGAGCCCACAGGTCTACAGAGAACGCCATCGCGACGACTCTCCACTCCACTCTATCCCACCTGGAGAGGGGGAACAGCTACGCGAGACTGCTCTTTGTGGACTTCAGCTCTGCCTTCAACACTATCCTTCCAGACAGGCTAGTGACCAAACTACTAGACCTGGGACTATCACACTCCATCTGTGCATGGATCAAAGACTTCCTGTCTGACCGCCCCCAGAGGGTGCGGGTGGGCTCCCACACCTCCACAGCCCTCAGACTCAGCACTGGGTCCCCCCAGGGCTGCGTGCTAAGCCCCATCCTCTACAACCTCTACACCTACGACTTCACCCCCGTCCACCCCAGCAACTCCATCATAAAGTTTGCAGACGACACCACCGTGGTGGGCTGCATCTCGGGGGGGGACGAGGCGGCGTACAGGGATGAGGTGGAGCAGCTGGGCAAGCTGTTCAAGGTTAACAACCTGCTGCTGAACCAGTCAAAGACCCAGGAAATCATCGTGGACTTCAGGAGGAAAAAATCTGAGGTCCAGCCCCTGCTCGTCGATGGAGGGAGCGTGGAGAGAGTCTCAACTCTCCGATTCCTGGGGGTGCACATACAGGATGACCTGTCCTGGAGGACCAACACAGAAGCCATCATCAAGAAGGCACAACAGCGGCTCTACTTCCTGAGAGTCCTCAGGAAATACCACCTCAGACAGGAGCTGCTTGTGACCTTCTACCGCTGCACAGTGGAGAGCATCCTCACCTACTGCATCTGCGTGTGGTTCTCCAGCTGCACAGCCGCAGAGAGGAAAGCGCTACAGAGAGTCGTGAGATCGGCCCAGAAGATCATCGGCGCCCCCCTCCCCTCTCTGGAAGAGCTGTACAACACACGCTGCAACACACGATCCCACCCTGGGAACGAACTTTTTGTTCGGCTGCCCTCAGGCAGGCGGTTCAGGACCATGTCCGCAAGGACAAATAGACTGAAGCTCAGCTTCTACCCTAGGGCCATTCAGGCCCTGAACACAGCAAAGACCTAGGTTCTAGGCCCTGGACAATCTAGACAATTTGATGGCAGCTACTAGATTGTAATCATAAGTGCAATACTGAAATACAACATGTGAACATTTCAAACCTGCAAACTGCGACACTTTAAATGAATGTGCAATACTATGTGCAATATGACAACCCTCGTGTACATAAGGTTCAGAGATAGGAAATGTTAGGATATTTATAGCATAGCATAGAGTACAGCACAGTGTTTTATTTGTATAGTATAGTAGTATAGTATAGTGGATAGTGTATATAGCCTTTATTTATGTAAACCAGCTCTTTTTCCCTTCTTGTTTTAGTATTTTTTTCCTCGCACCAGGGGAGCCCCCCCTCCTAAATTTCGTTGTATGGTACCTGTACTATATCAATGACAATAAAGACCATTCATTCATTCATTCATTCATTCATTTATTTAATGCTCTTTTATGAATGGAATGTTGTTATTTCATTGCAGGATAAGAGGCCTATGCACACGTCTAAATGAACAGGTCATCTGTATTCAGAAGAAACCAAAACCAAGCGACTGTGGTGGGACTCGAACCCAGAACTTTTGAAACCCCACCACTGAGAAGCCTCCGAAAGGACGTGGAGCTTCAAAACAATCTTTCTGGGAGTGCACGCTCAAATGCAAGGCACCGCTGGGACTCGAACCCAGGATCTCCTGTTTACTAAACAGGCACTTTGGCCGACTAAGCCGCAGTGCCTGTAAATACTCATCTTGACTGATTTGTCAGTAAACTTGCAAGGTCAAATCAGATAGAAGGTGGAAAGTGGAAATTGTGTTGTGAGCAGGGTTCAAACCTGTGCGGGGAGACTCAATGGATCTTAAGTCCAATGCCTTAAACGCTTGGCCGCTGATTTCATTGTTACAGTTTTCTCCGGAACTTGAAATGTGTACCGTACAGGAGAGGAACTGACAAAGGCTTTGGGAAGCACCATTACTTCCAAGTATCCTGCAGCTCAACAGTTCATTTGATCTGAATATCAGGTTTTCAGAGTTGAGTCGAGTCCATGTACATAAAGACAGACGCTGTTGTCTCAGCGCTGTGAGCAGGGTTCGAACCTGCGCGGGGAAACCCCATTGGATTTCGAGTCCAACGCCTTAACCACTCGGCCATCACAGCTGTGCTGGTGGACCTTCTGTACCGCCTGGTCCTTCTGCACCGCCTGGTCCCATCACAGCTGTGCTGGTGGACCTTCTGCCCTGCCTGGTCCCATCACAGCTGTGCTGGTGGACCTTCTGCACTGCCTGGTCCCATCACAGCTGTGCTGGTGGACCTTCTGTACCGCCTGGTCCTTCTGCACCGCCTGGTCCCATCACAGCTGTGCTGGTGGTCCTTCTGCCCTGCCTGGTCCCATCACAGCTGTGCTGGTGGACCTTCTGCACCGCCTGGTTCCATCACAGCTGTGCTGGTGGACCTTCTGCATCGCCTGGTTCCATCACAGCTGTGCTGGTAGACCTTCTGCCCTGCCTGGTCCCATCACAGCTGTGCTGGTGGACCTTCTGCACCGCCTGGTTCCATCACAGCTGTGCTGGTGGACCTTCTGCATCGCCTGGTTCCATCACAGCTGTGCTGGTAGACCTTCTGCCCTGCCTGGTCCCATCACAGCTGTGCTGGTGGACCTTCTGCACCGCCTGGTCCTTAGTGAAGACAGTCTTTTCAGGGTCTAGACCTGGACCACAGTTTGCTTATTGAGGAAGTCTCAATCATCTTCATTACAGAAAGACACTTTGATTTGAGAAATCAACATGACCTGTTTTTCCTTGGCTCTGTTTAGATATGTAACCCCTTTTTGACTTGACTCGACAATTAGTGGAAAGTGTGATGCAGCCTTACAACGTGAGGCATGATTTTGTTAGCTGCACGCTGTGAGCAGGGTTCAAACCATGGGGGGTATTCCATCAACGTTGCTAAAGGAAAATCTAGGCTTATTTTGATAAGTCTCGCGAGAGTGTTACCTTCAAAAGGAGAGCAACCCCATGGATTTACTCCAAATGGTTCAAGAACAGCTTTCAGTTTACTTTGAGTAAACATTGGATAGGCGTTTTAGGCTAATTATACAGGAACGGTAACAGGTTAACACACTGCACCAGGTCCCCAGAATAGCTGGGGAGAAAACCCGACAAGACCCTGTTTTGGTGTGAGCGCAAACTCAAATGCAAGGCACCGCTGGGATTTGAGCCCAGGATCTACTGTTTACTAGACAGGCACTTTGACCAACTAAGCCACGGCGCCAGCAAATACTCATCTTGAGTAAACCTGCAAGGTCAAATCAGATGGAACAAGCTTGTATTCAGTGTAGGCCGCCCCTCCTGCCAAACCAGAGAGGATTTGACCGGGTCTATGAGGGTCTGGACGTCCCTGGGTGGGCTCGAACCACCAGCCTTCCGGTTAACAGCTGAAGGCACTAACCAATTATTATAATTTTTTACCAGATCATTATTTATCTTTTATTATCAAACATTCATCATTTACATTGTTTACAGTGTACACTTATTGTTTACTTATTTACACATTACAACACATAGGTAGGCATCAGCCCCCTATCAACTCAGAAAAAAAACTATAAAATAAAATAAATAAAAACACAACAATTCATTCAAAATCCTAAACCCTCCATCCTCCCCCACAGTTATAGAGGTGCTCCGTTCCCCAAACACCTTCTCAAAATGTCTCCTTCCCCACATACATCCTTATCATCCCCACATTCCTTCTCTCCAGAGCCTCACACACCACCCTCTTTTCATAATGAGCCACATTCCTTCTCAGCCTGACCGCATACCTCCTGTGACTCAATACATAATTCAACAAATTCACATTACACCCTTTCTTCTTTCCCACCACCCCAAACAAACACAGCTTCTTCCCATTCATCTCCTCCACATACCCTCTTTCTCAGTTCCCACTAATCAGCTCTTTCATCTTCTCCATATATATATCTTCTCCCCAGTCTCCCACACTCCACGTATTGGTGCATAAATGTCTCCGCTGCTTCCCCACATACATCACACATCCTTTCAATATTTGCATCAAACTTACCGTTATCGTTAAATATCCTATTATGCCTCAGTAAAAAAATCCATCTCCTCACATTCTATGGAGTTCCACTTCAACTTCAAAGTTCTCCCACACCCTTCCCAACCTAATCTCTGGAAATACTCTCCCCCATACTTTGTCTGAAGCCGGCCTCCTCACCTTCCCACTCGTCTGCTTCTACCACAGGGCCGTCCAGGCCCTGAACACAGCAAAGACCTAAGTTCTGGGCCCTGGACAGTCTGGACGGATTGATGGCAGCTGCTGGACTGAAAAAATCAGGTGTAGTGCTGAGGCACAAACATGTACATTTCAAGCCTGCAAACTGTGACACTTTAAATAACGTGAAAAAATACTATTGTGCAATATGACAACCCTAGTTGACTATCTGTGCAGTATAGTACAGTGGATTGTGTACATAGCCTTTATTTATGTAAACCAGCTCCTTACCTTCTTGTGATTTTTTTTCTTTTTCTAAAAGTGTTTTTTCCCCCCTTTCCTAACACCAGGGGAGCCACCCCTCCTAAATGTCGTTGTTTGGTACCTGTACTGTAGCAATGACAATAAATAAAGTCCAGTCAGTGTCCTGTATATCATCCTCGTCTTCACGCCTTCCATTTTAACTGTTTTACCTCCCCCTCACCTATAAAGAACTCCACCTCCCTCTCCCTTCTCCTCCACCTCCCTCTCCCTTCTCCTCCACCTCCCTCTCCCTTCTCCTCCACCTCCCTCTCCCTTCTCCTCCACCTCCCTCTCCCTTCTCCTCCACCTCCCTCTCCCTTCTCCTCCACCTCCCTCTCCCTTCTCCTCCACCTCCCTCTCCCTTCTCCTCCACCTCCCTCTCCCTTCTCCTCCACCTCCCTCTCCCTTCTCCTCCACTTCCCTCTCCCTTCTCCTCCACCTCCCTCTCCCTTCTCCTCCACCTCCCTCTCCCTTCTCCTCCACTTCCCTATCCACTATTAAACTGTTTTACCTCCCTCTCCCTTCTCCTCCACCTCCCTCTCCCTTCTCCTCCACCTCCCTCTCCCTTCTCCTCCACTTCCCTATCCACTATTAAACTGTTTTACCTCCCTCTCCCTTCTCCTCCACCTCCCTCTCCCTTCTCCTCCACCTCCCTCTCCCTTCTCCTCCACTTCCCTATCCACTATTAAACTGTTTTACCTCCCTCTCCCTTCTCCTCCACCTCCCTCTCCCTTCTCCTCCACCTCCCTCTCCCTTCTCCTCCACTTCCCTATCCACTATTAAACTGTTTTACCTCCCTCTCCCTTCTCCTCCACCTCCCTCTCCCTTCTCCTCCACTTCCCTATCCACTATTAAACTGTTTTACCTCCCTCTCCCTTCTCCTCCACCTCCCTCTCCCTTCTCCTCCACCTCCCTCTCCCTTCTCCTCCACTTCCCTATCCACTATTAAAGAACTCCACCTCCCTCTCCCTTCTCCTCCACCTCCCTCTCCTTTCTCCTCCACTTCCCTATCCACTATTAAAGAACTCCACCTCCCTCTCCTTTCTCCTCCACTTCCCTATCCACTATTAAAGAACTCCACCTCCCTCTCCCTTCTCCTCCACTTCCCTATCCACTATTAAAGAACTCCACCTCCCTCTCCCTTCTCCTCCACCTCCCTCTCCCTTCTCCTCCACTTCCCTATCCACTATTAAAGAACTCCACCTCCCTCTCCCTTCTCCTCCACCTCCCTCTCCCTTCTCCTCCACCTCCCTCTCCCTTCTCCTCCACTTCCCTCTCCCTTCTCCTCCACCTCCCTCTCCCTTCTCCTCCACTTCCCTCTCCCTTCTCCTCCACTTCCCTATCCACTATTAAATGACAGCATGCTAGACTAGGCTGTTGAGCATCCCATCTGTGCTGACATTATGTCAAGTCAGCTTTATTTGTATAGCATGTTTATATACAGCAGTGGCTGAACCAAAGTGCTTCACAGTTGTAGAACAGATCAAATGCAGGAAATAAATAAGATGCACAATGCACACAATACAATGCAATACAAGATATGGTCAAGTTAAAAAGAGAAGATGAAAGGACTAAAAACAATAAAACAATAAAAGCCAGGGACCTACAATAAAAACTATAAAATAATAAAAGCCAGGGACCGATGGCTAAGTGGGGGGGGAAGGCTATGTAGCAAAGGAAACCTCATCAAAGATGCAGGCCTGGAATCGATTCGGGCCGACCTGGGGCCTCATTTATAAACATGTATACACACAAGAGAAGGCGTACGCCCCTTTTACACAACCTTTGGGATTCATGAAAAACAAACTTGGCGGAAGAATGTGCGGTCCTCCACGCACACTGTGACCGATGGCAGAAGAATGAAAGCGGTGAGAGCGCGAATCCAAAGCACTAGTCCACCAGGGATGGACTATCCCTTGGTCTGTGTCTTTGATATGGTGTCCTCAAGGTTGAGCATGTAGCTCAGTGGCTGAGCTATTTGATAACAGAGCCTGCCACGTTTCCAGCCAATGGACTCTCCCCCTTGTTCTTGCTTTTTCCTCTTCCTCCTCCTCTACTTTGCGGCTTCCTCTACTTGCGGCTGTGGCGCAGGAGGTACAGCCGCCGTCTAATGATCGCAAGGTCTGCAGATCGGCGGTTCGAGCCCCGGCTGGCCACATGTCGAAGTGTCCTTGGGCAAGACACTGAACTCCAACTTGCTCCCAGTGAGCGGGCCGGTGCCTTGCATGGTAGCTTGCCGCCATTGGTGTGTGAATGTGTGTGTGAATGAGAGGCCGTTGTAAAGCGCTTTGGATAAAGGCGCTATGTAAGTGCAGTCCATTTTACTTTTTCATTATTATCCCCCAAGATATTTGCTTTCTTCGATGAGCTGGTTACGTGTCTGCCATGAGAAAAAAATTAAAAGCAAGGGAAAGAGCAGAGGAAAGACATGGGCCCCTCAGGAAAAAGAAACACAATTTGCATCGGCCGGGAATCAAACCTGGCTCAACTGGTTGGAAAGCAGCTACGCTCACCACTAGGGCCAGTAGCGCCAATGCTTGCATATGACCAATGCGGGACCACGACAATGGTATGACATTCCATGACTCACCCCTTCAACAATGCACACACAATGGAGGGAATCTCCCTGCTTTACTAGGTATAGTTGGTCTAGGCGTATGATTCTTGCTTAGGGTGCGAGAGCTCCTGGGTTCAAATCACGGAAGAACTCTTTGACTAAAGCTCTTACCAGCTGGGACCACCGAATGAAAGTGCTTTAGTTACATGCTGTGCCCAGATCAGGTCAAAAAGCCTTACCCTGACCGGGAGTGAAGACAGGTTTGAGACCGCAAGCATGGTGGGCCCCTCAGGAAAAAAGAAGTTGCATTGGCCCGGAATCAAACCTAGCTCACCTGGGTGGAAGGAAGCGATGCTCACCACTATAGCTCCAATTCTCACCTATGACAGCATACTATCGCTTTGTGTCCCAAAAATACCTGCAGCTCAAGGATGGAGATTGATAACAGAGACTTCCGTGCTCCACGTCAATTGACTCTCCCCCTTTTTCTTGCATTTTACTCTCCTCCACTCCTTTCTCATTCTATCTCTTGCCACCCCTATCCCGCAGGATATATGTATACTGTCCCACCATGCACTGTAATACTGTATACTGTCCAACCAGCACTGTAATACTGTATACTGTCCCACCAGCACTGTAATACTGTATACTGTCCCTCTTTGTCTGGCATAGTGCCCCTTCAGCTGATGTACGCCTGAAGTTATCAAAATGGAACAGATCCACACACACACACACACACACATACACACACACACACACACACACACACATACACATACACACACACACATACACACACACACACACACACACACACCCTCACACACACACACACACACACGCACACACACACACACATGCATAAACACAGTACTCACATGAATTGGGAGTGCAGTCTCTACTAGAGAAAGAGAAATCGGACCTTGATGGTCTTTTAATGGCCACACACGGCAGTTTTACACTCTGATCACTCACATGCAAGTTTTAGGTGAACACACACACAAACACAAGCACATGCACTCCGGCAAGATGGTGACATGTCTGCCAGGAGACAATGCTTTTAAAAGCAAGGGAAGGAGAAGAGCCGCAGGCATGAGCCCGTCAGGAAGAGGGAACATAAGTTGCATTGGCCGGGAATCGAACCCGGGTCAACTGCTTGGGAAGCAGCTATGCTCACCACTATACCACCAATGCATTCATGAGAGTAGGTGGGACCGCAACAATTATATGACCATCCACGACCACCACATTCATATGACCATACGGTACTTACCCTTTCAACCGTTCGCGGGGTCCACAGGCATGGGAAGAGGGAACATAATTTGCATTGTCCGGGAATTGAACCCGGGTCAGCTATGCTCACCACTACCACCAATGGTTGAATGTGACCATGGTATGATATGGTATGACCATCAAGGACCATCACATTCATCTGACGATCCGCCCCTTCAAAATTTGCCGGGGTCTTAGTTGTCACTTTAATTTCATGAGTTCATGAGTTGCTTTCTGGTGGAAAGAGCCACCGGTTTATCTGATCAGGAATCGATTCGGGGCGCGACAGAGAGTGCCAAATCGTGACGTTAGAATTATAAGGTTCTATTTCCATTTTTGGTCAAAATTTAGTTTTTTACATAATCTGATCCATTAGGTGTTTATTAATGCCTGTGTGGTGTTAATTTTAAAATGTTGAAATTCTTTAGTTAGTAATTAATAAAAATACAAAGGTTCCATCTCACAAAACATAATGGAATGTAAAAACTTTGACGCTCAATATCTCTGAACTACCCTAAACGGAGATAGAACCTTATCATTCTAAGCTCACGAAATCCTAACAACTAGGGATAGGTCCTTTGCCTGCATTTTTGATGAGGTGTCTGTCCTTTGCTAGATAATGTTCTAAGTGTCCTGACTCAGCATAGACATGCCAGTCAACAACATACTCTGTGTCCCAAAAATCCCTGCAGCTCAATGTTGGGGATATATCTTAGAGGTAGAGTGTATGCTTTGCATGTCTGAGGTCCATGATTCAATTCCCTGCATCTCCAAGAAGTTCTTGGATGAAGCCTATATTTTGGGCAGTGGCATATACTGCTTCTGTATCCAACAGTGAGCCTCTAAGTTGTAAATGTGAAGAACTGGCAGCTTTCTCGTCACCCTTCGATAGCTCAGTTGGTAGAGTGGAGGACTGTAGGTTCAACAGCAGCAATCCTTAGGTCACTGGTTCAAATTCGGCTCGAAGGAGACTTCCATTTTTCCTTCTCAACGACTTTTAACAATGAGGCATGGGAGGTTGAGGGTTGTAATCTTGACAAAACGTATTCCCTGATTGAGAATCGAAACCAGGCTGTGGCGGTGAGAGCTCAGAATCCTAAACACTAGACCACCAGGGACTGACCGTTGGCCTGTATCTTTGATGTGATGGCCTTTTCTACATAATCTTCCTGACTCAGACATGATAGACATGAGGGTCAACAGCATACTCAGCTCAAAGTTGGGGATGTAGCTCAGTGACTGAGTCAACAGAGCCTGCCAAGCTTCATGTTCTATCGGTGCTGTGGCTTAGCTGGTGTTATGTCTATTGAAAGGCAGAAATAGCTCAGTTGGTGTGCGTTAGACTGAAGATCTAAAGGTCCCTGGTTCGATCCCTGGTTTCGGTAATATGTTTAGGAATTATATTCCACAACAGGCTTTGGCTGAGCACCTCAAAAGAAGATTTGCGGAATTGTCAATCTTTTTTCAACTCACTCATATGCTAAGTGAGTAAGTATGCAAGTCTACTAATTGAACTATTTCCCCAACGTATAGCACTGGTCAATAGATACCCGCACTAGCCAACAGCTGCACCATCTAGCTGACAGACAATGCATTTCCAGTTTCCACAGCATACTCTACCTATCATTTAATAGGGGATTGGGAAGTGGAGGAGAAAGGGGAGAGAGGTGGAGTTCTTTATAGGTGAAGGGGAGGTCAAAATTAAAATGGGAGGTGTGAAGATGAGGATGATATACAGGATACTGAGGAGCGAGAAGGTGAGGAGGCCAGCTTCAGAGAAAATATGAGGAGAATTTGAGTAAACGTGATCACACAGTGTTCCATTTCCAACACTTTCCTACTTTTGCATTCATTTTGTCAATTATCCAAGCTAGCATTAGGGATTCACATTGTTTGAAATGACGTTCTTGTGTGAAGGACCTTGTGGCGCAAAGGTAGTGCGTCTGACTCCAGATCAGAAGGTTGCGTGTTCAATTCACGTCAGGGTCATGGTGTTTTAGTTGTCAGTATGTAAGTCTTTGTCCCGCAGAAGAAGTGAGATGTCAAGATATGGAAATGCAGGATGAACATCTCACTCCCAATTAGAAGCTCACATGTTCATATCATGCAGGGTCAGGATTAGATTAGATTCAAAATTGCACAAGTACTGAGCCAATGAAATGTAGTTTGGCATCTAACCAGATAGTGCAGGTTATTTTAGCTGTGAGCATGTAAACCTTTGCCCAGTAGTTGAATGAAAATGCCACTGAGAAGATATGGAAATGCAGGATGAACAATCTCTTTCCACTGTCGCAAGGATGTAGTCGATAGAGCAGCAAAATGGAATTTAGCCCGACCAGGGGGGTATTCCATCAATATGGCTAAAGGAAAATCCAGGCTTATTTTGAGTCTTGCGAGATTCATCAAAATAAGGCTGGATTTTTTAAAATAAATCTCATGGGATTTATCAAAATAAGCCTGGATTGTCCTTTAGCGACATTGATGGAATACCCCCCAGGACTAGAATCCTAGTCCCTCAGATTAAATCAGTGACGCTTTATTTAAAAATCTGCATTTACATAATTTACAGTACTTTATTTACACATTACAACACATAGGTAGGCACCAATGACTATCGTATTAGGTGTAGGCATTTTTAGAACACTTTGAGCCGGTTTCACAGACAAGGCTTAAGCTTAATCCTAGACAAAAAATCATCTTCAATGGAGATTTTGGATTGAAAGTGTGATTTAGACCAGGACTAGGCTTAAAGGGCTCTGCACACAGCGTGCGATTTCTGTTGGCGTCAACGTTCCATTTTGAAGTTTGAATGGAAGTCTATGAGAACATCGCATTTACCCACACACGGCCCCGATTTTAATCGCACAGCGAACATTCGATTCCATTCATTTTGAATGGGACAAAGCACACGTCGTGCGAGTTTTGTCGCACTGTCAAATTTGTGCTTTTCCCATTCAAAATGAATGGAATCGAATTTTCGCCGTGCGATTAAAATCGGGGCCGTGTGTGGGTAAATGCGATGTTCTCATAGACTTCCATTCAAACTTCAAAATGGAACGTTGACTCGCAACAGAAATCGCACGCTGTGTGCAGAGCCCTTAAGCCTTGTCTGTGAAACCGGCCCTTTATTTTAGGGGACGATGAGTTAAGGACTGCACCAAGTGACTACTACAACCATCGGGAACTACAATTCCCACAATCCACTGAGGCTCGTTTTTGCGATTGCGTCACGTATGCGACGAAGTGGTACCAAACAAAATCTTCGGCGGTGTGTTCGTGGATAACTGTTACGGATAAAGGTAACAAAACAATTTAAAAATACATATATGCCTTCCAAACCTATTAATTTAAATAATCGTTTAGAATGTAATATATTACAGCAAAATACGTGTAGAAATGTAAGCCGAGTGAGTGCCAATGCTCGTCGTTTAGCCAGCCAGTCTTAACAAACCCCCATACCACCGTTGTTCAACATCCAATGCTTCTCAGTGATGACTAACAGCGATCTTTAAAAAAAATATATATATAGTTAAGAACCTTCAAAATGTATAACGCAGGAGGTGCCATATATTGCAAACTATCCGGCGACGATCTTAGAATATAAATTATTTTTGCCAGGTTCTACTCTGCACTGCAGACTCGACTGTGCAGGAACTTGGTGACGTAGTTCCCCCTCTTTTTTCCACAGGAGGAGCATTGATCTTGGAACCCACAATCTTGAGCGTTTTGTCTTAGTGAGACGACAGGAGAACCACCTTGTGATGGAAGGAGAGCAGCCTCAGGAAGAAAGCACCAAAGCCCAGGCCCCTACATCTAGCTCCAAGAAGCCAGAAAAGGCCATCTACGTGCCCAAGAAAAAGCAGGACGGGGGCCCCAAAGACAAGACCCAAACCCAGGGAGAGGCCAAACCCAGACCCAGGCCTCGTTACACAGACAAGGCCCGGAAGAATGCCAAGAACAAGAAGGACAAAAGCGGAGGAGGAGGCGCTAAGGGACAAGACGGAGGCGGAGACGGAGGCGGAGACGGAGTTCTGAACGGCGGCGAGGAGAAGGTCCAAGGTGAGGCGGAGACACCGAAAGACGAACAGCCCGCCACACTGGACCAGGAAGGGGGAGACGGGGAGGTGGGCTCCCGTCTGGAGGCGGGGACGGAGGCGTCTCCTCAGCAGCAGCAGGAGGAAGAGGAGGAGGAGGAGGAGGAGGAGGACGGTTGGGATGCTCTCTTCAATGACGACGGGGAGTGTCTTGACCCTCACGTACTAGAGGAGGTGAGCAGTGTTTAAGTCCTCTCCCCTGGTCACTGTCAGCTCTCGCATAGGGTGACCAGCAATCTGAGTCACTGTTGGAAGTTGTGTCGGTCATTCTCTCCTCCCTTATTGTCTCTTTCTTTTCTGGCACAGTGTACAGTGTTGAGTGTCTAGTCCCATTTCATTTCACTGCATGTTTTACTTTGTATTTCTGTGCATGTGACAAATAAAGCACCCTTGAACCTTTCTCCTCTTGTCTCTTCCTCTCTCCTCCTTTCCCTTCCTCTCTCTTCCCTCATTCTAAAATGAATCTCTCACCACTCTCTCTGTCATATTTCAAATAAAAGCCAACTTTGTTGATGTAGCCTATTTCACACGCAGACGCAGGCCAACAAAGAAGTTTGAACACATTACACCAATCCTGAGATCCCTGCACTCGCTACCAGTCTCTCAGAGAATTGGATTTAAAATACTCCTAATTACATACAAATCACAAAATGGTCTTGGACCAAAAATACATATCAGATCTTCTCGCCCCCTATATTCCAGCAAGGCTCCTTAGGTCAGCTGAGACTAATCAGCGAATCATTCCAAGAGTGAAAACAAAACACAGTAAAGCAGCATTCAGTCACTCTGCCGTATGCTCCTGGAACAAACTCTCTGAAGAAATCAAACAGGCCCAAACCCTACAAATATTCAAAACTAAGCTAAAAACCTTCATGTTCTGCAGCAGGTGGTTAAACACTAACACTCTATCTAGGCCTTTTATCTAGGGATGCACGATATGCATTTTTTCCCTACCGATACCGATGTTTACCCGCTTCTCGTGGCCGATAACCGATATGAGTACCGATATGAGAACAGATGTAATTTCACAGTTGATAACCTGTAGTTCATGCACACCTGAAGGTAAGAAAGGCTATGTAGTGAGCAAAGATTGATGATTTAATATTCCATAGTGATCTCACCAAATCTAACTTACATCACTATTGTTAACACAACAAAGAGAACACTTCTGACTCTTCAAATGTTCATTTATTATTTCCTCTAACAAACTAAATCTGTTATAGACAGTGCACAATGCTTTTTTTTAGCCAAGATCTGGCCTCCTTTTATGAAAACAAAAAAGGCTCACCTAAGAGTAATTAGATCCAAAAAGTGTCAAAAATAAAGTGCATCTTGTCTATCCCTGTAAATTGGAAATGCATAAATAAAATATCAATAAATAAATAAAGTGCATCAGTCAATACAAAAATAAAGACTTTTATAGAACCAAAAGTTTTATAGAACTTTTACAGAAACTAGTGCCAAATGGCTGCTTAGTCTGCAGATAAACAGAATGACACAAGGCACATAGTAGGCTACACTAGTATGCTTAATAAAGCAACTGAAAAGGGCTGGGCTATGCTACTTTTAGTGCATGAGGATGAGGTAGGTTGTGATAAAACGTATCTGGCTTACGCTAGTATCGATCAGACTATGGATGTGTGTGGCGACTGTATCATACAGAGCAGGCAGGCACACGTCTGCAAAATAGCGGCGGCTTGGGAGTGTATACCGGGGCTCTAAATGTGAAATAAGCTGGCGAAATCCTTTATCTTCTACTACAGAGAAAGGCTGGTCGTCGAGGGCCATAAACTCCATTATTTTTTCATTGATTGCTTGAGCCTTTGAGCTGTCTCGAGTAAACTTCCTGCAGTTTTCAAACGAGTGTTCAATAGGCACAGCAGCTTTTTTTTTCCGCGGCTAGGCTACCTTCTGCTACTAGTGCTTGATATTCCTTCCATACAGCGTGCTTGCAATGGTGAATCTTAAGGTGACTTATGAGATTCGTTGTGTTGTAACTCGTAGACCTTTGCCCTCCTCTCCGAACTTTTGTCGAACATGTGTTGCAAATTGCAAACTCTGCCTCAGAAACTCTGAAGAATGTCCACACCGGGGAAGACATGTTTCGCTCTCGTCTCTACACTGCGTGGCTGTAAGCAGGCGCAGCATCATGAGCGCGGAAACCGGAAGCAGAAATTTCCCATTATCGGTGCCGATAATATCGTGCATCCCTACTTTTATCCATTAACTATTATCTTATTAAACGTTTTATCTTTTTAGCAGCAGTTATGAGTTTTATGATCCATAATCCAAGCGCTATAAATTCCCTGCACAGCTAAATTCCCTGCACAGCGCGCGGAGTGGGAGGCTAACACCTCCAAACTCCGCGACCACATCCCAGTCGCCGGCGCTGAGCCCCTCGGGATGGACTTGCCAAGGCTATCCTGGGTGAGGCTCAATCGTCTCCGGACCGGCGTCGGGCGTTTCCGCTCATCAATGCACAGATGGGGCTTGGCCCCAAATGCGTCGTGCGAGTGTGGCGCAGAGGACCAAACCGCAGACCATATTATCCTGGATTGCCCGGTGTACCACCCACCCAACGGGATGCATGGTCTGTCGGTTTTAGATGACGAGACGAGGACGTGGCTTCTGGAGGGGTGTCCAGAAATATAGCCCGGGTGAGCCCCTCAACCAGGTCTCGGGGTGGTAAAAGGGTAGCCCCTCGGCCCCGAGCGTGGTGGAGTGGAGAGGAAAAACAACTACCCATACGCCGAAGAAGAAGAAGAAGCTAAACACAGACAGTACCTGCAATCTCACACACCATATCGGGAAGAGCAGTGCTTGAATACAGTTGCAGTAACTACTCTTGTATCTATATCTTTGTATTCCTTGTCTTATTATTATTATGTTAAATGTTTATCTATTTATCTTCTATATGTATGTATCTATTCTTGTCATTTTTTACTTTCTTACTATCCTCCTTTTTCTGTATTTTTTCATGCTATATGTAAAGCACTTTGAATTGCCCCTGTTGTATGAAATGTGCTATACAAATACACTTGCCTTGCCAATGCACTTTACAGAAAGAATGAATTCAAGCATTTCTCTCTCTCCCTCTCTCTCCTTCACTCTCTCTCTCCCTTTCTCTCTCTCTCTCTCTCTCCTTCACTCTCTCTCTCTCTCTCTCCTTCACTCTCTCTCCCTTTCTCTCTCTCTCTCTCTCTCCTTCACTCTCTCTCTCTCTCCTTCACTCTCTCGCTCTCTCCCTCTCTCTCTCTCTCTCCCTCTCTCTCTCTCTCCCTCTCTCTCTCTCTCTCTCCCTCTCTCTCTCTCCCTCTCTCTCTCTCCCTCTCTCTCTCTCTCTCCCTCTCTCTCTCTCCCTCTCTCTCTCTCTCCCTCTCTCTCTCTCCCTCTCTCTCTCTCTCTCTCTATCTCTCTCTCTCCCTCTCTCTCTCTCTCTCCTTCACTCTCTCTCTCTCTCCCTCTCTCTCTCTCTCTCTCTCTCTCAGCTGGCCCAGAAGAAAGGCAGGAAGAAGCCTTCGGTGCAGGAGGCGAGGTTTGACTATTACCGTGGCGACGGCGACGGGGACATCGACCTCCGAGAGGACGAGCTGTCCAACATCGTGGAGATCTATGACTTCCCCTCGGAGTTCAAGACGGAGGACCTGCTCAAGTCCTTTGAGTCGTACCAGTATGAGCCCACGCTTTTCATTCTTCCTTAATTAAAGGAGAGAGAAAAATATGCGTTTGATAGAATTCTCATCAGTCCACCGTTGATATGGTCCCAAAACATAATGATGTGGGGCGTTGATGGATGTACTCGACAGTGATTTGTTTTATTAAAGTGCTCCCTTTTAAAGTGGGTAAAGTGGAGGTAGCAGTAGTGAGTTGGACTGGTGATCGGAAGGTCATGAGTTTAAAATCCCACCCGGTAACACCACCATTAGTGTGCCCTTGAGTAAGGCACTTAGCCCTAAATTACTCCAGGGAGAATCCTGTCCCTGTAATCTCTAATTGTAAATCCCTAAACCCAGACTTTCCTAGACCTAGATTAAACCTAGACCTTCCTGGATCCAAACCATAACTATGTAGCATCTTTAATGGAGAGTCTCCATTGAAAAGTGATATAGTCTAGAATGTGGCTTAATCTGTTTTTGGGAAACTGCCTGACCTAAACGTATGCCAACACGCATGTAAGCCTGATCGTGTGTGTGTGTATCTGTGTGTGTGTGTGTGTGTGCAGGTCAAGAGGCTTTGACATCCAGTGGGTGGATGACGCACACGCCCTGGGTCTGTTCTCCAGTCCCATAGCAGGTGAGTCACACACACACAATGAGAAGAACATGTTTCATCTGTTGTCACATACCTGTACCAGCTATACCCAGGGATTAAAGTTCTCCGTCGCTACGACGGATTTCCGTCAATTTATTCCAAGTTGCGACGGATTTATTCCAAGTTGTGACGGATTTTACCTGGTGTAATATGATTTGTAGAGGCATACAATCTATTTTGATGTTGGTATTAGTAGGGGTGTAACGATACATCGATTCATTGACTAACGATCTGATTACATCAACGCAATGTAAAAATATCGATCTATATCGTCATCTTATGCGCGCAGAGAGAGAGAGAATGTTTTTCATTTTTGATGAGAGACAGTAAGTCTATCCCTTTTAATATATATTTTGGAACATCTCTCTGAACCAGGGACGTTAACATACTCGCGTTCGCAATGTGTGACTCGCATTCACCGTGTGTGACTGTCTGTCTACTAGCTCGGCTCCACTTCTCGGCTCCTCCTCCTCTCGCGTTCGGCAATCTCCGGTAATCTTCGGAAATGTTCGGCTTGTGTGAGTGCGTCTAATGAGAGTGCGTCTAACGGGAGTCTAATGGGCGAATACATTGACCGTTTTGGACACCAAAGATATTTTTTAACATCTACTCTTCGAGGCGAATCCAGTCAGACCAATATCAGACCTGCTGGACGTGTGTGACACGTGTGTGGACGTGTGTGTGTGTGTGTGTGCGTGTGTGACTGGATGTCTCTCTGAACGTGTGTGTGTGTGTGTGTGTGTGTGTGTGTGAGTGTGTGTGTGTGTGTGTGTGTGTGTGTGTGTGTGTTAATGAGCTGTATGTTAATTACCACTTATTACAATTGATAATTGTGTTAGATTGGCATATGATATCGCGTCATATCGATCATATCGTCATATCGATCTTGAATCGAATCGAATCGAAATCGTATCGTGACTGACATTGTGAAATCGTCAAACATTGTATCGTCATACAAACAAATCGATATAATATCGTATCGTGATGAAGCTGGTGATTTACACCCCTAGGTATTAGGTATATAAATGATATATAATAGCCTATATAGCCTACATATAGGCCTTTATTGGCTACAACTATGCGACAGTAACAGAGCGGGGTGCACTGACGCTGAACCCCTCATAGTGATAAGTAGGTGGACATGGCGCGTGGTGCTGAAATAGCCGACATGCGGTGTGTGGTTTGAAAAAAGTAACGCCAGCTCAGTAAATCATTCAAACTTAATGTTTACTTATAGGCTATGTGAATGTGACTGCACCACACATGTGAACAGTAACAAAGCAAATGCAGTTTAATTTTATGAAAAACATTGACAACAAAATCGGCGCAAAAAAAAAAAAAAGAAGCTGAATCCGCTTAGCCTATATGCTCCTGAAACGACAGAGCAAACACGCTACATTACTAGGGATAATAATTACTAATAATTACAATGAGCCAATAGAAAAAATAATATTAGGCTATTTAAATCTCACTTAACGAGAAAACTGGCATCTCCCATCGGTCACTATTTGTTGGCTATCTGGTGATATGGACGTCTTTGAGTGTCTAGAAAAGCGCTATAAATCTAATGTATTATTATGATTTATTATTATTATGGACGTCACTTTAATCCGGCAGTTCTCAAGGTTTTTATGCACCAATCGATTCCTCTAGTGCGTCTTTATCACATTCATTGACGAAAAGGACGACTCGCATGTATAGAAAGGGAACATTGTGAGCACGTAAAATGTGAGTCTCACAACGGCTTTGCATTGATGAAACCAGGTAGGATGAACGCATAGTTCGCTGTCCATTCCTCTTTAAATGCCCTGTTTTCACAGTCAACTTTCCTCTTTAGACCTTTGGAGAGTGACATTATGTTTCTCTTGCTAGCTAGAAGGTTAAATGTTTAGCTAACTTCACCCGGCACGCAAACAACCAATCCAATAATAGTGTGACCTTGTAAGTCTGGGAGGAGGGGGAATAATTATCAGAATAAAACTTTGTTAAATAATTATTTGAATACGTTAGGCTGCGCTACATCGTCAGTCCACACATTTATTATTCAAAACTATGGAAAAGGGTGAAACTACGTTTCAACGTTGTTGAGAATCACAACACAAACTCGCTAGTCAAGCCAAAATACTGCAGCGAAATGGATTGGACTGCTACCTAGTTAACTAGAACACTACTTTACATTGTTACCTAGTTAACTAGAAGACTACTTTACATTGTTAGCAGGCTCACAAAACAAGCCGTGTTAGTTGACTAGCGATGTGTCGTTGATTTTCGACAACGCGGAAATGTATTCACATTTTTCGAAAGAAAAGTCAAAGCATTAGAACGTAGAACGGAAAATCGCACGCGCGCTTTGCGCACGGAAAGCCACCGGCCCCGATTTGGCCTGATTTTTTTTTTCAGTCAGGAGATTTTTTTTTGCTTTAATCCCTGTATACCAGTCCACCGGTGAGAACTACAACTCACCGGTGAGTCCACCGGTGAGAACTTACAGTCCACCGGTGAGAACTACAACCGTCTCATCTGGAAAATACTTGTCATTTCAAATGTGTATATTTTCACTCTTGGTTTGTATAAGAGGGTTTTAGAAAGGTTTATGAAATAAAGGTTTTCCATGTTTTCATACTCGTTTTAACGACACAGATGGCGTCGTGTTCACGAGGCACAAAACAGGAGAAAACCTTTTTTCAAACAAAGTGAAACAGTGAGGGAAATACCTCAATTTGTCCTATTTAGAACACACATTTTCATTTGCTCTGTTGTACGTGAGCCTAACACATCGTTTGAGACATGATTGAACTTTTAACGGTATGAAAGTGTCTGACAAACGTGGGTTTTGAGGTAAACTGTCCGTAACTAATCTTAGCTAATCAAACCCTTTATTTGACAGCCTTGTTTCACATGGTATTTACCCAGAATTTACTAAGAAACTGTGACAACAAAGGGTACATTCTCATTTAAATTTTCATTGACATTTTTGGCATTTAGCAGATGCCAATCATTCCATTTGACTAAGTGAATAAAACATTTAGAATAATTTACATTGTTTTTGGAGATACATTCAGTAAGACCTGATAAGAAAGGGCACAAAGTAGCGCTCGGGTCATTGAATCCAAAATAAACAGTGAGTGTCATTGATAGTAAGTACCTGCTTCACACCAGGCTGTAAGAGACAGGATGACCTGCTGTTGATGCTTGGTGGTGGAGCTGGCTCCAGGTTTATTCTGTTGGTGGTGGAGCTGGCTCCAGGTTTATTCTGGTCTTGGAGGAGCTGGCTCCAGGTTTATTCTGTTGGTGGTGGAGCTGGCTCCAGGTTTATTCTGGTCTTGGTGGAGCTGGCTCCAGGTTTATTCTGGTCTTGGTGGAGCTGGCTCCAGGTTTATTCTGCTCTTGTCTGTCTGCCAGCCGGCGAGGCCTTGAGGACCAAGCACCCCCTGCTGAAGGTGCGGCCGCTCTCCAAAGCCTCCGTCATGACCAAGGCCAAGGCTCGGAGCTGCTCAGGTACGCCGCTTCACTCCTCCTCTCCTCCGTCTGTCCTGTCACACACTCCTGTCCCTCCGTCGGCCCATCCGTTCATCCACATTTCCTCTCATCTCGTACGCTCCACCCTTTCATCCATCCATCCATCCTCTCGTTCGGTCATCTGTCCACCCATACCGTATTTCATCTGTTTTTAGAATGTATCCATCCTTTTCGTTTACTAGTTCTTTAGTGTTACAATGTTACTCCCATCCCCCCATCTCTCTCCTCCTCCAGACTACCTCCTCCCTGCTAAGGAGCGTCCCCAGACCAGTGCGGCGCTGGCCCGCCGGCTGGTGATCGGAGCCCTGGGGATGAAGAGTCCTCAGAGCCAGGAGGCCCGCGACGCAGAGAAGAGGAAGCTCCAGGCGGCCAAAGGTATCTTTAGAAGGGACGTACAGTGGGGGAAATCACTATTCAATACTGATTCAATACTGGGGGCGGCTGTGTCTCAGGAGGTAGAGTCGCCGTCTAATGATCACAAGGTTGGCAGATCGGCGGTTCGAGTCGAGCCCCAACTGGCCACATGTCAAAGTGTCCTCGGGCAAGACACTGAACCCCAAATTGCTCCCAGTGAGCGGGCCGGCCAGCGCCTTGCATGGCAGCTTGCCGCCATTGGTGTGTGAATGTGTGTGTGAACGGGTGAATGAGAGGCCGTTGTAAAGCGCTTTGGATAAAGGCATAGCTATATACAGTACAGGCCAAAAGTTTGGACACACCTTCTCATTCAATGTGTTTCCTTTATTTTCATGACTATTTACATTGTAGATTCTCACTGAAGGCATCAAAACTATGAATGAACACATGTGGAATGATGTACTTAACAAAAAAGTGTGAAATAACTAAATATGTCTTATATTTTAGATTCCTCAAAGTAGCCACCCTTTGCTTTTTTGTTGTTAATAAAATATATTTTTGTTGTTGTTAATAAAATATATAATAATAATATTAAATATATATATATAATAACATATTATTATTAACACATATTATATTAAATATTATTATTATATATTTTATTAACAACAAAAAAGCAAAGGGTGGCTACTTTGAGGAATCTAAAATATAAGACATATTTTGCAGAGTTATTTCACACTTTATTGTTAAATACATAATTCCTATGTGTTCATTCATAGTTTTGATGCCTTCAGTGAGAATCTACAATGTACCAAATAGTCATGAAAATAAAGGAAACGCATTGAATGAGAAGGTGTGTCCAAACTTTTGGCCTGTACTGTAAGTGCAGTCCATTTACCATTTACCAATACATCAACAGTTTTTTTTAATTCAGCATCTTTTCCATTGCATTTAATTCAGCATCTTTCCATTGCAGCTATTCATATGAACAATATCCAAGATGGCTGCGCGCTTAGACGCTGCGGCCGGAGTGGCTTCTACACTGGTGTTTCTTTGTGTTTTTAAGTACATTTGTATGTACACTTTTATTTTAGTACTTATAGGGAACAGTTGTGTAAATAGTACCTACAGCAGGCTCGACTTATTAGAAGTCGGCACGCAAAACGACAAGATAGTTACAGCGGAGTTTCTGGAGCAAAACAGGATATACAAAGAGATCACCCGTGTACCGGGAGAACCTTGGTACTCAGTCCCCTCCCTGAGGCGTAAACGCAGGCGGCGAGACCGTAGGAAACGACGGGGCCGCCGGGGAGGCCTGTTAGCAAGGCTAAGACGTAGCCCGGACAAACCTGCTTTGCCGAGTATTTTCCTTTCCAACGTCAGGTCTCTGACGAACAAGATGGATGAACTGAGACTACAGGTTGCTAAAAACAACATCGTGGGGGATAGCTGTGTGATTATTCTGACCGAAACCTGGCTAAATGACACTATTGTGGACTCAGCTGTTAGCTTGGAGGGACGGACCCTACATTGCGCTGACCGAACGCAGCTTAGCGGCAAGTCAAGAGGGGGTGGGATCATAATATCGACGAAGGATAGCTGGTGCTTAAACACGAAAACTGTAAGTAGCCACTGCTCCCCAGACCTGGAATACTTGACTGTTAAATGCCGACCCACATACCTCCCGAGGGAGTTTAACGCGGTGCTCATAACATGTGTGTACATAGCGCCTAGCGCAGACGGCAGCCTAGCATTGGCGCGACTATATGACGTCATCAGTGGCCAACAAAGCACTGATCCACAGGCTATTCACATCATAGCGGGGGATTTCAATCATGTCGACCTGAAGGCAGTACTACCCAAGTTCTATCAGCATGTGAAATGTGCAACGAGAAGAGAAAAAACACTGGACAAGGTATACACCAACATCAAACGTGCTTACAAGGCTAGTCCGCTAGCTCATCTAGGCATGTCTGACCATGTGTCAATCCTCCTGATTCCTGCATACACTACCATGGGGAAAAGTGCTCCCATCACCACTAAGACTGTCAGAACCTGGCCAGAAGGGTCCGCTCCACTGCAGATCTGCCTAAATGACACCCTATGGCAGGAATATGAGCATGAGGACCTGGAACAGTACACGTCGTCGGTTCTGAACCACATAGTGAACTGCACCAACTCAGTCACCGTGGACAAACGGGTCCGGGTCTACCCCAACACGAAGCCATGGATGACTGGGAAGGTCCAAACACTGATCAACGAGAGGGACAACACCTTCTTCGCAGGGAAGAGCACACCGCTGTACAGCTCCACCAGGGCCAACCTAAAGCGCGGAATCAAAGCGGCCAAGGCAGAGCACAGAGAGAAGATTGAGGAATGCCTCCTGAGCAACGACTCCAGGCGGATGTGGCAGGGGGTTCAGCAGATGACAAACTTCAGAGCCAACAGGCTCACAGCCGCAGAGGACGACCCCCTGCTGGCGGGAAAGCTGAACACCTTCTACGCCCGGTTCGACGAGGGGCGAACGGAGGTAACCGCAACACAAACACCACTCTCTCCAGCTCTCAGCAGCCTCACCCTCACAGAGCATGAAGTGAGACGCGTACTGAAGGCGGTGGACCCCAGGAAAGCCTCGGGGCCGGATGGCGTCCTGGGACGGGTGCTGAGAGACTGCGCCGACCAGCTGGCCGGGGTTTTCACCAACATCTTTAACCAGTCACTGTCCCAGGCCACCGTCCCACCCTGCCTGAAAACCTCAACTATCATCCCAGTCCCGAAGAAAAGCACGGTGAGCTGCCTAAACGACTACCGCCCGGTGGCACTCACACCAATCATCATGAAGTGCTTCGAGAAACTAGTCCGGGCCCACATACTCACACGCCTCCCGCCCAACCTGGATCCATACCAGTTCGCCTACAGAGCCCACAGGTCCACAGAGGACGCCATCGCGACGACTCTCCACGCCACTCTATCCCACCTGGAGAGGGGAAACAGCTACGCGAGACTGCTCTTCGTGGACTTCAGCTCCGCCTTCAACACCATCCTTCCAGACAGGCTAGTGACCAAACTACTAGACCTGGGTCTATCACACTCTATATGTGCGTGGATCAAGGACTTCCTGACCGACCGCCCCCAGAGGGTGCGGGTGGGCCCCCACACCTCCACAGCCCTCAGCCTCAGCACTGGGTCCCCCCAGGGCTGCGTGTTAAGCCCCATCCTCTACAACCTCTACACCTACGACTTCACCCCCGTCCACCCCAGCAACTACATCGTAAAGTTTGCAGACGACACCACCGTGGTGGGATGTATCTCGGGGGGGGACGAGGCGGCGTACAGGGATGAGGTAGAGCAACTGAGCAAGCTGTGCAAGGTTAACAACCTGCTGCTGAACAAGTCAAAGACCCAGGAAATCATCGTAGACTTCAGGAGGAAAAAGTCCGAGATCCAGCCCCTGCTCATCGACGGAGAGAGCGTGGAGAGAGTCTCAACCCTCCGATTCCTGGGACATCACATGCGGGATGACCTGACCTGGAAGGACAACACAAAAGGCACCATCAAGAGGGCACAACAGCGGCTATACACCCTGAGATGCCTCAGGAAGGAACACAGCAAGCAGGAGATACTGGTGACCTTTTACCGCGGCGCAGTGGAGAGCATCCTCACCTACGGCATCTGCAACTGGTTCTCCAGCTGCACAACAGCGGAGAGAAATGCGCTACAGAGAGTAGTGAGAACAGCACTGAAGATCACCGGCGCCCCCCTCCCCTCTCTGTAGAGCTGTACAACACACGCTGTCTCAGGAAGGCCTCAAAGATCTCCAGGGACCCGACCCACCCTGGGCACGTACACTTTACCAGGCTGCCCTCGAAAAGGAGGTTCAGGACCCTGGCCGCTAAGACAAACAGACTGAAGAACAGCTTCTACCACAGGGCCGTCCAGGCCCTGAACACAGCAAAGACCTAAGTTCTGGGCCCTGGACAGTCTGGACGGATTGTATGGCAGCTGCTGGACTGAAAAAATCAGGTGTAGTGCTGAGGCACAAACATGTACATTTCAAGCCTGCAAACTGTGACACTTTAAATAACGTGAAACAACACTATTGTGCAATATGACAACCCTAGTCGACTATCTGTACAGTATAGTACAGTGGATTGTGTACATAGCCTTTATTTATGTAAACCAGCTCCTTCCCTTCTTGTGATTTTTTTAAAAGTGTTTTTTTTTTTTTCTTTCCTAACACCAGGGGAGCCACCCCTCC
Source organism: Nansenia antarctica (assembly GCF_963989245.1). Taxonomy (NCBI): domain Eukaryota; kingdom Metazoa; phylum Chordata; class Actinopteri; order Argentiniformes; family Microstomatidae; genus Nansenia; species Nansenia antarctica. The sequence continues at coordinate 5,773,270 of NC_137675.1, read as the reverse complement.
TAAATTTCGTTGTTTGGTACCTGTACTGTAGCAATGACAACAATAAAGTCCATTCGAACTGTAGACCAGACATTGGTATTAACTCAATACGACAGCTCCACAGCTAAAGAAATTGTAACATTCAGCATCTATAAAAAAAAAAAAAGGCTATGTGCAATAAAGTGGAAAGACACAGGAAAAAAGTATTGACTACAGTCAGAAAGAGCACTAAACCAGTTTAGCCCTGGATTTCACCCTTTAGTTTTCCTAATCTGCCTGCTTTGAAGGGCGCCCACCACTAGAGGGAGGTAGACAACGCTGGTTGCCAGGCAGAGTCCACAGATGCGTCTCAATCTTCTACAGTGACTTCCTTCTCTCACCTCCCCGACTTCATCTGCACAGATCTGGAAAGAGTTGACATGATACCTGTCCAGTTGTTCCACCTCAGTACAGTAAAACAAGAGATAGAGAGACAAGAGATACATAAAAATAGAGAGAGACAGAGACAGAGACAGAGAGAGAGAGAAAAAGAGAGACAGAGAGAGAGAGAGAGAGAGAGAGAGAGAGAGAGAGAGAAAGAAAAAGAGAGAGAGAGTGAAAGAGAGTGTTCCCTATCCCCCCCCTCTAGCTGTCCCTGAGAGTGGACAAGCAATTATGGCTTTATATACATGTATACATGCATCTAGTTTTTTTTATAATAACACTCAATATCATGAAAGAATGTAACATGGATGGTAAACGGAGAGAACCGTCAGCTGAGATCTCTCAGCCACCTCTGCAAGCTTCAAGTCTCTTTGCAACTGTCTCTGAGCGAAAAAGAAAAAGAAAAAAAGAAGCACTTTACAAAATGGAGGGGCTTTAAAAACAGCCACGTTCAGACCGAGCCAACGCTGCCCCAGTTCTATAGTTGATTTGGAGGCTGAGTCCTCCCTCCCGGGGACGGACGTTTCCGGAATCGTTCTCCCCCTCCCGCCCCCGCGTTGCCAGGCAGAACTTCTCCTCTACTCTATAATCAGAGCGGTTGGTTCCCCCTCACTGTGGATGTTTAAGTATACATGTATATAAAGCCATAAGTGCTTGTCCACTCTCAGGGACAGCTAGAGGGGGGGGGGATAGAGAACACACTTTCACTCTCTCTCTCTTTCTCTCTCTCTCTCTCTGTCTCTCTCTCTCTCTCTTCCTCTCTCTCTCTCTCTCTCTCTCTCTCTCTCTCTCTCTCTCTCTCTCTGTCACTCTCCCCCTCTCTCTCTCTCTCTCTCTGTCACTCTCTCTGGGAAATGCCTTTTTTCTTGGCATGACCGTGCTGTTGTGTTCCTATGCGAGGTCACATGCTGTAACGTCGGCTATAGGCCTATAGCCTAACGAATTAGGGAATAATATTTTGTGAGTTAAGTCTGTTATGCAGCATAATTTAATACCAAACCATGGCCTATTTTAATACGGGCACCAGAGTAGCATTTGTAACCAAATAATTTGCCTGTGCACATATTTTTATTTTAGCTAACACATTTGGGAATACTATTTAGAGAAGTCAATGTGCAACAGATGGAAATATTGGTTGTGAAATGTGTGTTTGAAGTAAAGGCAAGTAAAACTTTCCCCGGGTTTGTTTGCACGAGCACGACCACGCTGCTAGATCCCGGATATTTTTACCTGTGTGCAGGAAGAACAACAGACGGCGCAGGCACCAGACCAGACTAGATGATCGTGAGTGAAGATATTATCAAAGCGTACGGGTGATCGACAGACGCGTACGCTTTGATAATATCTCCACTCACGATCGTCTAGTCTAGTCTGGCGCCTGCGCCGTCTGTTGATCTTCCTGCACACAGGTAAAAATATCCGGGATCTAGCAGCGTCGTCGTGCTCGCGCAAACAAACCCGGCGAAAGTTTTACTTGCTCCGGACAAATAAAACAGCGTTAATGTCGAGCCCTGCAGAGTGTCGTAGTGAAACGTTTCTGAATAAACAAGTACACGCACACCCCAATCACCATCAACGACTCAGAGGTGGAGATGGTGGACAAATTCAGATACCCAGGGGTAAACATTCACTCCTGACATGGACCGACCACACCCAAAGAGTCATCAACCAACCAGGTTCCTCCATCACTCTCTCCTTTAATAGAGGGGTGCTCCATCGTTAGTGTGTTTACTGTGCACTTGTTTTCGCTTAAGTTTATAAGCCTTAAACTAAGGACCGTGTGGTCTAATGAGATCCAAAACCAATTAACATTATGTCATTAACCATGTCGTCAACACGTGTAAAGAATTAGTGTTTTCCGTAATGTTTCAAGTTCTGTATACCAGACAGAGTTTAGCTGAGACAGTTTAACGCTCTGTAAATAGGCCTGGTTTGACCCCGTTGAGCAAAGTAAAAGTAGTGGGTCTACCGGTTACGGTGAACGTGATTGCGAGTGTGTGTATCGTCATGGTGTGTGTCGTCATGGTGATTTCGCCATCCTTGTCTTTCAGATCAAAAGCGTCTGGCGGCCAAACAGAGGGAGGACGCCTGGGAGGGCAACTGAGGGCGACTGAAGATCTCTCACCTCTCTCCTCTCCCCCCCCTCCTCTCTCTCTCCCCTCGTCCTTACCTGGACTACACACACACACACACACACACACACACACACACACACACACACACACCCTTCCTCACCGCTGTCACACAGCGCAGCTGACCCGAGACCAGCTCCTTGTCCCTCCCACCCTCTCCTGACCCACGGAGCCGAGGGGGCCGAGCCTGAGCCGAGGACAGCAGCTTTCACTCACCACTGCCCTCTACTGGCAGCTTCAGGGTGTTGACAGGGTAACAGGGAAGTGAAACCCGGGGGGCCATTCAACATCGTCAAAGAAACCTGAGTTCAAAAGCGCCTCCCGAATTGTTTTGGGATACTCTCGAGCGTTTGCTTGAGTCTGCCTGGAGTCGCGGGTGAACGGGGGGTTCACTTCTGGTGATGTTCTATTGATTCCGTCGCGCCAGGCACGCTCAATCAAGCACAGCTCGTATTTGAAAAGATGAAAGTATTTGAAAGGGTTTTTAGATGCTGTTTTGGACTCAGGTCTACTTGGAACAGATGTGGTCTTTCGTTATTATCGAACCTCCCTCTTTTCGTTTAAGTCTGTCACAAGTGTTTAGGGTCAGTCTTGCTTTCTTTTTCCCACATAGCTTATTGTAACCGGCACCGTGTATGTTATCGGACCAATCCGTGCTCATGGTGTAAATATCTCAGCCAGCACCACCACACAGTTTGGTTTTAAACGCTAGCGTGAAACCATATACAGTGCCGTCAGAAAGTATTTTTTTCCACATTTTGTTGTGTTATAGAGTCAATAAAAAAGGGATTCAATTCAGGGGTGCAAACTTGTCACCTTTCTGCTAAATTAGCCGTTTTTATCTCAAAATATGTCATCCATGTGAATTGTGTAGATCTGCAGAAAAAATATTTTGGGTGGGGTGGGGAGGGGGTACAATTCCAGACAGCATAAAGAACACAGTCACAGTAAACTGTTTTCGAAGTAATTCTGCAGGTGTTAAGGTCAGGGCTGCCGCTACTTACACATGCATCATTGTTAGACCATAGACATTTTGAAACCCAAGCAGTGGACTCATCTCTTTACATTCTGAGTAAGTAAGACTATTTCTAGCAAACCTGGACTACTATAGTGGATACCTGTGTTGTTTATTAAGTTGAATAGTTTAAAGTTTTAAGTTGTTTATTAAGTGATAGTGTTGTAAGTGTCTATTTTAAAAGACAAAAGCCTGGCAGAATAACTCTAGTGAAACCACTAGGTCTGAACCAAGTAGGTGCTAATCTGCAAGTAGGAGGAGCCTTCTGTCCTCTATATATTGAATAGACCAGGGGCCTTTTGGCTCATACATGCGACTAGTGAGAACACCTGTCAGTCGTTCGCATTAGGGGTCGTTAGTGGGAGGGGCTACAAGTCTGCTAGTTGTCAGCAATTACTGAGCCTCCATTAATATCTGGCCTGTCAGAGAGCGACAGCCTCTGCGACAGCCTCCTGACAACAAGACAAGGGAGTCTATCTGTGGGAGTCAAGACTCGTGACACCAAGACAAGGGAGTCTATCTGTGGGAGTCAAGACTCGTGACAACAAGACAAGGGAGTCTATCTGTGGGAGTCAAGACTCGTGACAACAAGACAAGGGAGTCTATCTGTGGGAGTCAAGACTCGTGACAACAAGACAAGGGAGTCTATCTGTGGGAGTCCATCGAGGAAGGCCTGAGAGGAAGCCAGGGTACTAAGTACCTTCTCTTCCAGTTGTTTGTAGTGTTGCTGTCTTCTCTAGTCACTCCGGTCTACTGAGTGCGCTTAGCTACTCCTAGTTCTGTTGGTTCTTTAGTCCTCTTCCCCTCTACAGACTTTATCACAATGTGCTTTCTCCCTATCCCTGTTCTTCTGACACTCAGGAGGACACCTAGATGCTACATCCCCCCTCGCAACCCTTCCAATCTCATCTACCCACCTTTTTCTACTGACCATGACTTTATCGCCGCAGGCGGTCTCTGGAATTGCCAGTCGGCGGTCCGGAAAGCTGACGCTATCTCAGCTTATGCATCTCTTATGGACCTCAATTTCCTTGCTCTCACTGAAACCTGGATCACACCAGAAAACACAGCTACACCGGCAGCCCTCTCTGCCGCCTACTCCTTTTCTCATTCCCCTAGACCCTCTGGTCGAGGGGGAGGCACAGGACTCATCTCGCCCAAGTGGTCACATACTGTCCTTCCCCTGGCACACTTGTCTATATCCTCCTTTGAATTTCATGCCGCTTTTGTCTCCTCCCCGGTGACTTCCTAGGCGAGATGGATGACCTTCTCAGCTCTTTCCCTGATGATGGCACTCCGCTCGTACTACTAGGTGACTTCAATTTCCAATCTGAGAAGCTTCTCTCATCTGGAGTACTTGACCTTCTCCTCTCCTTCGGCCTTACCCTGTCCCCCTCTCCTCCGGCTCATAAGGCAGGCAATCAGCTCGACCTTGTCTTCACCAGATCTTCCCACACTTCCAACCTTACCGTTACCCCTCTTCCAGTTTCTGATCACCACTTTATATCCTTCTCCCTTCCCCTCAAAACTTCCTCTTCCCTCTCAGCCTCTAACCACTTAAGACCCTCTCGTCGTAACCTACGTACCCTGTCCCCCAGCGCAGGGCTCTACAGTGCGACCATTTCACTCGCAATTGCGACTAAAAATAAATCTTTTTTTTTTTAATTCTAAAAATAAATCTGCGGGAACTGGGAAAATAATTCACGAGTGAAAGATTTCAGCTTTCTCACTCTCTGCATGCGTACTGACAACAACAACATTCATTCATCTCTGTCCCACTTATATCCCGTCATATCACCCGCTAAGCAGCCTGGGTGATTGAGTCAACACACGCCGTGAATTCTGAATACTTTGCTCGCTAACGAGCGGTCACTACACTACAATATATATATTTTTAAAACTACAAGTCCCACATTCCACAAGCCACAATCCGATTCCGCCAACCACAGTACAGCTCTCTGTGATAACGTGTGGTGTGAACTTTCCCTGAGAAGAACACGACTGCGCTATCGAAAGTTTGACTCAAAATGAAGAAAATGAAGCCCATTCATTTGTATTTTGCGAGTCAAAGAAACAAAGAAAAAGAGGAATCCGGTGAGGGCCCAAGTAATTCGCAAGCTGGTTCAACTAACGAGAGAGATGGGGATGAGACGGCTAGTAGCGACAGTGAGGCTGAGAACAACGTTAGTAGGCCTAACGTTACTAGCGAAGATGACACCCCAGCGTCCATTGCAGCCGGCGGAGGGAAAACATAAAGATTTAATCCGAAGTGGCTGGAAATCTTCCCATGGCTAGAGTTTAAAGACAACGTCATGTTCTGCAAATATTGTAGAGGGCAGAAACAGGCTGGCAAGTCGATGCCCATTTCAGCCGCCCAGTGTGAGCGAGGCTTCTCTGCGCAGAACCGCATTAAGAATTCAACAAGAAGCAGCCTTGGAGTCTCCACCACCAAAGACCTGATGAGGATCAGCCTGGAGGGGCCTTCTGTCGAGGACTTCGATCCCACTCCTGCCGTGGACCGCTGGCTGACCTCTAAGCGTGCCAGACGGCCAACATACAAAAGCATATGGACAACTGATATCCTCTGCGCCTAGTAGGGCTGTAGGCATGGGCCAATGTGTGATTTTGGTGCAAAAATTGCAAAATCACTAATAAAAATGTGTTATTATAAAAATGTTCACTGTGCTCCTAAATTTCTTTGTGTGCCCCTAAATTTTTTCATTTAGGAGCACATGTGCTCCTAGTGAAAAAGGTTAGCGTAGAGCCCTGCCCCAGCGCCCTCTCTTCTTCTGTCCTATCCTCCCTACCCTCTGTCGAATCCTTCTCCCTTCTATTCACTGATGCGGCATCCTCAACCCTCCTGTCCGCTCTCACCTCATCCTTCGACACCCTCTGTCCACTAACCTTGAAGCCAGCTCGATCCTCTCCTCGAGCTCCCTGGCTCTCTGAAACGCTACATGCTTGTAGACTAGAGCTCAGAGCAGCTGAGAGGAAATGGAGAAAAACTGGCCTTTCTGATGACCTTAACCACTATCACTCTCTCCTTGCCAACTACGCCTCCTCTGCATCAGCTGCTAAAGCATCCTACTATCATTCCAAAATACATTCTTCTGCCTCTAATCCTAGAAAACTGTTCTCCACTTTCTCTTCACTCCTTAATCCACCTCCTCCCCCTCCTCCTTCCTCCCTGTCCGCCGATGACTTTGTCACCTACTTTGAAAAAAAGGTGGACGACATCAGCAGCACCTTTCCCCCCCACCTCTCCCTCCTCCCACTAACAATGCTAACACCCCTTCCAAACTCTCTCCTCGACACTCGGTCTCTGGATTGTCATCTTTTCCCCCCCTCTCCCCCGATGAGATTCTCACACTTATCACATCAAAGCGGGCAACCACATGCCCTCTCGATCCCATCCGTAACAAAAAGGGAGACCACACATGGTTAACAATAATAGGAGATTTATTGTAGAGAATAATATTGAATTGAAATAATGAATAAAGAAAATGGTAACGACAACCAAAAACGGCTGCTGGTCGACAAGGAAGAGAGCGAGTCCATGAATCTGACCCACTCTTAAAGTCCCTGGGACAATTAGGATAATCCCCCCACACCTGTGCCCATCTGGAACAAAGAGAGAAGGTAGACAGGACAACAGATGTAATAGCGCCCACTATAGGTCCAAGTGTGGATCGTCACAACTGTCTGTCAGTATTGTGTCTGGATGATTGGCAAATTCGTTGAATTTAATCCATTTTAAATGGACTCTATAACACAACAAAATGGGGAAAACGTGGAGGGGTCTGAATACTTTTCCGAAGGCGCTGTACGTATCCAGAGAGAGATCTGCTATCTGTTTGGATACTTTCACAACCCATCCTCCCATCCTTCACGTCATCCCAGATCTCATCTAGATCGGATTGGTCACAGCAAAGCTTACCAAGCATATCATGTCACCTTTGTGATTGTGATTTTTAACTCCTACATTTTAAGCATTTAATTCTTCAAACGGGGCCCAGTGAAAGGCGAAGTTGCGTCTGCGTCAGGACCAGGGGCCCTGGGGTGGTGTTCACAGCCGTACCAGGGGAGGTCCAGGTAGAAGTCAGGACGGGAGTCATTGTAACGGATGAAACGGTGTGAGGAATGGTTATCGAACACACACGGTTGACACCATTCTTCATTTCCATTCCATGCATTGCTGATATCATTCCTCATTCCCTTCCATGTATTCGGTTGTTAAGTCGTGACGTGTTTCCGGGTCCAAAGTTGGCTGAGGCGCTCTCTTCGAAATGCCTCAGTAATAATAATAATTCATTATATTTGTATAGCGCTTTTCCGAGGCTCAAAGACACTGAGAAATATCGGGAAAACGGGAAAGTGCCGTGTCCCTTGTTGTACGAATAGATCCCAGTCTAAAAAACGATTGAACTGTCATTCTACCGCTGTAGTACACTGGTACTCTGGTGCGGGGAATTTCTGGTTTGGACCCGGAAATTGCTAAACGTCACGTTTGACATCAGACTTAACAACCGAATGACAGTGAGCCCGTCCTCTGACTCCTACCTCCACCCGCCTCCCCTGAGCCATCCATATACTGTATTCTAGAACGTTCCAACTACAGTTTTAGAGGTTTGATAGGCACCACGTAGTTACCCCAAAAAAACTTTTCGATTGTTCCGGATGACGGGCGCCCTAGCGTTTCTATCTGCATCTGAACGTTGCACAATGTTACACTGCAATGTTACACAATGTTGTGCCCTTCTGAACGCAGCCCCAGTCGTCTTGAAACATCACGTGTACCCTCCTATTTAGTTTTTTTTTTCTTTATTTCTGTATTGTTTTTTATTCTCTTTATATTATTAATTGCTCATAAGGAGCCTGCCTAGTTGCCATTAAGAGTGTGTATCCCCCTTCCCCCCAGCATCTGCTAAAGCACAGTTTTCCGTTCAGGTATCAAGCAGCTTCGATAGCAACCAGAAGATCCACCAAATACAATTCACGACAACTTTTTAGTTAGACCCCTAACATGTATGTTTTAATACCTGTAGTTTTAATGAGACATATATTTTCCCTTGTCCCTTGTCACCCCCTATGTTTCTATTATTTGTGATTGTTAATTAAATAATTTTAAATGCCTCTGGTAGTTCTCTGTGTGTCTTTGGTGTATTGCCATCGTGTGAATAATCTGTCGTTTGTCTACAGGCTTTCTTAGTTCATGAATGAATGAATGAATGAATGGTCTTTATTGTCATTGATATAGTACAGGTACCAAACAACGAAATTTGGGAGGGGGGGCTCCCCTGGTGCTAGGAAAAAAAAAAGAAAGAAAAAAAAAGAAGGGAAAAGAGCTGGTTTACATAAATAAAGGCTATGTACACTATCCACTATACTATACTATACAAATAAAACGAAGATGACGAAGATGTTGGCGAACTAAAACCAAGGGTTCCAATTTGCATCCACTAAAAGTCTGCTTCTTTTGACAAATAAAACATACAGCAGCTTTAGGCAACTAATTGAACCACAAACTGAAGAGTCTAAAGCCCCTTTTCCATTACAGGGCCAGCCCGGGTCGACCGAGCTTCTTTTCGAGCTTCTTTGGCGCTTTTCCATTTGTCGGCCCGGGTCGCCTCGGCTCGGTTCGGGTCGCTTCTTTAGCTACCCTTCGATACCAGGAACCAAATTTAGACCCGGAACCTTTTTGCCAGGCTGCGTGTGACGTGTGACGCTGCACACCGTTGATTGGTCAATGGAAATCGTCATCCCATGTTCATAGATTTCTTCGCTAACCGCCATCTTTAAATACCACATTCGCTCTTGGAAAATGTCACTACAGTTTCTGTAATAGCTTATTAATAAAGATTCGAAAAATTATGCTGACCATCGTATTATCTTAGTTTAATGTCATTTCAATGCATCATAGAACTTTTATTTACAACAAGCATAACACAAAAATCGCTATTATGCACCGTCTTTGCCCGTGAATAACACTGGCTGTGGAGGTGGTACAAACACAATACTCCTTTGCTAACTTCACCATCGGTATACGTCATTTTGAGCCCTTAACCACCGCGCTGACACCCCGAGAAGTTATGCTTTTAACCGTAAACTCAATGAACCGGGAGTTCACCCGCTGCTGCCTGCAGCACCGCGCCTGCTGGTTGAAACTCCCGTTGACAGCGGGGCGAGAGAAACGTTTTACCAGGGAATTCGCTCCGCGCTGTGTCGGCCGTGATAGGAGTGTAGGATCGACACCATTCAAATGGTTTTGGATTCCCTGTCCTCTCCCCTATCCGGACACGTTTGAATTGTTATCCTAACCCACGGTAAACCGAAGTTATTAACCCGCAAAGGGTGCCTCCGGGCACCGTGTTTGTCCGTGAATAACAATGATACTACAGTTCATAAAGCAGACAAGTGAAAGCAGTGGTTTTAAGGGTTCAAAAAACATGACTTTATTATGTGTACATAGCTTCCTCTCTCTCTTTCTCTTTCTCTCCAAAAAACCACGGTTAATAATATACCACATGCCGAGGGAAAGGCATACGATAGCTTCAAGTTCCTCCATGTCGCTGTTGTTGTGGCTGTGTTGTGTCTCGTGAAAATATACGTCACCACCATGGCGCGCTTTTATGACGCGTAACTCCGCCTACTATCGCCTACTCCTCCTACTAGTTCCTGGTCTGTTGTGTATAGTGGAAAACCAGAACTGTTCAAAAGCGTGCCGAAGCGACCTGGGCCGATAATGGAAAAGCGCCATAAGATATCACAATCAAACCACTCAGCCTAGGTTGGTGCACCAACTCCAACGTGGGAGTCTTTTATCGTGTTTCTATAATTTTCATGAGCTAAATAGAACGTTAACTGCCACTTTGGTTTAGACTTCCTTCAGTTGCCTTCATGCATTTCATTACACATTTAATTTACCATTTGTTTTCCTTATTATATAAATAATAATAACAATAATATAATAATAATCATTTAAAAATACTTAATAATCTTAATAAATAATAAGAATAATAAATCTTCCATCTTCTAGAATGACAACTGCCAATGGCTCCAGGCCTAAGCAGATTACTTTTTCCTGCTATGACTAGTGGATAGATGACACTTACTTAGTCAAATGTATTTGTCTATGTAAATGTAATATTCTATGTAAACAGAGATACATAGGAAAGACTGGAGCATGTAAACCTGTGGAGTCTGCGATGCGTACAGTCCTAAGTCATGTTGTTTTCCTCACTACATTTCCCATCATACATTGGCCCATAACTAGCTGTTATCACTGAAGCCCAATGAGTTCATCACAGATCCACATAACACTGTCTACATATGACTCCTGGGGGGTATTCCATCAACGTCGCTAAAGGAAAATCCTGGCTTATTTTTGACAAAGTTAGCTGTGTAGTTTTAGCGAGTTAATACCAATGTCTGATCTAAATTTCATGTGAATAGCTACCGTTGAATACTTATTTCCCCCACGGTAGTTGTTCCTAGCCAGCGACGGTGCCTAGCCTTAACCAGGCTCTGCCCTGCCCTAGCGTCGTGTGAGATCTTAACCCAGCCCATAATCTCAGGGTTTAGGGTCGCTTTACGAGGAGGTAACGTGACACAGGGCTGCCAGCCTCACACACACACAGCAGGCTGTGGAGGAGATGACGTGTCACGCTGGTAACACTCAACACACACACTGTGGAGGTCCGTATGTAGAGAAGCCAGCAGGGCCCGGCGTATACCCACCCAATGCCCACGTGTCAAGAGCAATGAGCTGGAGGGGGGGGGGGGGGGGGTAGGGTGGCTTTTGGGTAGAGGTTGGCACATGACCGCACACACACACACACACCTTCTTTAAAGAGAAAAGTAGAAAAGTAGAGGGGGGGTGAAACGGGGCGCTCTCCTCCCTGTGTTGTCGGTCCTCTGTGACAGCTCCCAGATCAGATCTGTGTTGTTTGATACTGCTGCTGCTGCTGCAGCTTCAGTCATGTAGCCTTAACCCCCCTCTCTCAAGAGTGTGTGTTTAGTATGGGCTCTGGACATAGCGTAAGACCGTACAGCTATATATAGTTGTGGAGCACACACACCACCCATCCCACTTCAAATCCCACCAGAGGGAAAAAGGGAGACTAAACTAAGTTGCATATTTAGTGTATGCCCCAATTGGCTTAGTGACAGTGGGCAGCTTGAAAGCAGAGAGCACAGAAGAGTTTCCAGTGTGTGTGTGTGTGTGTGTGTGTGTGTGTGTGTGTGTGTGTGTGTGTGGTGTGCAGTGATGTTGCACTGAGGTTGGAAACAACCATTAAGCACTGGTCTGGGCTACCTAGGAGCAGATGGGGGAAGTATCCCTATGTCCAGAACATTCTGTGTTGTACCATTGAGGTTTTCTTATGACTAAAGACTTGAAACTGAGACGGATGGAATTTTGACTTTGAAAAAAAAGTAGACAGCATCACAAAGGCCTTGTAACCGTGTCATAAAGTGTTACAACTTGTTGGAATAAAGGCTATAATACAGAATGAGTCTACAGGGTTAGGCATTTTTCGTATCACTTAGATTTAGTATAATTTATTCTGAATGATAAAGGCTACGTACACTCAAATAATCATGTTGCAAATGGTCACATGGTTTGGAAATCGGAGGTTTATTTTTCTCGGCCATTGCCAAGTGTTATTGCAGGGGCAATACTTATATCTGCCTGAACGCGCTCACTGACATCACGTATAGGATTTATTGTAATAAAATGAACAATACAAAACACAACTAAAAAGGGACAAGTATCAAGTCATAAGTACATCAAATATGGTATAAATTACAACGCTACAGGAGGATATTCCAGAGAGGTAATATAAAACTGTACATGACAATACATTTTCAATACATTACAATATTTATTCAAAGAAAATTAGCACCATGAAAAACACATACACTAAAAACACAGTTTTTACAGCAAATACTGCATTTGTAAAGCACAAGAAGCGATGATTCTTTTGAAAGGAGTTCAAATGAGGATACCTCGCAAGAGAAAGGACACAGGAGAACGTATCACTGATGACTATCCTGTAAGACCACGGCTAAGAACAAAAGAGAACATTAATCAGCTAGCTTCTCCCAAATGAACACACTGTCCTAAAACATCTTCCTCTAAATAGGTACCTTGTTTTAAGCCCAGTTTGGGATATTTGAGATTGAGAATATCTGCACAAAATGGATAATGTTTTTTGTAAATGTAAACATAAATATTGCATTATACTCATGTGCCTCAATGTGATCTACCTCATAACTTGCTAATAATTGCCGATTTCTGATTGGGTGAAAACGTGTGTGTGTGTGTGTGTGTGTGTGTGTGTGTGTGTGTGTGTGTGTGTGTGTGTGTGTGTGTGTATGGGTGTGTGTGTGTGTGTGTGTGTGTGTGTGTGTGTGTGTGTGTGTGTATGGGTGTGTGTGTGTGTGTGTGTGAACATAATAATTTCAAGACAAGCATTTCTACTGTAAACTAAATACTGTTGCCATGGTGATAGTCTGACACCTGCAATTGCTTGGAACGATTCCAAATTGGGAGAATGCAGGAAAACCACTGCGATCTCGGTCCCACGTCTCTGTCTCTCCTCTCCTCTCTGACACTTTGGTTGTTGGTGGTGGTCGTGGTGCAATGCTTGCCTGATGACCAGGTGACCTTCTCTTTGTTTGACTGACTCCTCTTTACCTCTCCCTCTCTCCCTCTCTCCCTCGGTCTTAAACCTCGGGGCAAATCTCAATAGTCTAAAGTTGGCTTCTCTCTCCTCTTCTCCTCTCCTCGTCTGGACTGATTTGGGGGAAAAAAATAGGATATTTTTAATAGATACTGTAGATAAAGCAATAGGGTGGCAGCGTACCAAATTATTGACTTTCTTATTCCAGCTCTTTCACATCGGTGCAGATGAGGAAAAGGAGTCAAGAAGAAGCAGCATCTTTAGACTATTGAGATGCGCCCCCCTCGTCTGCCTCGTCCCTCTGGCGCCCCCCTCCCCCCCCCGTGATTGGGCGAGGAGAGGCGCGGTGGGCTTCCAAAGTTCCGCCCCTGAGACATCATCAGTGTTCCCCCGCCTCAGAGGAAGTTGTTGGAGATCTGACGGGTGTGCTCAAACAGGTCCTCCACCTCGGGACTGTACGCATCACCTGAGAGAGAGAGAGAGAGAGAGAGAGAGAGAGAGAGAGAGAGAGAGGGAGAGAGAGAGTGAAGGAGAGAGAGGGAGAGAGGGAGAGAGATGGAGAGAGAGAGAGAGAGATAGAATTAGAATAGTTAGTGTTTGTATGTTCTATCTAGAGAAAGTAGGGATGGAGGTGAAGGAGCCAACACGATTGGTCTGTCTTGACCACGACCCCACTCACCCGCGTGGCAGCCGAACATGAAGACCCGCGCTCCATCGTACTTGCACCGACAACGCACCACGTTGTTCTGGAAGTCCGACTCCGCCATGTCCAGCGAGGGGTTAACCTCCACCTGCAGGGCCGGAGAGAGACGAGGATGAGATCAAAGCAAGATTCCAGACTTGTCAAATCAATGAAAGTAGCTGAGGTGTGTTTGGTTTAGGAGTGTGTGATATAGCATTGGGTAACATGCACCAGGTCGACTACTAAATCATGCCACAGCTCAAGTATTTTGACACATTATGTATATATTGTAACAATCCTGTATGAGGCCCGTTAACAGCTCCTCCAAGGGAGTTAACTCTCTTGGTGTTGTGGTTAGCGCAGCCGTCGGTTATGCGGGAGATCGGGGTTCGACTCCCGCATGGGCCGAGTTACACTAGAAGATTCCCGTTCGCTACACTGGTGTCAGAAGTGGGATGGAAGGAAGGCCATCGGAGAGCCGTGTCCACGTGAGGGACTTGACATAGTGAAGCGTGAGGGCACGCTCTCCCGAACGGTGAGGATAGTGTAACGATCCTGTATGAGGCCCGTTAACAGCTCCACCAAGGGTGTTAACTCTCTTGGTATAGTGGTTAGCGCGGCCGTTGGTTATGCGGGAGATCGGGGTTCGATTCCCGCATGGGGCGAGTTACACTACCAAGGACACGTTCGCTACAATATATATATTTTGGATTTATCAAATATATTTCCATCTTTTTGGAGCTCATGCCAATCACACGCTGTGGCACACAATGATATGCTTCAGAGTTCATTTGTTTAACAAATGGAAAAATAGCCAGCACCAAAAAATCGTTCTTTTTGTTGACCCAGGTCTGATATGAGCCAACTGTTCCAATTGAATTATTCGGTTCCATTTACTAGGAGTTCCCTTTGGCTCCCCAGAATAGATCTAGTACCTCCTAAAGAGCCGTGGATTGTATGACCTCAATGTCTGATCCTGATTCCAGCAGAGAAACCCGAAGAGTTAAGAGCCGATGACAACCATCGTACCGCTGAAGATAAAACACCCAGCCGATCGTTAAGAAGATGGTTGGCATTGCTTTTCCATCCTCTCTGTCTCCCATACATAAAAACACACCCCAACGACTTTTCCTTGTTCACACATCAAAGATAAACTGACCGCATCTCGTAAAAGTCACTCTTTCATTTTCTACCCCTACTTTCTCTGTTTTTCCATTCTACTTATTAAAACATTTCAACCGTAAACCGTATTCATAATTATGCATTTTTTCATAACGGTTTTTCTGCCTAATTTGTATTGAGTGCTCCATATATTTCACATGGCAGTTTAAGGAGGGCCTATATTTTCAGTCAGTGTTTTTATTGCGCCGGTGTAAAAGAGTATATTAACTCGGTTGCTTTTTTAAAGTCTCGACGTAATAATGCGAGACACAAAGGCTAAGAGGCGACTATAATGTGCAATGAAAGGTTCCTGCCGTCGTATAAAGACCTGCGGTGTGTTTGCTGATTCCTAAATGACTGTGCAATCAGGGACAATCACGGAGGTGGTCGTGACTCACTGCTTTAAATGTACAGTATGTTCCTAAAAATGGCCGCCCTACGTTTTTTGGCAGCAATTCAGAGAAACGCCCGGTTGCCTGTTGCATAAAAGACACACACAAATGCGCAAGCGCACATACACATACACACACACACCCACACATAGGGGGATAGACCGTAAAGTACTCACACACACACGCACTTTATTGTCAACTTAACAACTGTTGAACGCACGTTTCCATGGCAACGGCAAAATGTTGCAGCATGACACAGTAGCTGCGCTGGCGTTTGATCTGGGCTTTACGACGTGTGTGATGTGTGTGTGTGTGTGTGTGTGTGTGTGTGATGTGTGTGTGTGTGATGTGATGACATTCCCAGAAGCGTGACTGTGTGTGAGGAGCCCCTGTGGGAGGGATGGACCACTCCCTTCTCAATGAAAATCCTTTATCTCCACCTCCGCCAGTGAGCAATGATGAGTGTGTGTGTGTGTGTGTGTGTGTGTGTGTGTGTGTGTGTGTGTGTGTGCTTGCGTGTGTGTATGTATGTGTGTGTGTGTGTGTGTGTGTGTGTGTGTGTGTGTGTGTGTTGGTCAGTCCCTGCAGTGGGCATGTGGTCAACGCTGTCACCATAGAGACCCAGTAGTCTCCATCAAGGACAGGAGGTTCAAATAGAAGAAAGAAGAGGGAGAGAGCAGGCCCAGGAGCAGTGTTGAGGCCATACTGTCAGGCCTCATGGTCGTCATGCATAATGTCTAACCCTAACCCTTCCTCTGGGCCCAGGGGTTTAACACTAGAACAGCCGTGCCTTTTTTTTACCTACTAAAAGAGCCGCCTCTTTACAATGCTAAGCTGCTATTTACACACAACGACCACTAGTTGGCCGCTTGTAAATGAGCTTCCTACACAGAAAAACTGCAACACAGCTTTCGATAAGCATATCCTGATGTGATTTTAAAGATGTAAGGATACTGGGTGGTAGAACGCACATATCTAGGAAAAGTCATGAAAGGAGGGTCTTGGAATTTGATCGAGTGCAAAGATAGAACACTTTTCTTTTACTCACAGGGGTGTTCAGCCCTCGTGGCTGATTAAGTGTTAAAACCTTTCATCTGGATCAGAATGATCCCCATTCTTTTTTTGCTATCCAGGATCAGATCTTATCTGGCTGATTTTGAGTCGTATCGGGAAAATCAGCCAGCTCCATCTGACCGTGGAGAGCATCATTCTGATCCAAATGTTTTGTTAAACCAACTGATGCCCTGAAATGAACCAGAGCGGTATGAAACAGAACAGTACTGTATGGAATAGAATAGATATGGATGTATTATATATAGATACCTATGTATTACCATATTATGGTACGGTGTGATTTCTTACTAAAGCAACACGCATAATGAGTACTGATGCATTATACAGTACCTGGCGGCTGTGGTGCAGGAGGTAGAGTCGCCATCTAATGATCACAAAGTTGGCAGATCAGCGGTTCGAGCCCCGGCTGGCCACATGTCGAAGTGTCCTTGAGCAAGACACTGAACCCCAAAATTGCTCCCAGTGAGCGGGCCGGCGCCTTGCATGGCAGCTTGCCGCCATTGGTGTGTGAATGTGTGTGTGAATGGGTGAATGAGAGGCCGTTGTAAAGCGCTTTGGAGCAGATTTGGAGCAGCAAAAAAGGCGCTATATAAGTGCAGTCCATTTACCATTTACCATTAAAGTGTTGGCGGTAAATCTCCCACACGGGGGGTGACATGCTGACAAAGACTTTGTCTCCCGCCATGGAACCGTTCCTTTCTCTGAACCTCTGTGCTAATAGCAGGTCTACACTCTCCATAAATACAGGTTTAACCCCCTCTGTTTCTAAACACAAGTCAAACTACCGACACATAACGTGAAGAGCAATGCCAACTCAGCCAAGACCGATTTAGCTGAAATTACAGTGTGTATCAGAACGCTTCATCACTCCCATGGTCACCAAGGTTACCTGTGCCAACAAGAGTAGCTCGCCCCAATCGTAGAAACGACTACACAGCAGTTATTTTTCGGACATTATTTCTGTTTTCCTTCGTCTTTTGAGTATTACACATAAAATGTAAGAGGTTTCTCCATTGAGATAATGGAAGTCATTAAGTGTCATTAGGAGTGGCGAGTAGCCACATAAAACACTTTCGCGGAAGGTACATTGATGTAGAAAATAGATAAACAAAGTCACTTTACAATAAGTAGGTCAATTAATCTATAAATAATGTTAAATGGTTCACTATTAGTTGCTATGCGGTAGATTTAGAAAAAGACAGTTAAACAAATAGGTATGACAGTTGACAGGTCACACTTCCTCGTTAGCAGTGTGGTAAGATAGTGACCACCTGCTAAAACCTGTTAACCTGCTGCTGTTCAAAGAAACGACCTCTGACCTGGAAGATGTACTCCCCGGGGCTGATGTCGGTGACGTCGACCCACTGGCAGTCGATGTCGTGGCGGTACGTGTCCCAGCAGCCCACCGAGATGCCCTGCTGTCCCATGTTGTAGCACGAGTAGCGCTTTGACAGACCTGCCGACCACAGAAACACAGAAACTCGATAACAATGTCGAAAATAACAACGTCACAGGAAGTCGGACGACATCAGAAATGTTTATACTAGAGTACTTTCTCACCAAATCGTGACGTTAGAATTATACGGTTCTATCTCCATTTTGGTCAAAATTTAGTTTTTTACATAATCGGATCCATTAGGTGTTTATTAATGCCTGTGTGGTGTTATTTTTAAAATGTTGAAATTATTTAGTCAGTAATTAATCAAATACAAAGGTTCCATCTCACCAAACATAATGGAATGTAAAAACTTTGACGCTCAATATCTCTGAACTACCCTAAACGGAGATAGAACCTTATCATTCTAAGCTCACCAAATATGAATTGGCTACCTATAAACAGCACCACCCCAGGAGATAACACAGGAAGGTAACAGCCCTGTAAACCACCTATTTAAAGTACTGTGTAAAACTGGAATGCCCTAATAATTGCATAGCAATTACACCTAATGACGGTCTCTTTCGGTTTCATTGACATAAGCCCAACTATACGCCATTTCGGTGCCAAGTAGTTCCAGTGCCAAAATGTGTTCCTAGAATTCCTAGAGGAAAGGTGCTTTGGCAACAAGGTATCCATTGGCAACAGTGTACAGTTCTGGTTGAGGTTAAGGTTGGGGTTAGGGTGTGGGAGACTTGTATCTGGCTAGCATGAGAAAAATGATGGGTACATTTTGTAATGTCATCCAGAGGAAGTGGTTAGCCACAGATCACATATTATATATCAAACAAAGAGATCGTCAGCCAAAAAATTGATCAAAATAGATTAAGTTAAACTTAACATTAGCAAGCCTTAGTGCTCTAACAGTCAGCTAACCAAACAGTGAGGCTGCTGTCAGTCAGTATATAGACTTTGTAACAAAACAAGAAGGCTATAAGCAACAGGCGAACAAAATACGAACATTTGGTTAAGTTAGGCGGCGCGCTTGTGTGTGTGTGTGTGTGTGTGTGTGTGTGTGTGTGTGTGTGTGTCACCACTACGTCTCCTAAAGACACCCGCTTTCCCCTCTACTGTGTCCCTAAGAACTTCTATTGCCCCCCTTGTACTGTTTCTCAGTTTCTCCAGTAATATAAAAAATTAAATTAAAAAAAAGTAGAAAGCGATAATAGGGAGAAGGTTTTTCCTTCTATCAGTGGCCCCGGGCCCGAGCTAGAGTACTCTTCCTGCAACGAATAGTGGACTGCTGATTCACATGCTTAGTATTCAAATGTATTGATTGTAAGTCGCTTTGGAATAAGGCGTCTGCTAAATGCCAAAAATGTAAAAAATGTCAATGTAAAAATGGAGGCAGGCTGTCGGGCCTACCGTCAGGGCAGTAGGTGTCCTCCAGACAGAAGCTGGCTTTGTGACCTTCGGCCAGCTTGGTTCCGTTCAGGGTCAGAAGGTCGTAGTGAGTGAACACCTCGATACTGTGGTAGTGTCTGTGAGGAAGGAGGAAGAGGAAGAGGAGGAGGAGGAGGAGGAGGAGGAAGAGGAGGAGGAGGAGGAAGAGGAGGAGGAAGAGGAGGAGGAGGAGGAGGAGGAAGAGGAGGAGGAGGAGGAAGAGGAGGAGACAGGAAAAAAGAGGAAGAGGAGGGAGGAAGACAAAGAGGAGGGTGAGGATGAGGAAAAAGAGAGAGAGGAGGAGGAGGAAGAGGATGAAAAGAAGTGGGTGAGGAGGAAGAGAGAGAGGTAAAAGAGGAGGGGAAGAAAAAAAAAAGTTCTTCACAATGACTCAAGGCTGGAACACCTGAAGACACAGACAGGCAGTACTAGGCCGTGCCTCTGGGTGTTACTGTCCTGTTTACTCCAATGACTCTGAAGGAAAGCTTGACAGTATACATTGCATTATGTATATATGTTACGGTACATGTGGGAATGCGGTACATGTGGGAAAACTAGGGTTAGGGTTAGGTGCTAGGGTGACTTGGTACATGCTGGCATGTCTAACCCTAACCTTAACCCTAACCCTAACCCTAGCACCCTAGCACCTAACCCTAACCCTAGTTTTCCCACATGTACCGTATTCCCACGTGTAACATATATATATATATAACATATACTGTATATATACATATATCATTATTATGATACGTATATGACAGGCATAGATCTTCTTAACTTACAGTATGTCACTGTAGATAGGCTGTAAATAGATATGGCCTACAACTGGAGAAGATTGCCGGACAATTAGAGATTTGATGTATTGTGCCAAACATCACTATTGTTCCCAGAATGGAAAGCAGTTTGAAAGTGTTTGTCTGTGGGAACCTGGTCCAGCGGTCGAGAGAGAGAGAGTAGTTTGACCACAACCACAGCAATAAACAAACTGTCCACTAGGACTGACCATGCTTATGACCCGTTGACACGGTCAAATGGTGTTTTGCCGAATAGACAATCGGCAAGATCTAAAAATTAAATGACTTACTTAGTCACCTGTTGACTTTTTTTTATGAATCTGAAAAATCTTATCTCCAACTGAAATGCTGTTTTCGGCTCTAGTGTGAGTAGAACACAGAGATAGGCAGAGACAGTCTGAGAGATCATGTGATGAGTATCCCAATTGGTCTGCCAGCCCAACATCGCCATCGGTCCACATATCCATAGAAATGGTCCCACTTGGGCGTGTCAGTGTGTAGCACACTAGCGTAGCACACTAATGTGCATACCATATCATCACAAGGTCCCTGTTTTGATTCCGGCCATCGACATATCCTGCATGTCATCCCTCCTCTCTCTCCCATCCTTCCTGTCAATCTCTGTCTCAATCCCAATAACGCAGAAATGCCCTAAAAACAACTAACAATATATATATTTTTAATTATCCCACTCAACAATATGTGATACTGTACTTAATATTAAAAAATAAATACTTGAGCAGTGCTTGGCTAAGTTTTCCCGGTACAATGGAACCGAGGGAATAGTCCCAAACGAACACAAAAAAAGACAAAAGAAGCAAATTCCATTGACCTCCAACATTTCACCCATTGACTTGAACCAGGGGCCTCATTTATAAAAATGTACTTGAACGTCATCTTTAACTTTCACGTAAGCACATTTTTCTAAATGGACGTAAGCATTATTTATAAAACGGTCTGCGCTTGTTTAAAATTGCGTACATACTTCCGTCTATAAATCCCAAATATACTTGAAATTGAATGCAGGTGAACGCAGGTGAGCTTTGTATTTACGCCCTGTGACAGCGGCTCAATTCTAGCGGCTGAATTAAGCCAAGTGCTATAATATAGGGTAGGCGTTCGTCTGGAAGCGGGAGAGGGCAGAGAAGGGTGGCTTCTCGGTAAGTTGCAATTGTAACGTTTGATCATGACAACTAACCAGGCAAATGCTTATGCATGGCCGGGCAAGGTCTGTTGTGGAGCGCACTATAGGCATGTTGAAGGGGAGATGGCGTTGCCATGACAGCTCCCGAGGGATATAAAGGAAGACTGAAATACAATCATAAACACCAGTTCCCTTTAAATCTTGAATTAAACTCATTTTGTTGGCTGATAACAACATCGTTAATTTTATTACGAGCCACTTTTCTCTTCGCATGAATTACAGTAGGCAGTGCGTCTCACATGCCTGTAATAACTCTGCATAACCAGTAGGTAATGTGCGTACGCAAAGTCAATACCTGACGTAGAGCTACGATCGTTTCCATGGTCAAATTGACTCACGTTGAAATGTTATAAGTCACTACTTTGACGTGGTTTTCTACGTACGACACGGGTAAGATCAAATTTGATCCAAAGTACTTTCTATAAATGAGGCCCCAGGCCTGAAACCCAGCAACCACCGAGCGATGATCTGACACTATTCAAGGTCGACCAACAGAACAACACTCACTCCAGCTCCTAAATGTGACACAGTCTGATCTTTTGGTCCGCATGTCGGGCAACCAATCAAAACGTTCCGACTTTTCTTTTGAAACACGGAAACTACGTTTCAACGTTGTTGAGAATCACAACACAAACTCGCTAGTCGAGCCAAAATACTGCAACACCGCAATGGATCCGGTGAGTAATCCCCCACTGCTACCTAGTGAACTATAACACTACTTTACATTGTTAGCAGGCTCACAAAACAAGCTGTGTTAGCCGACTAGCGATGCGTCATTGATTTTCAACAACGCGGAAATGTAATCACGTATGAAGTCCGATCATTGCATCAGATCCCGACCTGAGGTAACCCAAAGCATTAGAATGTGTCACAAACATTGACCCAGACTGGTGATCTCCCCCCATCACCACACGTCCACCCTGGGCCTTACCTGTGACACTGGTGCCAGGTCCAGGACTCTCTGGAAGCTCTGGGGCGGAAGTCGGCCCGGCCCAGGTTCATGATGCGAGAGGAGAAGCGGAGCAGGCGGCGGTGGCCGTAGGGCCAGTTCATCCGGGCGGCCGAGGACGACAGGCAGTTCTCCTCGTTGGCGCAGGACAGCAGGTGGAGGGGGCGGTCCTCCAGGTAGGCTGTCTCCTGGACCAGCTGGGCGTCCAACGCAAGGTCAGGGGCGGCTGAGGGAGGGAGGTCAGAGGTGAAAGGTCTGGAGCTAGGCTAGGGGGGGGTCAGAGGTGAAAGGTCAGGAGCTAGGCTAGGGGTGTATCAGAGGTGAAAGGTCAGGAGCTAGGCTAGGGGTGTATCAGAGGTGAAAGGTCATTCGGGGAGAGGTTATGTCTAAGTTCTTGTGGTCCTGTGTGGCTCGGTTGGCAGAGCAAGGCATTTCTGGGTTTGTTTCCCGCTGGGACCATTTATAGGAACAATGTGTGCATTCACTAAGTCTGTTTGGATAACAGTGTCCAGTGCTAAATGGTATATATAACTCTATTTGTATGTGCAGGTGAGGTGAGGAATGGCATATATGAAGAACCTCAAGAGCAAGACAAGTAAGCCTTGAGAACTGAACGGCCCTTAGGGGGCAGGAGCCTATCTCCTGTTTCCGTAGCGTGAGGCGACTTGATGTACAAGTACAACCCCCTGGACTAGACACTGGGTCTTACCCCCCAATCCAACCCTTAATGCTGAGTGCCAAGCAGGGAGGCATCGGGTAGCATTTTTATAGTCTTCAGTATGACTCGGCCGGGGATCGAACTCACGACCTCCCAATCTCAGGGAGGACACTCTAAACGCAAGGCCACTGAGCTGGTGTGGTCAGCAAGACAAAGAGAGTTTGAATAACATCAATGTCACATAATCTGACCACCAGGTGTATATGTATGTGTAGATAATTGTTGTGTGTGTGTGTCTGTGTGTCTGTGTGTCTGTGTGTGCATGTGTGTGTGTCTGTGTCTGTGTGTGTGTGTGTGTGTGTGTGTGTTTTTGAATGCACACATAATACATAATCTGACCATAATCTGTGTGTGTGTATGTATGTGTGGGTGTGTGTGTGTCTGTGTCTGTGTCTGTGTCTGTGTGTGTGTGTGTGTGTGTGTGTGTGTGTGTGTCTGTGTCTGTGTCTGTGTGTGTGTCTGTGTCTGTGTCTGTGTCTGTGTGTCTGTGTGTGTGTGTGTGTCTGTGTCTGTGTCTGTCTGTGTGTGTGTGTGTGTGTCTGTGTGTGTGTGTGTCTGTCTGTGTGTCTCTGTCTGTGTGTGTGTGTGTGTGTGTGTCTGTGTCTGTGTGTGTGTCTGTGTCTGTGTGTGTGTGTGTCTGTGTCTGTGTCTGTGTGTGTGTCTGTGTCTGTGTCTGTGTCTGTGTCTGTCTGTGTGTGTGTGTGTGTGTGTGTGTCTGTGTGTGTGTGTGTGTGTGTGTCTCTGTCTGTGTGTGTGTGTGTGTCTGTGAGTGTGTGTCTGTGTGTGTGTGTGTGTCTGTGTCTGTGTGTGTGTCTGTGCCTGTGTCTGTGTCTGTGTCTGTGTCTGTGTCTGTACATAATCCCACTCACTCTCGACACAGGTGACGCCTGCGGCCTTGCCCTCCCCCCCCCGGGGACAGTACACCTGGGCGTTCCTCCGACACTGGTGCAGAGACATCTCAGTGCCGATGCAGTGGGTCCCACTCAGAACCAGCTGGCCCGCGTCTGGGTTCCCGGGCCAGTACCACGTCTCCTGCACAATTTAAATGGAACACACACACACACACACACACACACACACACACAGAATCATGAAAGTTGTGCCCTTTGTAAGAGTTTACCTCAGCCACTGACCCAGGATCAGCTCATCCACCCCAAGTCCTGATCTTAACCATTAAAGGACTACTTAATGCCTCAGTAATAATAATAATTCATTATATTTATATAGCGCTTTTCCGAGGCTCAAAGACGCTGACAAATATGGGGAAAACGGGAAAGTGCTGTGTCCCTTGTTGTATGAATAGATCTGAGTCTAAAAAACGATTGAACTGTCATTCTACCTCTGTAGTACACTGGTACTCTGGTGCGGGGAAGTTTTGGTTTAAACGCGTGACGTTTAGCAATTTCCGGGTCCAAACCAAAACTTAACAACCGAATTACACACACCTCCTCACAACCGTCAGACTTAACAACCGAATTACAAGCGGACTGGTAAGCCAAGGACGACTCCTACAGTGGATGACCGAAGGAGGCTCACCATGATTAAGAAACATCCAAAACAACACAGACCAGGAACACTCTCCAGGAGGTAGGTGTGAACGTGTCAGAGACCACCATCCACAGAATACGTCATCAGGTAAACTAAAAGACGCTTCATTGCAAAGGTGCAAACCACTAGTTATCCCAAAAAGGATGATCACTTACAGTTTGCAACAAAAAAAAGTACCTAAAAAGCCTTTAAAAACAGACAAATAAGATGAATATGATCATGGACCAGAGTGACTGCAAGTGAAAGGTTTGGAGAAAAAAGGATCTGCCAAAGATTTAGCATACCACCTCATCTGTGAAACATGGTGTGTGGGGGGGGGGGTGTTAATGTTAGGGCATGTATAGCTCCCGCTGGAACTGGCTAACTTAACTTAATTGACACACCTAACCCTAAACCCTGACCCTACACAACACACCTAACCCTAAACCCTAAACTGGCTAACTTAACTTAACTTAATTGATGATGTTACAGCTGACCGCAGCGGCAGAATGGATTCTGTAGTGTACAGAAACATCTCGTCTGCTCAAGTAGAAGTAAATGCCTCCGAATACATTGGATGGCGCTTCAGCATACAGTCAGACAATGACCCAAAGCCACAGCAACTATGTTTTTCAAGGTCCAAAAAGTTATTGACTGGCCAAGTCAATCTTCAGATTTAAATCCAATTTAAAAATGCTTTTAGCAAAAATGCCTCCAAGCCAAACGCTTGCCCAGACCAACGGGAGAGCCAATGCCTAATTACCATAATAACCGTTTAAAACAGTTAGTGCATTATAGTTATTTAAAACAGACATTATAATGCTTTTCCATTCATTCACTCTCTGTCTCTTTCTGTCCTTACAGCCGATTTACACTAAAGTGGCCCATTAACACTAAATCCACCCCCCCCCCCCCAAACACACACACACACACACACACACACACACACACACACACACTCCATCCTGTCCACCCCATGCAGCATGGACCAGATAGTTGTTTGCCCTCCGTTTCCCTCGCTCACTCTTTTATTTGTCCTTCTCTGGAAGTGGACTTTAGAGAAGCCTGCAATTACCCAGGGCATCATGGGAAATAACACGGGCCGGGGAAAACAAGCAGCCGGGGAGGAACAGAGAGAGAGAGGAAGGAACCCGAAACGCTAGGACCTCACACGGTCGTCGACGGCGACCCCCGACTGAGATAGATGCAGAGTCGTAAACTGCCTTAGAGACATACAGACGTGAAAGAGGAATTCTCACTTTCCGTCCAGCTCCCAGTGTGAAAAGAAAAGACTGTCATTAACTGTCATTTCCTGTCATCATCGAATGGGAAGCTGAGTTGGCACGAAACGGTCACTCTTAAGGGGGGCGATGAGGGCTGTTCGTAGGGCAATTAGTATTTCGTCTGGGGTGAGGATGTATATGAGGGATGGGGGGAAGAGGAATGGAGGGAGAGAGGCGGATGGGATGGTAACAGATGAGGGGTGGGCAGTTACAGAAAGAGGGGGGAAGGAGGGATGAAGACAGAGTGGTGGAGAGAGAAAGAAGAGGGGAATGGTTAAGGGGGTAAAGAATGGCTGAAATCAAACATGGGTTGACCCTTTCACCAAACATTTAGTTGTTGGTCACAATACCTTCTCAGGGATATCGCAAACCTAATTCTTAGCGATGTCCGTGCGAATGTGGTATTTGTCTATTCACTTTTAACAGCGGCTTTTCATGTGAACCTCCAGTATTCCAAAATCTAAGTTTTGAATAAGTCCACCTTCCTTCTATTAGGGCTAGGGGGAAGAGCTGTACTTAGTGGGTAGTTTAGGGTCAGGGTTAGGATTAGATCTATAACTTAGTGGGTAGTTTAGGGTCAGGGTTAGGATTAGATCGATAACTTAGTGGGTAGTTTAGGGTCAGGTTTAGGATTAGATCTATAACTTAGTGGGTAGTTTAGGGTCAGGGTTAGGGTTAGATCTATAACTTAGTGGTTAGTTTAGGGTCAGGGTTAGGGTTAGATCTATAATTTAGTGGTTAGTTTAGGGGCAGGGTTAGGATTAGTGGGTAGGTTAGGGTCAGGGTTAGATTATTTTTTATTTTTTTCGAAATAAACTTAAACTTGAGGTTGAGGGTTAGATTTATAACTTAGTGGATAGTTTAGGGTTAGTTTTAGGGTTATATCTATAACTTAGTCGGTAGTTTAGGGTTAGCTTAAGGGTTATATCTATAACTTAGTGGTTAGTTTAGGGTTAGCTTAAGGGTTATATCTATAACTTAGTGGGTAGTTTAGGGTTAGTTTTAGGGTTATATCTATAACTTAGTGGGTAGTTTAGGGTTAGCTTAAGGGTTATATCTAGGGTAGTTTAGGGTTAGGGTCAGGGTTAGATTTATAACTTAGTGGGTAGTTTGGAGTCAGGGTTCAGGGTTAGGTGAGTAGTGTAGGGTCAGGGTTCAGGGATAGGTGTGTAGTTTAGGGTCAGGGTTTAGGGTTAGGTGTGTAGTTTAGGGTCAGGGTTCAGGGTTAGGTGTGTAGTTTAGGGTCAGGGTTCAGGGTTAGGTGTGTAGTTTAGGGTCAGGGTTCAGGGTCAGGGCACGAACCTGGTGGGCGCGGGACGCGAAGCCGAGGCCCAGCTGTCTGCAGAGCACCATGGCCTCGTTCAGCCCCCAGTTCTCACTGCAGACGGCCCCCCAGCGGCCGTCCATCAGTACCTCCACGCGGCCCTCCCCAGGCTCCCTGCCCCCGGCTAACCGCACCTGAGGAGAGAGAGAGAGAGAGGGAAAGAGGGAGGGAGGAGGGAGGAGGAAGGTGGGAATGGTGAGAGAGTATAGTATGAGTATATACATGATAGTGGATGCAATGTTGAGCGATTTTTGGGAAATCCTCAATAGGTGAGTTTGTTTGCGTGCGTGTGTGTGTGCGTGTGTGTGTGCGTGTGTGTGTATGTCCCACCGTTGTCTGCAGGCCTGTGTTGGGTACGTTGCAGCGGACTGCTACATCCTGGCTGTGTTTGCAGGTGTACAGAGGGACCTCCTGGAACACACACTGGATGATGGACGTCTCTCTGCCTGTACACTGCACCGAGTTCATATGGATGGGACCGGTACCTACCAGAGGGACAGAGGGAGAGAGAGAGAGAGAGAGAGAGAGAGAAAGGGAAGGAGGGAGTGGGGGAGAAAGAGAAAGAGGTGGGGAGAGAGAGAAGTGAGTGAGATGGAAAGCAAGGCAAGGCAAGTTGATTTGTATGGCACATTTCATACAACAGGGGCAAAGCGTGTGTACATGTGTGCGTGTGTGTGTGTGTGTGGGTGTGCATGTGTGTGCGCGTGTGTGTGCCTGTGTTTGTGCGTGTGTACATGGGGTGCGTGCGTGTGTGCGTGTCTGTGTGTGTGTGTGTGTGTGTCTGTGTGTGTGTCTGTGTGTGTGTGTAAGTGTACGTATGTGTGTGCTCTCCTTAGACCATGGCCAGCTCCTCGCAGCTACGACACACATCATCCCAGAAACGGGATCGGAACCCGAGCCCAAGACCAGCTTGTCTGATGTGGCTTCGATACAGCACATGTGCACAGTCAGACTTCCCCAACTAAATTATACACACTTTATCTAAGGGCCAAATTGACAAAAATAGAATGTCGCCAATTGGGGGGGAAAAAGTGTGTGTGAGTGTGTGTATGTGAGTCTGCAGCAGTAGCAGCAGCCTCAGGCCCTGTAATTTGGGCACAAATAGCTAATGATGTCATCAAGACGAGCCACCGAGGGCATGGGTGGACGGCGGGTGATGCCAGGGCCTTCTGCTCCATCTTTGGGGGCCTCGCTCCTCATCAGTGATACACACTTGCTACATGCTACATACACACTACACACTACATACACACTACATGCTACACCAGCCAAAAAAACGGCTCCAAATGCCCTGCCTTGAAGAGTATAAATAACTACCCTTGACATCTATCCACGTCTTTTTTTAGACATAATGATAGCACCTACTTAAAGTACCATTTAAGTACTAATAGTTACCGTTCATTTCAACAGTTATTTTGATTTAAAAAGCGTTGTTTTTACTGGAAAAGGATGTGCAACCCACAGAACGGTGCGTATCCTGTGTTCATTAGGGGAGAGAGGTTAGGGAAATGAGAGCAGTGTGGAGGTATGGACAGATGAACATGACATAGATTTACATTGACATTTATATTTTGGCATTTAGCAGACGCCTTTATCCAAAGCCTCTTACAACAAATACATGTCGAAGTAAGTGAATCTGTCCGTCGGTCATCGCAAGAAATAGTCATCTATGCTCAGGCCAGTGGCTATTGGCAGTCATAAATGGGTTTTTGAAAGGCCCTATATAAATTAATGCTATTATTATTATTATTATTATTATTATTATTAGAAATGCTAGAGGAAGGATTTTTGTTTGCTTTTGTTGTAGCCAACTGACAGTTGTGACTCACACAAGACACTGGTTCATCACAGCGTTGGAATATGAATTGGAATGAATCGACGCAAAAGAGTGAATTCAAATTCAATTCATGAAGGAAAAAAAATCAATGGGCCCATTTTCGAATTCTCCAAATAAACGTTTCAATTCTCCCCTGACTTTGAGCTCATTGAAACGGACCCCGGCTCTCATTCATCGCCACGACTTCAAAGAGTGTGAGCGCTTGCCAAATGATTGCATGTAAAAAAAAAACGTTCAAAGGCATACTCCCGTTGGAACACATCTAAACACTGTGGACCCTAATTTGATATCATATCATACATCCTGGTGTTTAGGCTGCTGGATGTGGGAGCTTATTGTACACATAAACTGTCATTAGGCAGACTTCCACTACAATCACAGGCTCAATGAAGAATAGAGGCCTTGTCGTAAACATTTCCAACCCGTTTATTTGTTCTTTTTTGATATGGCCCTTTAGAGAACTGTGTTTTTCTGTTTAGGAATAGCCATTAGATCAGAGAAACTGTTTAGTCTATAGAAGAGTGACCTCAACTGCTCTCCAGAGCTGCTGGCAGAAGTAACCCCTGAGACACAGATGGAGGATCAAACCTAACATCATCTTGAACTGAACTGGCCTCAAATCAGTACCAGAGATGGCGGGGTTAGAACCTGGATCCTCTCGCATGCATCCCAGATGTAAACCATGAACCCAAGAGGACATCCTTGTGGCTAACAAGGGCTATATCTGGACTTAGAAGTTGCAGGCAGGGCTATCATATATGATATTATATCATATGTGGTGGCCTAGTGGATAGTGATTTGAACTGGTGACCAAAAGGTCATGGTTTCAAATCCCTCCTGGGAACACCGCCACTAGCGTGCCCTTTGAGTAAGGGCACTTAACCCTAAATTACTCCAGGGAGACTGTCCCTGTAATCTCAAATTCGGATAAAAGTGTCTGCTCAATGGTTCAAATGTAAGGCCTGGACTAACACGTATATGGATATTTTTTTAAACGCACATTTTTTGTACAATTGGGCCTCTCAACCATACGAACACGGCGTTTTCACTCACATAAACTGAGATTTCTCTTAACGGATAAAAAAAGTGAAGATTGAGTGGATCAGTGTGGTTATGTTAAACGGAGCTGGCGTTGATGCAATGACGTCACAAACAATGGATGCCAGCACCAGCGCCAGTGGCAACTTCAAACCATCGGAGTTTACGTCCCCCAAGACAAAGAACGCTACATCGCTAAACTAAATAGATTGAGCATCACCGACCCTTATTACGCCCCTGGCGTACTATTCAAGCCATTAGAAAACGAAAACGCAAGCTAGCTGCTAGCTGCCTGCTAGGCTAAGTTAACGTTAGGTATTTTAAATCCTGCCCTCGTTCTCACGTCTTGCTACTTGAAGAACGAACAGGAATGACAATATCAACAACGGGGGAGAGAATCAGCATTTTTGTCACAATTCCACTGAAAGCGTCGCTAAGTGTTTCATGCACTACTTCCATGAGAATGCAAACTTCCTTTGTCATGTCCCAGACTCTAGAGGAAGTCGACTAGGTCATGGGGATTGGAACAAACCAAAAGTCACAAGACTGCCAAGAAGCTCCTTCATGTTAACCCCAATATTTGGTCATTTTTAAGACTCTGACTAAAAGAGGGATTTTATTAGGTGCTTAGAGCAAATACAGCAAAGAGAACCAGTTGTTGTTGAGTCAGTTGTTGTTGTTGTTGTTGTTGTTGTTGTTGTTGTTGTAGTTCCTACAACTCCCAAGATCCCCCTCTCTCTCCCAAGTGAGGTCAGGGTCAGAGTGCAAAAATTGTCACCTGACTTACTAATAATACAATAAAAGAGACATTAAAAAAAAAGCAGAATAATGACCGTTCGAGACGGTAAGCGTTATGAATTGACACATAACTACTCGTGAAAAATGGATTCCGGTCGAGTCTCCCCTTTAAACCTCCCCTTTAACGGCGTACTCACCCTGCCCCAGCTGGGCCCTGTTGAGAGCCTCCCGGGCCGACCCGAAGCCCAGCTCCCTGCATGCCACGCTGGCCGCACTCATGTCCCACAGGTGGTCACACACCGAGCCCCACTTCCCCTCCCTCAGCACCTCCACGCGGCCCTCGCCCAACCTGGGCCCGGCCTTCAGACGCACTATGGGCTAAGGGAGAGAAGAGGGGAGGAGGGGGGGATAGAGAGAGAGAGAGACGGAGAAGGTGAGAGAGGAAGGAAGGAAGGGAGGAGAGAGGGTACGGAGGAAAGGAGGATAAAGGCGGTGGTTTGTGAAAGAGAGAGAGATGGGGAGGGGGGGCAAGGAAGGGGAAAAGAGAGGGGAGAGGAGAGGAGTAGAGGAGGAGGAGGAAGGGGGGGTGTGAGGAGAAAGAAGAGTTTGATGAGGAGGAGGGAAGGTGATAAAGCGTGAGACATCAAAATGACCAACGGGATTAGTTAACAACCTCTCCTCCTAACTTTCACACACCAGCTCAGTGGCCTTGCGGTTAGAGTGTCCGCCCTGAGATCAGGAGGGTGTGAGCTCGATCCCCGGCCGAGTCGTACCGAAGACTATAAAAACGGTACCCGAACCTGTACTTGTACATCAAGCCGCCTCACGCTACGGAAACAGGAGATATGCTAAGTTTTTACATTCCATTATGTTTTGTGAGATGGAACCTTTGTATTTTATTAATTACTAACTCAAAAATTTCAACATTTTAAAAATAACACCACACAGGCATTAATAAACACCTAATGGATCAGATTATGTAAAAAACTCAATTTCGACAAAAATGTAGATAGAACCTTATAATTCTAACATCACAACCTAACTGTCCTGCCTTTCGACACTGTCTCTACCCAATAAAAATGAGAAAACACAAGAGCTGTGGAGCCACACTCCAAAAAACGAATGTTTCAAAAAAAGAACCGTTACCTGGATGGCGGGTGGGGCGGGGGGCCTCCCGGAGTCCAGGTTTGCGAACTGGGAGCCGGGCACGCAACGCACCACGGCATGCATCCCGTGGATGCAGGGGACGTCGTTCCTGGCGATGGAGAGCTGGGCCTGGCACTGCGCCAGAGAGGTCTCCACCCCCCGACACAGGACCTTCTCTACCCAGTAGCCCTTCTTACTGGCCAGGCTGGCCAGTCTGCGAGGGGGACGGGGGGTGGGGGACGGGGAAGAGGGAGAAAGAGGGGGAAGGGAGGTGTGTGTGGGGGGGGGGTACAGAGTTGAGGGAGAATGAGGGAGAGAAGGAAGATGAGGGAAGGAGATAGGGGGGTAGGGGAGATGGAAAAGGGGGAGGAGGGAGAGAGAGAGAACCGGAGGGAGAGGGAGATTGAGGTAGGGAGAATGGAAAAAGGGGGGTAGGGAGAGAAAGGGAGGGAGAGGGAGGGTCAGGGAGGGAGAGAGGGGGAGGGAGAGAGAGAATGGGAAGAGAGGGGGAGAGGGACAGAGTTGAGCCAAGGCAAAAAGGAGAATGAGAGGGGAGGAGGAAGATGGATCATCATCATCATCATCATCACCATCTTATTTGTCATGAATACTGTATAAAGACAGGCTAAAAGAAAGACTATTGACAGTGAATTTACCTTGTAGAAGGATCCGCTAGTTTGGCGTCCCATAGTTTTCTGAAGAAAAAAAAACAAGTGTTATTCCGCCCGCCCTCCAATCCCAGAGACAAGATTCCAATCATTCTGTCTTCCTGGTTACGTGGTCACATGGTACATGGACATCATACAACAGTACTATCCTGCCCTATTCATCTACTGTATCTTTAGCTTTACAATGGAAACACCTAGGATTTCCTTCTTCCCTCCCTCTCTCCCTATCCCTCCCTCCCTCTCTTCTTATCTACTGTATATCCCTCACTCCCTATCATCCTCTCCTTATCCCTCCCCCCATACTCTTCTCCCAACCCCCCATTCCTCTCTCCCTATTCATAGCTTTCATGTGACGTCACAGCATAGTGGAAACGCCCACCTGACGGGCAAAAGGCACTTTTTGCGGGCAAAACCCACGGGCAAAACCCACTTTTTGCGGGTTAATAACTTTGATTTCCCGTGGGTTAGGAAAATAATTCCAACGTGTCCGGATAGAGTAGAAGACAGGGAATCCAACACTATTTGAATGGAGTCGATCCTCCACTCCTATCACCGTGGACACAGCAAGGAGCGAATTCCCGGATATAAATATTCCCTCGCCTCGCTGACAGCGGGAGTTGGGAGTTTCGTCCAGCAGCCGGTGAACGCCCGGTTGATCGAGTTTCATATTTAAAGTATATCTTCTCGGGATGTCAGCGCGGTGGTTAAGGGCTCAAAATGACCGTATACTGATGGTGAATTTAGCAATAATAGTCTTATGTTTGTACCACCTCCATAACCGGTGTTATTCACGGGAAAAGCCGGTCAAGGAGGCACCCTTTGCAGGTCAATAACTTTGATTCTCCGGGGGTTAGGAAAATAATTCCAACGTGTCCGGATAGAGTAGAAGACAGGGAATCCAACACTATTTGAATGGTGTCATCCTCCACTCCTATCACCGTCGTGTATCTTGATAGTTCTTCATGGGTGAGGTGGTCTAAATAGTAGGCAGCCATGTTGAGCGATGTTGCTATGATACTTTTTGCCCGTCAGGTTGGTGGTTGCTAGGGAAGAAACCACGTGACTGAAAGCTATGAATACCCTCTTCCTCTCTCCCCTCTCTCCTTCCCTCACACTCCCTATACCCATCTCCCTACCCCTCCCTCCCTCTCCCCCTCCCTCCCTCTCCCCCCTCTCCTTCTCTCACTATACCCATCTCCCTGCCCCTTCCTCCCTCCCCCCCTCTCCTTCTCTCCCTATACCCATCTCCCTATCCCTCCCTCCCTCCCTCTCCTCCCCCTCTCCTCCCCCATGTTAAGACGATGAGTAAATAAACAGGAGCTGTAAATATGCCGGAGACACAACAGCCTGGGGAGGCTGTGTGGTTCAGTGGTTAC
Organism: Nansenia antarctica; assembly: GCF_963989245.1. Lineage (NCBI taxonomy): Eukaryota > Metazoa > Chordata > Actinopteri > Argentiniformes > Microstomatidae > Nansenia > Nansenia antarctica. The sequence continues at coordinate 5,739,309 of NC_137675.1, read as the reverse complement.
CCACACTCCCCCAGGGAGAGAGAGAGAGAGAGAGAGAGAGAGAGAGAGAGAGAGAGAGAGAGAGAGAGAGAGAGAGAGAGAGAGAGAGAGAGAGAGAGAGAGAGAGAGGGGGAGAGAGGGATCTGAATGTTCCTATTGTAAAGCCAGGCCAACATTTCTCTCTCTCTCTCACACACACACAAACACACACACTATAACTCCCTCTCTCTCTCTCTCTCTCTCATAATGTGTTCTTTCAACCCTCCGTTGGATATTTCTGTCTTAATGCATGTCTAGATGTCTAGATGTCTCGCCATGGGACACATGTGGAAAATACTATAAATATTCAGAGAAGCACATTAGCAACAACACTTTACTACAGGGAGCCGACCGCTCTACGTGTCACTGCCAACGTCCCAGACCGCATCCTGACTGGGTCATCACGACCTCGAGGTTACCCCTAGTGAACCACACTGGCACACGCACAAACACACACACACACACACACACACACCTGTCCTGACACCTGAAGGGTTGGCTCTCGAAGGCAAATGCTTAAGCTTGTCTTTTCTTCTTCAAACACCACGTGTGTGTGTGTGTGCATGTGTGTGTGTGTGTGTGTGTGTGTGTGTGTGTGTGTGTGTGCGTGTGCGTGTGTGTGTGCGTGTGCGTGTGTGTGCGTGTGTGTGTGTGTGCGTGTGTGTGTGTGTGTGCGTGTGCACTTACTATTATGTTTCGTAACTCTATGGTGAATTAAATTGACAGAGGCTGACTACAAGGGGGGGCTGGGGGGGCTGGGGGGGCTGGGAGGGGGGTGGGGGGGATGGGGGGGGGTTAGAGAACATAGGGGAGGGAGGGCAGCCCATATAATTGCCTGAATTGCTTGGCAGTGTCTGCCCTGTGGTTCAACAGTAGCAAGTAGCTGCAAAGGCCAGACATGGAAATATGCACATATATTATGCACTTCCCCTGTGCTTCTTTCTCTCGCAGTAAATGAAGGCTCTTCTTAAGGAAAATCAAAGCCTTGTCTCCAAAACCACCAACAGGGTGCTGGGAAGCGAGACCGGGTGATGTCACGTCGCCTTCCCCGTGAACTCACACACTTCACGAGCTCCTTTAACTTCACACCCTGAGGGACTCCTTTTCGGACTCCTTTTCAGAGCAAAAAGAACAAAGAACATATAATCTTTTGATAAAGACGGGACATCTGACCACCACATAACCACGAGCCAAGCCCAGCTCTCAAGGTGAATAACGCAGCTGGCTGAAAAAAGGCCTCCATTCCTGTCGGAAAGGTGCATTGCAAGAGGGTGATTCCACCAAATCTCTGCAACAAGTCCATTCCTCTTCCTTCTTTGAGAGGGCAGAGAATACGCGTGGGGAGAAGGGGAGAACACAGGGACAGTGTTGCCAGATTGGGCAACTATTCCAGCCCAATTGGGGCTACTTATGATCACACTGGATGGTTTTTAAGATTGTGATTAGGCTGGAAAACAATCCCATCTGGCAACACTGCACAGGGACACAGCTACTGAACTAGCAGATTTACAAGTAGCTTACTCTGGCTTGGTGCCAAAAGTCGCTTAACGCAACACATGAACAACAGCGACCGCAGGATCCCACGCTCAACACTTAGGAGGCCCAAACCCTGACAGACAGACAGGCTGGGGTAACCTGTGATTACGTGGATATATAGCTCCACCTGGACCCCTTTATTTGACTGAGAGAGGATCCCAGTCCTAACACCACAACAACACCCTCTGCTGAAGTAAGGAATTTCCCTTTTCGAGTTGTACGTGAAAATAAATGAACGGCTCCAGATCGATCAGATACATACTGTTTACCTGTAGGAAAAGTGGCCGAAAAAAAGGGGTGCATTTGAACCACAGACCCATAGCTGAAAGAGAGGGAGATGGGAGATGAAAGTCTGACGAAATTGGAGTCACACCGCTCTTGAAAGTTCTTTTTTCACACAGCTTTTTAAATCGTCACCGAAGCCGGGGAGGATACAATGCTCGGAAGCAATTAGACGACAGAAAACAAGTGGTTCACACAACTGGCCACATGGTCAGGAGAGGGGGTGTGCTGACACAGAGAGTGGAGCAGGACCAGCAGGGATATTATAAGACTCTTACAGAAGCCCTTAGGCACTCCTCAGCCCTGGTCAGGAACCATAATTATAGCATCTCCAGCAGTGTCCAAGGGGGAACGCCAAAGACGTGACACACGGGATGATGGGAGAGGCGCAGAGGAAAGGGCGTGGCTGAGGGGCAGAGGAGGAGACGTGACTGTTTACATGTAGAATGCGTTAGGCCCGAGGGGTTGGCAAGATCCCATGCTCCAGAAGGACTGGACCGAACTGGATGGAGCGGGACCGTACAGTACAGTAGTCTCTGGCTGGGTCTCTCACTTAGGGATCCGCTCTGAAGAAAGTCCTTTGACCGAAACGTTGGATAAATCTATAAACGCGTACTGTATGCAAACATACAGTAGCGTGGGTGTGTTTTTCTCTCTTTCAAAACACCAAGGGATAGCCACTGAGGAATATACCACCTCTGACCTCCCCCCCAAAAACTTCCAGAGACAAAACATTGAAGATCTTTCTCTATGGCAAGAGACTGTCACTGTTTTCACTGAACAATTCCATTTCCATTTTGCCTCTGTTTACGCTAGGACAGAAATGGATGTGCTTCTCCCTCCCTCCCGTTCATCTCCTAGGTGGTTTATGTGGAAGTCACCATTTGAAAATAAACAAAACTCTCTCCGCTATCCGTCTTCCAACTGGCTGAGAAAATCAAAGACCTTTTTGCCTGTGAGATGAAATGTTCTTCTAAACACCTCGGAAGCTTTTGTCAACATTGGCTCAACACCCTGTGAACCGCTTTAGCTACCAATGAAAGATTTAGAGGAAGACTGGCATTAAACGGCTGTCACTCCCTCTAACTGCAGAAAATGAAACGTGGCAGTGTTTTCATGTCAAGAAAATGGAAAAAACAGGACATATTGTGCCGTTTTTGACCAAGGATTCAAACACCACTTCCCAAAGTCCCGACACCACAACAAACATTCAAAGCAGGAAAGTAAAAATTCCTAATCCAATGGACGTCGCAGTGGATCAGTGTCTTAAGAGGGGAAGCTAAGGACGACCAGCTGAGTTTACTCAGCGGCCCTGACTCGGACATTAGCCGTAATTATTGGGCACATTGAAAGACAGTTTTATACCCAGTGGTCGAAGGGAGACGTCCTGCACACAGCCCATAAAAAGACCACTGTGGCCGCTCCGACTCACAGAGGAGCGCTGTGAGCTTGTAGGGGTTTTAAAGGTTGTGGGTTTGTGTGTCTGTGGGTTTTCGGAGGTTATTTACAGCAGAGGTCAGACAGACGGGCTCACCCAGACATGGGGCACCACCAGGGTTCTGAGAGATTCTTCCCCGAGTGGGAACAACACGGAAGTGTTGTAATAACTCTTCGAGCACCAATGAGGAAGTGTGGTGCCGTGTTATGACTGTCAAACCACGTGGAATGCTCTGAGGGGGGAAAACAATGAGAAGCGGTGAGATAGGAAGACTGCTGCATGAATGAGTGAGAAATGGAAATGATGGGACAGATATGGATATGGTGGTAAATGTATCAGACACATTGGATTCTTTTGCAGTTATCACAACATCCATCTAGGCCACACCTCAGGTCTTCTAGTTCCCAAACACAACTCGTATCAATCAAGCCACAGACTACCAATATGACAAGATATACAGTATATGGAGAGAGAGAGAGGGAGAGAGAGAGAGAGAGAGAGAGAGAGAGTGAGAGAGAGAGAGAGAGAGAGGGAGAGAGAGAGAGAGAGAGAGAGAGAGAGAGAGGGGGAGAGAGAGAGAGAGAGAGAGAGAGAGAGAGGGAGAGAGAGAGAGAGAGAGAGAGAAAACAAACAAGAGAGAAAGTGAAAGAAAGACACGAACGAATGTCTTTGAATGTATGAGAGTCACAGAAAGAAAGTCGACGAATGTATCAGAAAAAGAGCAGAGAAGAGAGTGTGTTCTGTGTGAGACCCGTGTCCTATTCGGAAGTGCTGCCGTACACAATTTCCACTGGGCGGGCGTGAGTAATTATATGAGATTAGAGGACATTTGTCTGAGCTGTAGAGGAGGCTCCATCCAAACACACAATGGTAATCCTACTGAGTCTGCCTGACATTAGTAATAACATACTCTTTAAGACTATTTAAGAAGACTGTGACGAAGACGCTGCAGTGGGTCGTCCCGGACGCACTCTGCCACATCTACGGTAGGTTTTCCTAATGCTAGTGAACAACCAGGACTGCGGTGGAGGTGGTAATAATGATAGCCGTTGTGGTTCTCCTCTACTAGAGAGGAAAACGGAACAGTAGTCCAAGCGTGGGTCCCCTTAACCCCGGGGGAAGTCAATCCACACCGCACACCGTTTCCATCGCTTTTCGGAACTTTTCCATGTAAACCTCAAGTGCTGTCTCTTCGGGTTGGCTACGCTAATGATAGACACAGGCAGATACTGTATATATGGAGAGACAGACAGACAGACAGACAGACAGACAGACAGACACGCACACATGCGTTCATGCACGCACGCACGCACACAAAGAGATGTCTTCACATGCAGTCAAACACATACGTAGAAAAAACAGGCCCAGACAGAAATACCCCCCCCACACACATACACACACACACACACACATACACACACACACACACACACACACACACACACACACACACACACATACACACACACACACACACACACACACACACACACACATACACACATACACACACACACACACACACACACACACACACACATACACACACACACACATACACACACACACACACACACACATACACACACACACACACATACACACACACACACACACACACACACACATACACACACACACACATACACACACACACACACACACACACACACACACACATACACACATACACACACACACACACACACACACACACACACACACACCTGTAGGCATTGCTGTCATATGACTCAGCGCTGGGGAATCCCAGCATCCCACAGACCACGCGACTGCTGCTGAGGTCCCAGCCCTGGTCGCACACGTGCCGCCACCTCCCAGCATGCTTCACTTCCAGCACGCCCTCCGTAAGCAGCCCACCGCGTGCGGTGTTTAGCACGGGGCGGAGACGCACTTCCTCCAGACTCACCTTGTTGGTCGCCTGCTGGGTGAGAAGGGTGGGAAGGAGGGGGGGGGTAGAGAAGAAGAGTGGTGAATACAATTGAGTGTGTATTTTGTGCTTTTTATGTGTCGTTATAAACAATAGATACAACAGTTGCTACATGCTGTAAATATGTGAATTGTTACTGTACATTAGTTGATTAGAAGCCTGTTAGAATCCGGCGCATCTCGCGATAAGTGAGAACTACTGTAAGTGTTTGAGCGATCGACAGGGGGGGGGGGGGGTTTGGTTAGGTTTTCAGATTGTTTCAAGGTTGACCGCGACATATGAGTTTTGTGTTTTAGTGAGGAGGCAGGTCAGAACCATTATGTGACATGAAACAGAGTGAACACACAGCGGTCAGGACTGGTGCCACGAGCTTAGCGCGTCAGTGCTTTGTTATCCGTTGTCGAAATAAAGATTAGTCTCCTTGCTTTCTTTCAACACAACACGTCCTGCTCACACACCCAGAGGGACTGAAGCAACAGCAATTAGAGTCCATTACCATTGGCCTCTAATCATGAGTCATCATCACAACTCTCCTCAATAACAAAGAACGACCGGGAGCAAACAAACAAAACAGGGTGTGTGTTTAATGTGGTGTGGAGCTGTGCGTGTGTGTGTGTGTGTGTGTGTGTGTGTGTGTGTGTGTGTGTGTGTGTGTACATTACGCGGCGTTAACAAGTGTGCCCAACTGCACCCAGATGACATGCTACATTGTTTAGCAAGGGGTGACAAATGGGTGTTATGTCCTCCTCTCCCATGGCTCCTGGACTTGAAATAGCTGGATGTTTTGGGGAGAGTCGGGTCTGTTTAAGGACCGGCGGTTGGAAAGTGATTATGAATTGGATCCGGAGAAAGAGGCTGGTTTTAGCTCTGTCTCTAATTACGTGTTCCTATTGGAGCTGTGGGCTCCACCAATGAGCATCCTGTATGGGTGTTGACATGAGGGACTTGGCGACAGCTTGTGTGTGCGTGCGTGCGTGCGCGTGCGTGCGTGCGTGCATTCGTCTATGCATGTTCTTGTTTAGGTGAAGGTATGTACTTGTGTTTGTAAGGTAGAGAGAGAGAGAGAGAGAGAGCAAGACGGAGAGGGAGAATGAATGAAGGCAATACATGGGCAAAAGGGAGAATGGGTAAGAGAGGACAGGAGGGTCCCTGGCAGGTGGAGGGTTCTACCTAGAAACCTTTTCATTCGAAAGAACCCTTTTCGGGAAGAAAAAGAATACCCTCTTTGAATGAAAAGAGTTCTCAGTTGAATCCTTTACAGAGGGTTTTTAGGCCGACTTAGAACCACGAATGTTGGCTTCCAGTTACGATGTGAAAGGAGGTAGATGCGTAGAGGGGGGGCTCCCAGTATTTCATATTTTAAACCTCACTTATCGTGATCCCCTAAACTTATTTTGAAGAAAAATGATTCTAAAAAGTTCAGTCGCACAACTTGTTTTGAGGATATGCCCAGCAGATGCACCCAAAGGGGCACACGACCATCTACACCTCAACATTGAACAGAAGAAGCTAGCGAAGTAGCTAACATGACGGCCGAAGCCTCGACGGACCTGCCTACCGGCCTACAAAACCTCAGATTCATGCTAGACACAGACATGAAGAAAATTATCAAGAACCAGGAATGTTTCTGAAGTCCAAAAACCACCCTAATGGCCTTTAACACTAGAACAGCCCCCATTTGACCCCAGTGAGTAAAGAAACAATTTATATCTTTGCACTCGATAACATTTCAGGACCCTCCTTTCATGACTTCCTAGATGTGCGTTCTACCACCCAGTATCCTTCCATTTTCAAAATCACATCAGGATAAGCTAGTTAGCTAGCTATTTTGCAGTTTTTCTGTGTAGGAAGCAGGCTAATTTACAAGCGGCCAACTAGTGGTCTTTGTGTGTAAATAGCAGGTTAGCGTTTGAATTAATGAATGAATGGTCTTTATTGTCATTGCTATAGTACAGGTACCAAACAACGAAATTTGGGAGGGGTGGCGGTTAGCGTCTTTTAGTGGGTAAAAAGGCACGGCTGTTCTAGTGTTACGTGTAGCGAGCAGAGCCCGTAGTGTCTCCTAACCTGGCCGTATGTCTCAGGCTCTGGCTCTGGCTCAGGCTCCACGTGGTTCCCGCTGGGCTGCCTCTCCGCCTCCCTCCTGACCGCCTGTGGTTCTCCCCGCCCCGCCTCCTGCCCCTGCCGGGAGACGGCGCCGTTCCTCAGGAGAGGGGGGATCTGGTGTCCCTGGGGGGGGGCGGGGGGGGTCTCCTGGCCCGTCCTGGCCGCCCCTCCTCCTCCCCCTGGGCCGTTGCGTTGGCGCAGGTGGATCTGGTGGCCTTGGCGCCTCGGCGACGACGACCCTTGACCCCCCGACCTGGCCGACACCCCGGGGCGGCGGAGGGCGATCTCGTGACCCCTCTGTCGGACGGAGGTGATGTGGGCGGGGGCCTGGGGCGGGGGAGGCTGCTGCTGCTCTGGCGCAGGCGGGGGCTGTTCTGGAGCGGCCCGGGGTGGGGGTGGGGGCTGCTCCTCCGGGGCTGGCCGGGCGGCAGCGGGTTCCTCTCGTACGTGGTTGGCGGCGGGGTAGCCGGGCCTCCGCTCCGCGCTGCAGATGACGCCCAGGTCCTCGGCGTGGGTGCAGTCGTTGATGCCCCAGCCGTTGGAGCGGCAGTCGGCGATGGAGAGCTCCGAGCCCACGCAACGCACGTTGTCCAACCAGATCAGACCTGGGGGGGGGGTAGGGGGGGGGGTGGACAGATGGACACACCTCATTATCACCAAGGCGACACAACAGCACATGCGAAAGCGTATGCAAAATAGGGATAGTGAAGAACAGACAGAAGTCTGAAACACACAGTCTCTAGCTCGATATGGAGGCTTGTTGACCGCGGTGAAAGTGTACAAAACTACAAATATGGCGTCCCTTGGGATTCATTGTTCGTAGCCGCTGCCTCCTATTCTTTGAACTGATGTTTTAGATATTTGTCCATATTGTTTGTTATCTGCGTTTTTCTTATCTTGTACAAGTCCCCTTTGGATCTGGGAAGGTGCTATACCAATAAGATATATGACAATAAATGTAATGTATAAAGCTGAAATTAAGAGCTCTGAAAACTACAATACTGTACACGTTTAACCAAAAAATGGCATATCCAACAAATGGCATACACCGAACAAATGTACCGGTAGTTGACGTATCATCTTCAATACTGTATGGATGCAAAGTTCCCACAATGCACTGCGGTATGAATACCCACCCTGTCCCTCTCCATACTTGGCGCTGTGCGCCCAGGTGAGGCTGCGGGTGAAGCCCAGCTCCCGACACACGACGTTGGCCAGGTTGAGGTCCACGTCGTCATCACACACCGTCCCCCAGGCCCCGTTGTAAAACACCTCCACGCGGCCCTCGTTGGGGCCCCGGACACTCCCCACCAAACGCACCTCCACCGCCCCCACCGACGGGAGGAGGAGCAGGGAACTCACACACAGCAGGAGCCCCAACATGCTGTCTCAATCTGGAAGAGTACCGTAGGATGAAGGAAGAGAGAGAAAGAGATCATGTCATAAATAGTGATCAAGTTCTCAAGTAGATTATTTTGGAACACTATGTTGTTCTTTTTTTTTTTACCTACTGACTTCATTGTTATCATGTTAAATCAATTTAAGGGGAGAGAGGGAGTCGGGTCAGAGGGAGAAAGAAGAGAGGGGGGGCGTGCGATGTGAGAAAGAAAGTGAGAGGGATTGGGACTAAAGTGGATGGGGAGAGGAGGGAGATAGGGGGTAAGGGCAAGAGGAGCGGTGGGATCATGGGAGAGAGGGGCAGAAGAGGGGAGAGGGGTGCCATGTGACATATAAAGAGAAGTAGAAGAGGGAATGGAACATGAGAGGGGGGGGGGGTAGAGGAGAGAAGGATGCTGGTAGAGTGGGGGGAGAGTGGAGGGGGAGGTGAGAAACAGGAAGAGAGAGGGGGTAGAGAAAGGAGAGAGAGGGAGACAGAAAAAGAGACAGAGAGATGGTGGAGTGAAAGTGAGAGACAGGGAGAGAGAGAGAGAGAGAGAGAGAGAGAGAGAGAGAGAGAGAGAGAGAGAGAGAAGGAGGGACCAACATAGCGTTCATGCAAGCTATGATGTGGCATCATCAAGGAACAGCTGCTAATGAACAAACCACTGTTAACCACTGTAATAAAATGAGAACTGCATCATTTTATATCTCTTATTTATATGTCTCATATATGACTTGCTTAATTGTCTACAATAAACACCTTTTTATAGCATAGCTTATAAATCCAAATGACGCATATTCTGTCAATTGTTTTTGGAGAGATTGTTTTTAAAATTGTGGTATGCAAAAAAGACATTCGAATCGACGTTCCTGTCACATTATCACACACACACAAATGGAAAAAAAACAGCACCACAAAAATCTGTCAAAATCACATTCCACCAGCAAGACATATAATTAGCAACGCAAATACCTCTATTTAAACAGGAACTTAAACAGGAGCTAAAGAACAGTCAGACCCCAAGGTCTGCGCAAATATAACTCAGAGGGGCAGAAGCAACATTCACAGCCTCAACCAGTAACAGGGAAGAGAGTAGTGACCGAAGCTAAAAGTAGCACGGTAACCCTTCCACAACGCAGTTAGCCAGAGACACACAGGCAAATAAACATGGTCATAAAAAGCCTCTCCCTCTCACACACATCATACAGAGAGCATCAGGCTGCTACTGTAAGACGGAGGGCATCTCAATAAAAGTGTCTCACTCCTCTAGTCTCCTCTACTTCACCTGCAATCATATGAAAACCCCTCTGGTATAGGTGAAAACACAGTGAATGCATAGTTTGCTATTTAACAATTGTTCACACTTCAATACAGATGAAAGAAACAAGGGGAAGAGAGAGAAGGGGAGGAGAGGAGACGAGACGAGATGAGACGAGGGAAGAGGAGAGGAGAGGAGAGGAGAGGAGGAGAGGAAATAAGCCTTTTGAGACACACATTTGTGATCAACAAAGCCATGAATGAGTTTTAACAGGTCCCGTTCTTTCTGAGATTGTGTTTTCTCAGTGTACTGTATGATAATGTCAATTGGGTCTTTAAGGAATTGAAGAAAGCTTGAAAGATTAGCCTGATTATAGATACCAATAAACAAACATTCTATTCAACACAACAAACAGTGGAGAGTCCAACAGCAGCTGTGGACTGTCAAAAGCAAAGTGTGTAGATGAGAGGTGACTGAGACCAGAGGGATGAAGTCTGAGAAGCAAGGAGATGTAAGAGAGGAGAGAAGGAAAAGGAGAGAGGAGAGGAAACAGAGAGGAGAGAAGGAAAAGTGGAGAGGAGAGGAGAGGAAGCAGAGAGGATCGAACGGAGACTGGAGAGAATAGAAAAGGTAGAAAGAGACTCAAGAAAAGAGAGAAAGAGACAGGAGGAGAGAAGATGTATTAAAGAAAATGATAACGGTGCAGGGGGAAAGAGAAGGAAAGGTAGAACTGACAGAAATAGTGAATGAATAGAAATAAAAGTAGAACTCACCTGGTAGTTGGTCTCTGTCTGGGGTCACCACCAGCACTGTCCACACCGAGAGACTGAACGAGTGTGCAAGTGAGTGATAAAAAGAAGGAGGGAAGTGAGACTTGGTCTTGCTTTCTCTCTGTTCTCCATCCCTCCCTCTTTCTCTGTCACTCCCTTGCTTCTGTTACGTTCTCCATCCCTCCCTTTTTTTTATCCCTTTATGTAAAAGTTATACTTTTTTTTCCATTGAATCCTTTTCATATGCCATCCATCTATCAAGCCCCTTGGAAATAATCACAGGAGACTGTGGTATAATGGAGCCCACTCTACCTGCTACCACTGCTGGGGCGGCAGGTAGAGAGGCGGCTAGCAATCAGAAGGTCCCTGGTTTGAGGAGGGGGCTGCATGATAGCTGGTGACTGGATGATTGTTGCTGGCATCATATCTGACCCTAATTGCTCCAGGGGGCTGTCTCTGTGCCTAGAGCAAAACATACATTTTGTTGTACTTCGTTGCAATGACAAAAAGGTCTCCAGTTCTAATCTAATCGTCCCGCATACCCCTTCCTAAACTCCCCTCATCCTACTCCTTTGCCTATCAAGTGTACATGCTTCCATGGACTAGGTCATTATAAAAGCACACACAACATGCACGCACAGACAAACGCAAACTTTCTCTCTAAACACCCCCCCCCCACACACACACACACACACTGTAATTGTACGGGGGAGCTTTGGCACTAACCCACACCCACAATTAGTGGTATCGTGAAATAAGTATTCACTCTCCAGCAATGACTTGACTGCCTGTTTTAAACTCTCTCCATTCCTCTCTCCTTCTATTCCGCATAATGAAAAGGGAAGAGAGAGTGCGAAAGAGAGAGAGAGAGTGAGAGAGAAAGGAGCCTATGCAATATATCATTATCTCTGTTTATTATCTGTCTCTTGATGATGATCTGGGTAGTGATATGTAGATATAGATATATGTTCTACATCCCTCCCTGTTTTTATCCGTTTACATAAAAAATCTTCTTTTTTTCCATTGAATCCTTTTGATACACCCTCCACCCATCAAGCCCCTTGTAAATAATCCTATTTGCATAAAGACTAGTCTTTTTTCTGATTCATCTTTATTTATTCTCTTTATCTGTCTCTTGATGGTGATCTGGGTAGTGATATATTTGGGGGTTTGTTACCGAAATAACTGTGAGGAGAGTGGAGCTCAATTTGAACTTGACTTCACAGTGGAGAGCTTTATAGTACTAGACAGAACACTGTCTGGACTTGTTCAGTACAGTCATGTTACTCACAAAGTGCACGTTTGCTGCATCACCAGCAGAACATTCCCACAGGTATGTGTATCTAACCATATAGTAATAATAACCATCTGTGACATGGGTGGATCCATTCCTGTAATGGTTTGGTGTAGGTGTGGAGCCAGGGGCGGTGCAGGACAGAGAGCAGACAGTAGGCAGCGACAGCAAATCACAATTTTATTTATCGAGATCGGAAAAGGCAAAGTTACAAAGAGCGGACTTCGTCACGTAAAATAAAAGGGGGAGAAAAAGCAGTCTCCAAAACAGGCTGACAGAAGGATACAAAAGACAGACTAAACTCGTAAGGAACTAACAGGGAAAACTGAAGTCTCTTGAGAACTCAGTTTAGTAATTTAGTAATTCCCTCGGTTTAGTAATTCGTTAGGGTTAGAATGTTTGCGATCTTTCTGGCTCGTAGGGCCTAACCCTAACCCTAACCATAATGAATTACTAAACCGAGGGAACGAATCACTAAACCGAGGGAACAGATTTACTAAACCGAGGGAACAGATTCACACATGAAATATTGTTTTCTACCATGTGACCCCAGGGGGGCTCTGTACATATGAGATCAGACTAGGACACGGAATACTCAACATGGAGTAACGTGGAGAGATTATTCGACAGGGAGTGCAAGGAAGTGGGGCCAGCAATACCCTGGTGAGGCAAACATGGACAGGTGCAACACATCAGACACTGATGAGACAAACATGGACAGGTGCAAAACATCAAACACTGATGAGACAAAAATGGACAGGTGCAACACATCAGACAGGGATGATGGGGGAAAGGAATGGAGCAGTGTCACAGGCCGCCAGAGGGAGGCGCCAAGGAGTCGCCTAGGGAAAGGCGACCCCATCCGGCCCCACCAGGACAGCACCAGGACAGCACCAGCACAGCACCAGGACAGCACCAGGACAGCACCAGCCGTTCACCTGGGCGCCTCGGGATGGAGGGGGCGGAAGTCAGTAATAAGCTCTGGGTCCAGTATATTCCACCGAGGCACCCAGGTCCGCACCTCAGGCCCATAACCCTGCCAGGAACGTGGAACTTGAGACCCCTACCTACCCGCCGGCAGTCCAGAATTCTGCTCACCGTGACGGCCAACTGTCCACCAACAAGAGGTGGTGGGGGAACGGGGCGGGGTGGGAGGGCCAGGGGACAGGAGGTGACAGGCTTAAGGAAGGAGATGTGGAGGGTGGGATAGACCCGCAGGGACGGCGGGAGCTGCAACCTGTATGCCACCGGGTTGACCCGACTCACCACCTTTAAAGGGCTCACAAAACGTGAGGCCAACTTCCGGGACTCGACCCTGAGGGGAAGATCCCGGGTCGAGAGCCACACCTTCTGTCCCGGGGCGAAAAACCGGGCCTGGGCAGCACCTGTGGTTGGCCTGGAGCTGGGACCTTACTGACGCCCGCTTGAGCGCCCCCTGTACCTGCCTCCAGGTGCGGCGACAGCGACTGACGTGGGCCTGGACAGAAAGGAACTGTGCCTCCTCCTCCTGCTCTGGGAATAGCGGGAGCAGATAACCATACTGGCACTGAAAGGGAGAGAGGCTGGTGGAGGAACAGAGCAGGGTGTTGTGGGCATATTCCGTCCACGGTAATTGCTCCACGTCGCAGGGTTGCTGGAGACATAGCTTTGACTTTAATCTGTTTTTGTTTATGCTTTCAATAATGTTTACTCATTTACTGTTATTCCTTGTATGTTTTTCATTTTAATCTGTGCCCTCTGGTGGCCAAGACGAGCAACAAGAAATCCTCAGTGGTGACCCGCTCTACCAAAATAGTCTGAGGTGATCTGCATGGGAGTTCTGCAGGCTACGTCTATCACCGAGTTACACCATCTACAGAGATAGTGTGAGTATAGAATATTTTCTCGAATCCATCAAAACCGAAATTAGCCATATTTTAATTAACGGAAGGTTCATTATGTGGGCCTGTATAATCCTGAATGTTTGAACACATTTGTAAGCTTGTATGTTTGATTAATTAATTATTGATTGGACAAGGAACCTACCATTAAGGTCCGAGGTGATCTGCACGGATCTGCAGGCTAGGTCTATCACAGAGTTACACCGTTCTACAGAGTTAGTGAGTACGAGTAAGCTCAAATAAAACCGAAGCTTGACAGATTTTAATTAACAGAAGGTTAATTATGTGGGCTCGGTAATTTCCTCACATGGGTTCTCCTACCACAACTAGGCAGACAACACTCAAATCTTCCTGTCTTTACCCCCCTCTGACCTACATGCGGCAACACGTGTCTCTGCATGTCTTGCTGACATCTCTGCATAGATGTCAGCCCACCACCTCAAGCTCAACCTTAACAAGACTGAGCTACTCTTCCTACCTGGGAAACCTGCCCTCAAGACTTCTCCATCACAGTTGAGAACTCTACTGTAACCTCCTTCCAGACAGTCAAGAACCTTGGAGTGATCCTGGATAACCACTTATCCTGTGCAGTGAACATCGCAGTGACAACACCCTCCTGCAGATTTTTCCTTTTCAACCTCAGAAGTAAACATCCATTCCTCACCAGAGTAGCAGCTAAATTATTGGTCCAGTCACTGGTCATCTCCTGCCTTGACTACTGCAAAGCACTCCTGGCCAGGCTCCCCACCTCCACCATCAGAACTCTGCAGCTCATCCAGAATGCTGCCGTCTGTCTGGTGTTCAACTTCCCCAAATTCTCTCATATTACCCCCCTCCTTCGCACCCTTCACTGGCCCCAGATAACAGCTCGAATCCGATTCAGGTACAGCCCCTTCCTACCTGCAAGTAATGGTCACCCCCCGAACATCAGCCCGTTCACTCCGGTCATGTCTCTTCACTATACTGGCTCCCCACTGGTGGAACGGGCTTCCCACTGCGTTCAGAACTGCAGAATCACCCCCAATTTTCCGCCGGACACTGAAGACCCATCTCTTCAGGCTACACTTTAACTGTCCCTCCTGAGACATCTACTACAGCCCTGTACTGTTTCTCCTGTGTCATAAAAATAAATAATAATAAATACAAAATAAAAGTCCTTCTTCTAGCTTCTTCTAGCACGACAACTGCCAATGGCCCCTGGCCTGAGCATAGATTACTTTCTCCTGCTATGACTGCTGGGTAGATGATTCATTTACTTAGTCAAATGTATTTGTTGTACATCACTTTGGAATAAGGCGTCTGCTAAATGCCAAAAATGTAAATGTAAATGTTGTGGAGAACAGTGTCACATTCAGAACTGAGAGAGCTACTGTGTAACTGACATATATAACAAGTGTTTTTCCAGGTTGGCTCTACACTGATGACCAGACCTTTCCAATGCTGGGGGAAACCTATGTCAATTTGTTATAGTAATACTTTATTCTGCACAAACCTGGGCAGTTTGACTAGGTCCAGGAATTAGTTTTACCCGACAACCTGGCCTGAGCTGGAAAAACTGCTGGCTAATCATGCCTAGACATTATTCATCTTATCCATAAGAGAAGTTATTGACCACCTAACCTATCACATTATATAGCTTATCCATAATATCCAACTGTATGGACAACAGTCTTGAGATGTCCTCAACTTTCTTCTCACATAATACAGTGACATTTTGTAACATTCTTAACAAACTGTACATTGTAATTTCACAGGACGTTATTACACTGCTAGTAAAAGACTTTATGACATTTCGTTTACATTCCCACACATAGTCTCCATCTGGCACATCACTAACATAACAGCAAGGTGCAATATCGACCTCTTGTTGCAGGGAGATGGAACTTCTAGAGATAAAACACGTCCAGAATGTCACTGGGCCTTAAAGAGGGGCAGCACTGGCTGAACCCGCCTTGATTCTCCTACACAGCTGAGAACTTGCTTTGTTTCTTGGAGGTGTGGTTTTATATATCCGCCAAAGCTCAATCTTCAACATTTCTCAGGGTGAATCGGGGTGTTACAACTCAATTTCCTGCCAATCCCACTCTGGTCTCTGGGAAAAAGACAACTGAACTATGAAAATACAGAACTATGAAAATACTGGGTTTGTTTCCAAAGCTAGCGTTTTTACACACACACACAGGCAGTTTTACTCCTGAGGCCAAAAGGGCTGTTTTCAACAGGAAAAGTAACGCAGTAAGAAAGATTCTCAAAATGTACCCTTTTGAGAATGTATCGACATATACAAAATGTAACTCTGTTGTCCTAATGAATGAACAGGCTTTCCTCCACCATCGTGTAAACATTCTCTAACACAGGTGAAACGCACGTTGCCCTAAATGGCAATAAGGCAGGTGACCCCTTACTGAGCTGCAGCATCTCCAGTGAAAAACAAGCATTTGAGGAATGTAACAAATCTGACAACTGAAGACAGTTAGCCCCGTGTAAACACGCATGACACTGGAGGGGAACCCCATGGAGAGGAGGGGAGCCCCTCACACTTAAACATGGGAATAGAGATGTCATCATGCAATGAAGGACCATACATCATCTTACGTGCAATAGGCTCACAAGAACACATGACGCACTAGTCAGCTTTCTCTTTAACAGCTCCAGCCCTGTGTTTACAGGTACAGTGTACTGTATGTATGATGTATGTAACAGTTACATACATGTACAATGGTTCACCCTCTCACTTGTGAAAAGTGTCATAGGTTGCAATGTCTCTTCATACAGTAAGTGAGCCCATAGAGGACATTTTCTGTGGAGTATTTGCGGTCGGTTGGCTAAAGCTATACTGCTTTACCATTGACCTTTTTGTTTTGTATGTTCTTCTATCAATCACAACCTCACAAGACTTACCTAACTACTACTAGTACAACTACTACTAACCTTGTAAGTTACAAGGAAAAAAGCCAGATACATTTGTCTGTGTAAATATGTAAAAGCATTAGCATTAGCACTATACTAAATTAAATATGGTAAATGTATGGGTAACCCTTTATTTAACATCCCTGTTTCAGTTGGTATTAGAAACTGGTACAAGGGTTACTTTCTGATACTTAAATCACATTGAAACTGTCATAAGGAGTATTTTCTGAGACTTACATCAATAATGAATGAATGAATGGTCTTTATTGTCATTGATATAGTACAGGTACCAAACAACGAAATTTGGGAGGGGGGGCTCCCCTGGTGCTAAGAAAGAAAAAAACTAAAAAAACAAGAAGGGAAAGGAGCTGGTTTACATAAATAAAGGCTATGTACACTATCCACTATACTACACTAATAAAACACTGTGCTGTACTCTATGCTATGCTATACCTATTCTAACATTTCCTATCTCTGAACCTTATGTACCCTAGGGTTGTCATATTGCACATAGTGTTATTGCACATTCATTTAAAGTGTCGCAGTTTGCAGGCTTGAAATAAACAGTTACATCACAATTGTTAACTGCCTGGTACTAAACGGCACATTTAGTGCTTGTGTCAATTCATCTGGAAATACTACGCTTCAGTGGAAGGCTACACAAATATAATTTATTGATCATTTTGAACAAGGAATGACACATATTTTAAACCAGTTTTTATTGTTTATCAATAATTTATAGAATGGTTCTTAATATTTTCAACAATTAATCCACTGACTCATTCACAGTATGGTTCTTAAATCTTATTGACATGTACTACATGTCATTTTTAGATAATATGATATTTTAGCATTGATGAACCTATTGAACTCATGCAAAAGGCAAAACATTCCTTTATTCGTTCAAATGATGTAGTATGTGATGGGAGATAGATGGGCTGCCCTGCTTCTGGTTCTGATCTCACTATTATTGTGGTGGTGCTGCCATCTACTGGTAGCTGCAGTTGTGTGTAGTTCTCTTCTATCGACCTGTCCCTCAGCGTCTTGGTTTAACTGAGGGGGCTAAAATAATATATAGTAGTGTATGAATGTATGACATGTATCACATAGTGTGTAAGAAATGTAAATCTTTACCTTTTATTTTGACTGTTTTCCCCTGCTTTTATATTCATTCTATGCTTGTATATGTTTTTATATTCCCTTTATGTTCTTATTCCTGTTGTAAAGCACTTTGAGCTGCATTTCTTGTATGAAAGGTGCTATATAAATAAAGCTTTACTTACTTACTTACTTACTTACTTACTTACTTACTTACTTACTTACTTACTTACTTACTTACTTACTTACTTACTTTCGGGGGTTGCCATCTCCGCAGGTGAGTGTCGGTCCTTCCCAGCCTTCACTCACTGCTGCGCGATTTGGTCGCTGGCATGGCACGGCTAGGCTGGCCGGCCGCGCGGGTTCGGTCCCAGGCTGGCAATACTGACGACAACGGCAACGGCGGCACCGCCTGTCGTTTTGCCCTGGACTCCCGGCCATCTCACCTGCCCCCCACCTCCCCCTGCCCTTCTCTCGTCTCACCTACACTCACTGAACCACAACCATCGCCTCACTGCTGCTGCTGCCACCAAGGCAGGCATTCTCCGCTGCCGCCGCCACATCCATCGAGGCACAACGATGAATTGAGAATCAAGGACCCCAATTGAAATAAGCCAGTGGCTTTCTTGGGTTTTTATCCTGTTAGTTGACCTTGTATGTAATATGTACTGTCATGTACCTACTTCTGCAAATCTTCTAATAAAGTTTTCAATCAATCAATCAAAGCTCCCAGCAACATCAACACCGGACTCTACACCACCCACCCCCCCTCCCCGTTCGCTGACTCTGTGTTCCATGTTACTTGTTGTAACTTGTTGTTCTTGTGTGTCCCCATGTGTATCATATATTGTCAGCGTCTTTGAGCCTTGGAAAAGCGCTATATAAATCTAATAAATTATTATTATTATTATTATTATTATTATTATTATTATTATTATTATTACTTAACCAAGGAGCCTTGTTGCTGCATGGAAGCAGGCAGCAATGAACGTGGTTCCTCTGTGTGCATAGGAAAGGAATTCCTCAGACAAAATCGATCTTGAAATGAACTCATAGATGATTTATCTTGGACACCAGAGGGGTGGGATTTTGAGGGAGGGGGTTTGACTTTCCAAGTGCGTAAAGTCTGGAACGCCTATTTGGCGAGATATGTGCGCACCTTTTCAAGATGGGAATATCAAATCTTGGAAGGTGCGGAGCTAGGAGTGTGTAAAAATGCTCTGAGCTCCGGGAGATTATAATAGACCCCTATGTGGTTTTGGTAATCACAATATCACTGGTATATCGTCCTGATTTAAACAGTTGCTCCGGCCACGAAACGGTCCAAACAGTAATGTTGCAAAATGTTTTTAAACAGTTCAGTGAGAACTTCGTTCGTTTGAAACACGTTCGGTCGTTTTGTGTCTTGAACACACTCCCGGGTAGCGGAGGGATATTGAGTACGCGTGACGAACTCTTTCTACCCGATTGGGTGGTGTTTGTTGCTTTACTGTGTACGCCGGATAGTAAGGGGAATGACTTGTTCTTTTTGGGAATTCCTGTGATCTTTCTATTTGGTCTGACATATTTTTCCCCTTTTACATCTAGCTGTCATCCCCTTCCCGCTGCATCACGACCCGCCGGACGTGCAAATTGGACGCTCCCTTTAGGCGGAGGGGTAATCGTGGGTGTGCTGCGGGCATATATAGTCATGTGAATTGTCGTCACGGCACAGCTTTTTTCCCCCCCTGAATGTCAAACCTATATACTCTAGCCGTCCACAATAACGACTTTTAAGGCGCAACATGGCTGTGTAAGTGCGCTCTGCGGCTAACCTAGCAGCGGCAACAACCAGGCGGTGCAAAGGCTGCACTCTTTTTTGGCAAAAATGGCGTAAGTAAACATTTATATATTTGTTCTTATCATTTGCCCTGGCTGTCATTCTCAGCGGACAGGAGGAACTTGTTGAAACATCCAAACTTTGTATAGCTCTGTAAAAGAATATGAAATCACTGACATATATGTGATGTGTGAAGCGGTTGGACTAGGATGATTTGACAGCAGCGAGCTATCTATCATTCTCAGGATCTAGGTCAGCTGTCAGCCACAAATAGCTCGCAAGCTCATCAAATTCCTTGCGTTGACTATTTAGGTTAAGCCCAGCGACCTGATGTTATTGATAAGAGAATAGACATGTCCGTTATAACGGGTTACTTGAATATGACTTGTATGAATTCTCACTTATCTGTGCTAACCAAGTTTAATAATCGTCATAAACGTTAAACATGTTAAGACGTGACAACGTGGCACTTTCAAAATGGCGTAGTTCAGTCGCTTCCCTGTCTCAACAGATGGTTGTGTTGTGAAAATGGCGGCATCCTTCCTGCTAGTCAGAGTGGAGGCGGGGTTACCGGGGAAACCATGACCATATAAGGACATGTTGTCCCCGGTGGAGGGCGGGGGTATTTCTCGTCAAGCTGTATGACTTTCCAAGGGAGTAGCTAAAAATAGTCTGATACCCATATTACTGACAAATAATACAGTTTTTGCCGTGTTATAGGGAATGTACTTATTTATGTAGCAGGAAGTGTTGAACTTAACATTGGGTTGAAATATAAAAGGCTTGTGTTTTTAAAATGTGTGTTTGAACTTGGGTGGGGGGAAAAGGTGTCAGGTGGCATCGAACTGAACCCTGAGGCACAAGATGAAACTGGACTTGACCTCAATCAGCATTCATGATTAGTCCTACTTCCCCTGTGTCACACCAGTGGAGTTCTATTCTAGCTTATTTGTTTTTCTAGTTACTTGATGAGTAAGTTCATCGTAGGTTCAAATGTATTCCTCAATTTAACATGCGCAAAGAATTGCTGGGCGTAGCATTCATTTGGGGGCCCTGTTGTACCATGAAATCTCACTCCTCTCTTTTACCCTCCTCTTTCATTCAGGTCTCTTTCAGCAACCACCCTCAGCTTTGCTGCTGTCGACAGCACAAAAGAATCGCCGGACCTATCGCCGGACTCCTTGTCTCCGTTGACCTACCAACTCCTACCGTTGACGCCCCTGATCAGCTCCAGCCATGTCCTTGAGCATGCAGTTGGCGTTGGAGGATGTGGAGGCCCTGTTCTTAGGGCCCTCCTCTCTGATGGCTGACCCCGTGGGGGGGCCCCTTCTGGACCAAGAGGAAGCTGTCTCTCTCTCTTCCGAGGGGCCGACTTCACCGGCCCCTTCTTTCTCCCCGTACGCTTCATCCCCTTCTCCGTACCCGACCTCCTCTTCCCCTGTTCTCTCCCTCTCCCTCTCCCTCTCCTCCTTCTCCCCTCCTCCGTCCCCCCCTCCTCCTTTGTCTCTGGGAAGCAAAGCTGGAACAGACCTGTTGCCTTTCGCCTGGCTGGGTCCGAGGGAGCTGCTCGACGCCCACATCGGAGCGGACGATGGCAAAGGTGAGGTTCTGCCACGCTTTGAAATGTGAAGCAGTGAGAGAATGTGAGGCATTGTAGATGGGATTGGTGTTTGATCATAGTTATCGTCGTGAGCTCAACTTCAGGCATATGTTAATCTCTGTGTCTCTCCTAAATTACATCCCAGGTCAACACGTTTGAGAAATGTCTGGAAAGTGTTTTGACACAGATGATTATCAGTTCACCATCGCTAATTGTCATGAGTGGTAAACTAAACTCTCTTACCTTTTACAGACGATGCTTTCTCTGGTATGGACTGGATGGCAGAGAAGATTGATCTGAATGACTTTGACCTGGACTCCCTCATCGGCTCCTGTGCTTCTGACGAGTCCCCCAGTTCCCCGGAAGAATTCCTGGCCTCCCTGGAGAGCAACATGGATCTGGATCCCTTCACCACCCCGATCCTCTCCCCACATGAGGTGCTAGGCCTGGGCATCCCCCTGCCTGACCTACCTCCTCTCCCCTCTTTGGAACTCCCTCTCCCAGAAGAGGAAGAAGAGGTCAAGACTCCTGAGATGATGATTCCTGATCAAGAGGTTGTGGTTAAATCCGAACCCTCCTCTCCTGCACCGTCCCCGTCTACACTCTCCCCCACCTATACATTGGAGATAGGCAGTGAAGTGGACGTCTTGGAAGTGAATAAGTCCACAACCATCATCCATGAGCCCACAGAAAACATCCAGACCACCCCCAGCCTCCTCTCCCTCTCCCCTGCACAATTGGTGGTTGTCCTAACCCCCAAAGAGGAGCCCACCATCCTGCACAGCACCACCATAACCTCCCCAGCCTCCAGCAGCTGTGATGAGAACTCAGACGGTGACTCTGGCATCGACTCTGTATCCAACTCCCCCCAACACCGCCACTCCCCTTCTCCTACCCCCTCCATCGCTGCCACCGGCTCCTCCAGGACCAAACCCTACTCCAAACCTGACCCAGAGACCACCGTCTTCTCAACTGGGGGCAAAATCAAAACGGTGTCGGGCGCCCCTAAAGTAGTGGAGAAGAAGCTGAAGAAGATGGAGCAGAACAAGACGGCAGCGACGAGATACCGCCACAAAAAACGGGTCGAGCAGGAAGTATTGTCTTCGGAGTGCGACGATCTGGAAACGAGGAACCGAGAACTGGCAGAGAAGGTGGATTCCATCAGCAGAGAGATCCAGTACCTGAAAGATCTGATGGAGGAAGTGCGTTCTGCTAAGAACAGGAAAAGCAAGAGCATTGTTACGTAGTCATAGAAGATGGCAGAGGAAAGTATTAAAGAAGGCTAGAAACGTGGGGATTGAGAGATTTTAGTCAGTTGAAAGCATCAGAAATGCTGCTCTCTCAGTTCTGTAGATCCATATCCTGTCTCACAACACTCAAACATGCCATAAGAAATTATGTTTGTAGTTTGGTCAAATGTGAGTTATGTAGGTCAAACTATAACATTTAGACAGCAATGACTATTTCCTCAGAGAATGACCACAATTTTAGGTTACCCCATCCCAAGGAAAAGGACTCCTCCGGTTTTCAAGACCAGTGACAAACATTTCCCAAACCCCTACCCACTTCTTCCTATCTTTACCCATTTCAACACTCCTAAGCAGAAATAGGTCTCCTTTAAATCTGTGTATTATTATAAATCACTGAATTCCTCTTGTTTTAATGTTTTGTTTGTACATAGCTTCACACTTTGGTTTATTGTGGGTTTATTATTTAATACTGGAAAAACCTTTTCAGTTCTGTCAAGTAGTTATCTTAAGGGCAACTGTTTGGCTTGTATAAATGCTTTGCAATTGTTTTCTATTAAAGCTTTGAATTAAATCTCAATTTATGTCTCAGAGGTTATTTCTGAATAAAATATTTGACTTGTGACGAACCCTCCTGCTCCCCGGAACAGCGCTAGCCACAGGTGTCTGGATGTAGAACGTGATCGCTCCAAGCCTCACCCAACCTGAGACACTGGGCCTGGGCGTCCCTCAACAGTGTTGCATCTGAAGTGGTTTAGTTAATTAGTTAATTAAAGTTCCAAACTGCTACAATGTAAGCATGAATCTCGGCCATTGATACATGATATAGTATTTGCATATGAAGTCCGGGTTGAGGTCAATTTCAATTCAACCAGTTAAGGAAGTGATATTGAGGAATAATTGATAGTGATTTCCCCATTTGCAATGATTAAAATGTAATTAGAATGTACTTCCTGAATTGAAATTCATTTGACCCAAACCCTGGTGTGTAGGTATGTGTCCACGCCTACCCCGGGTCCCCACCTCCTCAAGTGTGAATCATGATAATGTACAGTCTAAACTTCCCTTTATATAACCAACTAGCCCTATTCCTAATGTGTATATGCAGGTATGAAGATAATGGTGTATCTGTGCAGTCTCAAGTTGGACAATGAAGTGCATTTTTGACTACACTGCTTGAAAACATGGCCGTGACAACTTGCCAGCTATTGAAATCCTCAATAAAACATCCTCTGAATTGTCTTTGAATAATCGCCACATAAAACAACCATCAACTGAACGTACACTATGTGCCATCAAAAGATCTCTCAGATACCATAATAATTGATATCCTACCACATAGCAGCATATCGTATTTTCCTGATCCAGGGAGATGTGTCAAGATAACATTCATGATAGAGAGAAGTACCTACGGGGCATCACACATTTTTTTAGCAAGTCGGACAGATTCCCATCATGCAACAGGTATTGAAAGGTGCTGGTCGGAAAACTGCTCCAAATGGATCCTCAAACACTGATGGCCTGGAGAGACTGTCTGCTGGGTCATTTGAGGCCCCGCTTGTGAGCTAAAAGGGGTGGAGAGAAGCTAGAGTTGTGTCGTGGTAGTGGAATGCTCAGCTCATATTTCACAATAAGAGGAAGCGCGCTTGTCTTCAATATTTAAATGTTTGCCATTTAGCAGACGCCTTTACATTTACATTTACATTTTGGGCATTTAGCAGACGCTTTTAATACATTTGACTAAGTAAGTGAATCATCTATCCACCAGTCATAGCAAAAAAAAGTAATCTATGCTCAGGCCGGGGGCCATTGGTAGTTGTGCTAGCAGCTAGAAGATTATTATTTTTATTTTATTTTTATGTTTAAGCCTTTTATGATACACAAAACCGTACAGGGGGGTAGTAGATGTCTCAGAAATGACAGTTAAGTTGTAGCCAATATTTTATATTGAATCAACAATCTGAGTTAACAGACTATGTATCTGGTGGACGTTATGCTCTTCCTCACGGTTCCTAACAGTTCTCAAGGGTAAAACTCCAGGCAGTGGCGGACTCAGGCTGTTTGAAGGGCAGGGGCAAAAAGAAAAAAAGTGCACCTACTGCACAACATGGGACCCCATCAGTGCACATGGTCAAGTTTACACCATTGGAAGGGCAGCCAATAGGGCACATCTTCTAATTTTTCCACTCAAAATGGCACTTTTGACACTCAAAATGGCACAGACGTTTTCCAACCGTGGGGGCACCAGGAGGGGCAGTCGCTTCCCCTGCCCCCCCCCCCCCCTGTACATTCGTGTCACAACGGTTTGATTAGGGTTACATGATATATACTGCTTATACTGGTCAAAGGCCATTTGATAGGCCCATAATATGTTATTGATCATAGACTGTGTTCTGTTGTATTACTGAGTGGGTTTGTCATTGGGGTGGGGATTTCTAAAAGCCAGACATGTTTGCAAGATAAGTGCAGGTGCAAGGAGATAAGCGGAAACCCCTGACGCCCAAGAGAGGGGTAGCGAGTAGTTTCTTAGAAAGCTTGCCTCTTGTTTAATTGTCTGCCGCCTTGTGCCCCAACCACACCATCACCACACACCCGACCACACAACCTGTTGCCTAACTGTGTATGACTTGCAATGTTATTTTCTCCTCGAAAAAAGGGGAATTCCGAAGCTGCATCTTGTGCTGAATCTATGCTTAGACTTTGACAGGGCCTGTATGTCTCTTGCTGCTACACAGCTCCGGCGTCTCAGAGCGACTTTACGAACGCAGCCACCAGTCACGTGACTTCCGCAAAGCGCTGTGAATCGGTTGATAAAAATGTGGTTACGGTGACGTGGTTATCGAAGGGAATCATTTAGAAGAATTTGGAAGAATCGTCAGTAGGTCGGTTTGAGTCGAAAGTGTTGATGCTGTTGCAGTTCGCCAGATTAATACGAAGGTATGTCGTGGGCAGTGGTGTAGTCTAGTTTTTTCTAGTGGGTATACTGTGATTTTGCCCTCCCAGTCAGAGCGACACCTGTCCCGTAGCGACACCCCATAAGCACCACCACAGCCACACTCACTTATGCATACAGTATGCATCTACACCAGTGTTTGCTGCCTTGGGGGGGGTGGCATGGACTGTACTTGTACATCAAGCTGCCTCACGCTACAGAAACAGGAGATAGGCTCCTGCCCCCTAAGGGCCGTTAGGCTCGAGAACCATTGGTTCTCAAGGCTACTTACTTATGTGGTCTTGACTACATGTCCACTTTCTCACCTGGTTCTTGCTGTCTCTCTGGTGTGCCGACACCATCCTGCTCTCTCTCCTCCTCCTCTCCCTCTCTATCCTCCTCTCTCCCTCTTTTGCTGTCAACCAAAAGGCAAATATAACAACCAGAGTATTTATAATTTAATAAGAGGTATACATTGAATTCATATCAAATCATAACATCATTCTAATTGAATATTGGGTTGCTGTGGGCAATAGAGTCAGATACTGTCTTTACTTACTCTCTCACCTGTAAGGAAATCGTATGTCCAACTACAAAAAACAGACATTTCCAATGAGTGAGGGTTTGTTCCAATGCTTCAATCCACTGTCCATGTACTGTAAATATACCATTATGGTATTACCATAAAGCCCAATTCTAGCAGAATAAGAAAGATTGTATATATACTTTAAGTAAAATAATAAAG
This sequence comes from Nansenia antarctica, assembly GCF_963989245.1. NCBI lineage: Eukaryota > Metazoa > Chordata > Actinopteri > Argentiniformes > Microstomatidae > Nansenia > Nansenia antarctica. Next base: position 5,713,047 of record NC_137675.1, on the reverse strand, counting down.
TGCCTCCAGTTAGCTCTTTAGCTGGCATGTGTGCAGCAGACTAGCTCATCTAACCACCTCTGAGCTAGCTAGCTTGCTAGTTCTTTGATACTATTATTCACACCATGAAACTATAATCAGACACTTTCTAGTCACAATAATAACGACTAATTTGAACCAACTTTCTCTGTCAGAACACAGTAATTATATTTGCTAACGTTTCAACTTTCTTACTTTCTTCTGCAGAGCTTTCACCCTGCAAAAACTCTCTCGCGTCGCACGCGCACACAAAACAAAAACAAAACCATTCTCCAGCGGCACGAAGCTGTGTGTGGAGGTCTGGCCCGCCCGCGAATTTGCGAAACCTAGGATGGTAAGGGGAGGCAGGGCAATACCGCTACCTGATTGGTTGGCGAAGCACTCCCTCATTGGCTGGCGAGACCTCCCTACCATCCTAGGTATCGCAAATTCGCGGCCCGCCCACCCCAAGGCTCTGTAGGGGAAATACTGAGACTAGCATTCTGAACTACTGGTTATGCGATAACAAACATGTCAGAAAGTTCGAAGTAAGTGCTTCGTAACACAGACGGGGTGAATTTTATGAATGAAAGTGAAAGTTCTGTCACAAAACGCCGTTACGTATCCTCGCGCATTTTTTTAGTGGGTATACGCAAATCCTTGTCCTTTCCTAGTGGGTATACGGCGTAGTCCTGCGTATCACGTAGACTACACCACTGGTCGTGGGTGAATGTATGGCTGCGTTCGTAACTTCGCTCTGAGAGCGCCGGAGCCCACACTGGGTTCAACGTCATAAACCGACCAAGTAATTTGATTGGACAAGAGGCATTCCATGACTGCTGATCAGATTTCCAGAACGTATTTACGACCGCACACCATGTTAACTGCAGTTCGGTAGCTAATAGCGCATTTGTAAATAGACTATATTGGTATTTAATATGGTTGTCTTGTCCAAACTGACCTAACCCGCAAGCGGTCCATGAACAGCTCATTCAGAAATCTTTTTTTGTTTTTTTTGTTACTGTCACTAGTAAGGTACTGTCACTTTTCCAAATAGAAACATAACAAATCGTTGGAATTAAACTATTTTTGCAGCCTTTGAACTTCAATTTCCCTACAATTTCTTCTCTGCCGACGGTCCCCTTTACTCCATCTCATAACGTGTGTCTCCCAGTGATTTAACAGGATTTCAACGCTGCCACATCTTCCAGTAACTGACTGTCTGTCTAGACTTGTGTTGGTTGAAGTAGCTTTAGTTTGATACTATAGGCTGTTTCTCTCAAGGGTAGCTTGGGTGTAGCCCAACTTCCTTGCTTGTAAAGTCATTGGTAATCTAGTTACAAATACATTTTCAGAATATCTTCCCTAACGCTAGTTGTTATGATCAGGGCTCTCAGGTCTCACGCATTGGGTGTGAACGGGTTGAAATGCGTGTGTCTCACGCCCAATGCGTGAGACTTGAGACCCCTGTATGATATTTGCAGTCCTTTGTATCAATGTATTGGGGTGTGATCACAGCTTTGACACCTCAACATTCCAGAGCTCACAGCCGTTTTGACCTAAATGTTTTTGAGCACTTCATCAAATGTCAGGTTTTGAAATGGCAGTCCCGTTTTTGCTCATTGTGCACGTGCCAGATCCAAGAACAATTGAAGAACTTCTGCTTCTGCCGTCTTGTAAAACATGACATTTGACAAAGTGCCCCCCAAAAAATACAAATACAGCAAATCACACCCAAACACATTGATAGGAAAGGATTCCAACAGAGTCGGTCGGACTTTACATTTTAATCACGCCCCTCAAATGACATAACAGTGCAACTCCAACATTAATCTCGGCCACTCAACTAGGTCTCCAAATGCAAATCTTCTTGAGTCAATTCTTAAGGTGGAGGAAATCAAGTTTGAGTGTGGAATGTCTCAACAGAATGTGTCATAAAAACAAGAGAAACCCCTTCTCTTCCTCCTCCCACTCACGCCCATCCTTATCTCACAGAATGTCATCTTTTCCCGGCCGGCATGTGATCTGGGAGACAGAGGAGTTGGTGTCTTTCCTCCACCCTTATCCTTGGACCCCCGGTACGGCCGTCGTGGAGCAGAAGCGCCCCGGGGGGCCTGGCAGTATCTTTCAGCTGGAGGAGGGAGAGTACCTGGGGATGCTGAAGGGGGCGAGGGTGGTGGGGGGGCTGCTGTGTGAGAGACTGGAAGTGGGGCGCTGTGCCATGGTCCACAGGCCTCACAGACACAGTCCAGCTCAGGTCTGTTGTGAGACACTTTCTATTTCTGGATTATTCAAGTTTTATGTCTGTCTCTACGACAGTTACATTTGGTGTATTCACAGCATTATGGTTTTTTTTCTCAATAGATTCAAGCATTTCTTTTGTGATGTAGTCTCTCAAAATAGTTAACACACTTAACAACGATTGTCAAAATCATTTTCCGCCTTATTCATCGACTGGCTGATTTGCCTATTAGAGTATTTCAGTGACATGAACCTGGCAGACCCCAGGACAAGCCATCATAGTAGTTGAGTGAACCGTCCCTTTAAAGGTGCTTTAACTGGTAACCCTTTGTGGTTGACAGATCCGCTTGCTGCCCCTACATGGCCTGAGTGCTGAGTGGCGCCCCCACCTGGCGGGAGTGGAGGAGTACACCCCCCACGACCCGGGTTATTGCACCTCCAAGGGCGGCCCTCGCTGGGCAGACGCTGAGCTGGAGGGCGTCCAGGCCCAGATCAGGGCCAAGCTGCCTTCCCCCGACGCCCCTCCTGACCATAGCTTCCTGGGGGACGACCCGTCTCACCCCGGGTTGTTCCCACGTATCGTGCGCGGAGAGGAGCAGCAGTGGCGGGTGTGGGAGGACGAGGGACACGTGGCCTTCCTCACCCCCTTCCCCAACGCCCCGGGCCTCACAGTGGTGATCCCCCGCCGCCCTTTGACCTCCGATATATTTAGGCTAGAAGAGGAGGAGTATAGGGGGCTGGTGCTAGCAACACGAAAGGTGTCGAGCCTTCTTCAAGAAGGGTTGGGCGCTTGGGGGGTCGGACTGATTTTCGAGGGGTTTGAGATTGATTATGCTCACGCTAAACTGATACCTCTGCTTCCCCCGCCCTCCCCAGGGGAGGGGGACCCCACCCCCTCTCCTACCAAATTTTACCCCACATATCCTGGGTATGTGACCTCCGCTGATGGCCCTGAGGCAAGCTCTGAAAGTTTGAAAGAGTTACAGGCCAGAATGACCCAGTGTTAGGGGCAGAATGACCCAGGAACCAAATATGGAAAATGTTCAGGGAGGTGAATACTTGATGATGGATATATTTGAAAGCACTTCAAAACAGCAACATACAAAAACCACATGATTGCTGTAAAGGTTTGATCAAAACTATTTATGAAAAGTGATTCATTTGAGACAGATTTAGATTTTTCAGTATATCTCTTTGAATGAATCCCAAAGGTGCACAAACAAATCATAACCAAGCGTAATCTTACCTTTGTTAAAGGCACCATATGCAGCATTGTGCCTTACTGCGATAATGAATCTAAATAATTTTCACGTTTTTATCTGAAAAATGAGCCAACCAGCGGAGACAAATTCGCAAAACCTGGGGCCTCATTTATAAAAAAGTACTTGAACGTCATCTTTGACTTGCACATAAGCACATTTTTCTAAATGGACGTAAGCATTATTTATAAAACGGGCTGCGCTTGTTTAAAATTGCGTACGTCTGTCGTTCTATAAATACCAAATATACTTGAAATTGAACGCAGGTGAATGAGCTTTGTATTTACGCCCTGTCATAGCGTGGTGCAGACACCAGTGACCACTCTGTGAGCTTCCCGTTTTTGAAAACGAGTCTATAGATCTACTTGAATCATTGCATGCATTCAATTGGATGCAGAACTGGAGCGGGACGGGCACGTGGAACTGCCATGTACCATATATATATACGTATATGCCATATCATACCTCTGTTTTATATTGGAAAAATATGATGATAAATACATGTGGGACGGAGGTATGATATGACAGATGTGTGGTGAGTGGTCTTGCGCGCCTGTCTCAGCTGGTATTATGAGTGCTTACCATCACCAAGTGCGCTCACCAACTAAAGCACTTGATTACCGTTGATACTAGTCCATAAGCACAGTATGGGAGAACTTGGTGATAAGCATAATACCAGTTGACTCAATTAAACATAATATATGATGCACTCTCAGTTAGAGGGTCACGTGAATGGAACCTGATTCCAGGGCACCTCAAAGAATTAGGCACCTTTAAATCATTTAGAAAGCACCTAAAACAGTGGATGATCAACACACACACCTGCCAACATTGAAATGTCCTGTCCTATACCTGTATGTCATGCAGTGGAGGCTCCTCCATAGAGGTGGAGGAGGCCTGGCCTCCCCAATAATTTGAGAGAAGAGAGAGAGATTTAAAAAAGCAATAATTGTATTTATTTTATTTATTTATTTAACAAAAAACATATATATATATATTAATATTATTTCCGTTTCGTTCATAAATCTGAAGTTTTCCATGGCTAAAACCCAATATTGCAATTGTAAAGCACCTACAGGCCAGAATCCCTATCCGTTTGTATTGAGGGAGGCCAGGCCTCCCCAGGAAAGTGGTTTCTCATAGAAGTCAATGTAATGCAATTTTTTTCATGGCAATATGTGATTGGCCAAATCACTGAAAATGGGTGGGCAGAGGAGGCCTGGCCTCACCATGCATTGAGTCCAGGGCTGAAAGATTGAAATTTTGTTCGTCCAATCACATGAAGCCATTTTGAGAATTCGCCAGTCACTTCAATGAATGAATGAATGAAAGAATGAATGGTCTTTATTGTCATTGCTACAGTACAGGTACCAAACAACGAAATTTAGGTCAAATTCAGTCAAAGAAACACTCGCCATAGTGGCTACGAGTGTCCTATCAACTTGTCCTTTGCAGGACACGTCTAGAACACCCATGGCTATTATCCCTGAAAATAATAGCTCATTTGGCCAAATTTGCTTAAAATGACCTCGGAAGTCGGCGAGATTCTGGCGCGATTTATACATCGAATAGGTAGACAAGATTTAGGATTTATTGAACAGTTTTATTTTTAATGTAGTCGATTTCGTTTTATTACAAGTCAATTTAATATTCTTCTATAAGAACAGGGAACATTCCATCGCGAGTGAAGCGAGCAAGCGGAAACAAATTTGGCCTCCTCAATTCTGGAAGTCACCAGCCTCCACTGGGTACATGCAGTATCTATGGGTTTGTGGTCTTTGGTTAGTGAATTGGACTCTTGATCGGAAGGTCGTGAGTTCAAATCCCGCCTGAGACCACCCTATTTTGCCCTTGAGTAAGGCACTTCGCCCTCAATTACTCCAGGGGGAATGTCCCTGTAATTCGTAATTGTAAATCGTTTTGGATTAAAAGCGTCTGCTAAATGGCGTCTAGAACACCCATGGCTATTATCCCTGAAAAGAATAGCTCATTTGGCCAAATTTGCTTAAAATGACCTCGGAAGTCGGCGAGATTCTGGCGCGATTTATACATCGAATAGGTAGACAAGATTTAGGATTTATTGAACAGTTTTATTTTTAATGTAGTCGATTTCGTTTTATTACAAGTCAATTTAATATTCTTCTATAAGAACAGGGAACATTCCATCGCGAGTGAAGCGAGCAAGCGGAAACAAATTTGGCCTCCTCAATTCTGGAAGTCACCAGCCTCCACTGGTGTGAATGTGTCAGAAACTACTATCTGCAGAATACGTCACCAGCTGAGCTAGAGAGGCTTCACTGCAAGGTGCAAACCACTAGTTATCCTCCTAAAAGGATGGTCAGGTTACAGTTTGCTAAGAAATAACTTGTCTTAATTGATGATGTTACTGCTGACAGCAGCAGCAGAATGGATTCTGAAGGGTACAGAAACATCTCGTCTGCTCAAGTACAAGCAAATGCCTGCAAATTCATTAGATGGTGCCTCGTTACACATTAAGACAATTACCTCCATACTTCCAGAGCAACTAGTGTTTTTCAGGGCCAAAAAGCAGAAAGTTATTGACTGGCCAAGTCAATCTTCAGGTTTAAATCCAATTGAACATGCATTTAATTTCTTGATGAAGATTTTAGGCAAAAGAATGACCTCAAAAAAACACCTGAAGATGGATGGTCTAATGGTTAGTGAATTGGACTCTTGATCGGAAGTTCGTGAGTTCAAATCCCGCCTGAGACCATCCTCTTTTGCCCTTGAGTAAGGCACTTAGCCCTCAATTACTCCAGGGGGAATGTCCCTGTAATTCGTAATTGTAAATCGTTTTGGATTAAAAGCGTCTGCTAAATGGCGTCTAGAACACCCATGGCTATTATCCCTGAAAATAATAGCTAATTTGGCCAAATTTGCTTAAAATGACCTCGGAAGTCGGCGAGATTCTGGCGCGATTTATACATCGAATAGGTAGACAAGATTTAGGATTTATTGAACAGTTTTATTTTTAATGTAGTCGATTTCGTTTTATTACAAGTCAATTTAATATTCTTCTATAAGAACAGGGAACATTCCATCGCGAGTGAAGCGAGCAAGCGGAAACAAATTTGGCCTCCTCAATTCTGGAAGTCACCAGCCTCCACTGGTGTGAATGTGTCAGAAACTACTATCTGCAGAATACGTCACCAGCTGAGCTAGAGAGGCTTCACTGCAAGGTGCAAACCACTAGTTATCCTCCTAAAAGGATGGTCAGGTTACAGTTTGCTAAGAAATAACTTGTCTTAATTGATGATGTTACTGCTGACAGCAGCAGCAGAATGGATTCTGAAGGGTACAGAAACATCTCGTCTGCTCAAGTACAAGCAAATGCCTCCAAATTCATTAGATGGTGCCTCGTTACACATTAAGACAATTACCTCCATACTTCCAGAGCAACTAGTGTTTTTCAGGGCCAAAAAGCAGAAAGTTATTGACTGGCCAAGTCAATCTTCAGGTTTAAATCCAATTGAACATGCATTTAATTTCTTGATGAAGATTTTAGGCAAAAGAATGACCTCTAAAAAACACCTGAAGATGGATGGTCTAATGGTTAGTGAATTGGACTCTTGATCGGAAGTTCGTGAGTTCAAATCCCGCCTGAGACCATCCTATTTTGCCCTTCACTTAGCCCTCAATTACTCCAGGGGGAATGTCCCTGTAATTCGTAATTGTAAATCGTTTTGGATTAAAAGCGTCTGCTAAATGGCGTCTAGAACACCCATGGCTATTATCCCTGAAAATAATAGCTCATTTGGCCAAATTTGCTTAAAATGACCTCGGAAGTCGGCGAGATTCTGGCGCGATTTATACATCGAATAGGTAGACAAGATTTAGGATTTATTGAACAGTTTTATTTTTAATGTAGTCGATTTCGTTTTATTACAAGTCAATTTAATATTCTTCTATAAGAACAGGGAACATTCCATCGCGAGTGAAGCGAGCAAGCGGAAAAAAATTTGGCCTCCTCAATTCTGGAAGTCACCAGCCTCCACTGATGTCATGTGTACCGCCTAACATGTCTTACCTGTACAGTCTGTGTGTTTGTTTTTAGTCTGCTTACCGTGCGTATATGTTGCTTGCTTTTAGTCTGCTTACCGAATATGTACCCTCCTTTTAACCGCCTATGATTAATGTATGCTCTTTTAACCCCCTATGTTATGCCCTTAAGCTAAATGCTTGTCCTGTCTACTTTTTTGTGCCTAGGTCTACCTATATTTGATCTTTTAAATGTACTTTTCTCCTCCAGGGAGCCGTATACAACATCATGGCATAGGGACTGCGGATGAAAACTAGCTTTCGGGCTAACTCTGGCGTATTTACAATTTATTTTTGTTTTATTAATATGCACTGTCCCTTGAATAAATAAATGAATCTGAATCTGAATCTGAACTCTGCGCTGCGGGTTATGGTGGTTTTTGTAGGATTTTCTGTATGCCCATCCACATCCATTGTGTATGTAAAAATGTTGATGGATCCATATGATCGTAAATAACCTTATAACAGGGCTTATCATGCTAAATACCGAGGAATCCTGGGGAATCACAATGAATCTCACCTTTAGCACGCCTCAATTTAGAATGATTACACCTTACAATAGCCTAATGGCATATAAAGGGAGACTGAAATACAATCATCAGTTCCCTTTAAATCTTGAATTTAACTAATTTTCTCGGCTGTGTTCGAGTGCGGCTCACATGCCTGTAATAAGTAAGTAGTAAGTAACGTTTATTTATATAGCACAACATTTACAATGACAAGAGCCGCCCAAAGTGCTTAACAGATCAAATATAAAGAGAAAAACAAGATAAGAGAAAAAATACAGATTAAAGAAAACTGATAAAATAGAAAAATACACTAAAAGCAAGGTGCAGTACAAATATAAGTGCAAAGAGTGCAGTGTCGGGAAGGCAGGCTCACCTCAGGTCAAAGGCCAGGGAGAAAAAATGTGTTTTGACTCGTTTTTTAAAAGCCTCAATGCTCTCGGCGGCTCTGATGTGGAGGGGGAGACTGTTCCAGAGCCTAGGGGCGGCCTTAGAGAAGGCTCTGTCCCCTCTAGTTTCTAATTTAGTCCTAATAACCAGTAGGTAATGTGCGTACGTGAAGTCAATACCTGACGTAGAGCTACGATCGTTTCCACGGTCAAATTGACTCACGTGACATTTTATAAATCACTACTTTGACGTGGTTTTCTACGTACGACACGGGTAAGATCACATTTGATCCAAAGTACTTTCTCTAAATGAGGCCCCTGAAGTGTCAAACTAATCCCCTCATTCCCCAAAGAAACCTCAGACTGGCTGGAATGTCAAACAGTTTACTAGGACAAATCATCAACTTATTTGCACCCGAATGCTTCCATTGATTAGATCAGCTTCCTGTACAGACAAATATTTGTACAGACAGTGGCTCCAGGCAGGGTTGCCAGATGGGGCGGGTTTTTGGTGGATTTAGCGTTTTTTTTAGACTGGTTAGGCTGGAAATTGTCAATCCCATCTGGCAACCCTGGCTCCAGGCAGTACAGCAGGTAGCCAATGAGCCACACACACATCGCAGGTTACACGGTCACAGCAAGCGGGAAACGTCCCCAACATTTAAAGAAAAAAAATAATAATAGAATAAATAAAAAGCAAATCCAAGCAGAAGATCCTTGGGGTCTTGGCAGGTGCACCAAGTCATTATTCAGCATGGTTATTTAATGACATTTTCACGACCACACATTGACACGACCACCCCCCGCACAACACCCCACAGCTGCCCAGTCACAGCAAATGCCATCGCATCCCAGCTCCTGAAGAACGGCCGCTTCCCGGATGCTGACAAAGACTTTGCCCGACTGACATCGCGTGAGGTGTCCTGCATCTCGGGAGCGGCCAGTGTCGATTCCAACCTCTCGGGAGAATTCACAGCAGAGGAACTCAGTGAGGCTATAAGCAAGCTCAAGCCAGGCAAATCCCCTGGCCGTGACAACATCCACCCGGAGTTCGTCATCCACCAGAGCACAACAACATCTGGCTGGCTCTGTGCTTTCTATACATCATGCTACCGGAGATTAAAGCTCCCAAAGACTTGGCGCCGTGCCTCTGTCATAGCTCTGCCAAAGCCAAATAAACCTGCAGAAGACCCCAAGTCGTACAGACCAATCTCGTTGCTCTGTGTCCCATTTAAGATCTTGGAGAGGATGATCCATAGCCGCATCGAGCCAGTGGTGGACTCACAGCTCCCACGGGAACAAGCTGGTTTCCGTCGTGGAAGATCAACAGCAGACCAGGTAACACTACTCTGTCAGGACATCGAGGACAGCTTCCAGGACAATGAGAAAGCTGGGGTAGTGTACCTGGATCTGACTGCTGCATACGACACCGTGTGGCACCGGGGACTCCACTTGAAGCTGCTGAGGACAATACCGGACCGCCACATGGTGAAGTTCATCATGGAGACACTTTCCAACCGCAGCTTCATCTTACAGACCAGCAGTGGCCAGTGCAGTAGGCTCAGAAGACTGAGGAACGGGGTACCGCAGGGGTCTGTTCTCTCGCCGATGCTGTTCAACGTTTGCATCCACGACCTACCTGATACAGCATCTAGAAAGTATGGCTATGCAGACGATCTTGCCATCATGCTGAGCCGACCAACGTGGAAGGCGATGGAAGAGGGTCTTAACGTAGACATAGGCACACTGGTAGCATACCTTCGAAGGTGGCGTCTACAACTCAGTGTCGGAAAGACAGTCGCAGCGGCATACCACCTCAGCACCAGAGAAGCCAGGAGGGAACTTGAGGTGCGCGTTGACAACAAATGTCTGGAGGTCCAGCAAGCCCCGAAGTACCTTGGAGTGCGCCTGGATCGGACATTATCCTTCAGGCAACACCTGGAAGAAGTCAAGGCCAAAGTGACATCCAGGGCCGCGCTGATCCGCCGCCTTGCTGGTACAACCTGGGGAGCCTCCGCTAAGACGCTAAGAATATCCACCCAAGCCCTGGTCTTCTCTGCAGCAGAATACTGCGCCCCAGTCTGGAGCAGAAGCCCTCATGCGAGAAAGGTCGACGTGGCTATCAATACCTCCCTCCGAATAATAACTGGATGCTTGAAGCCTACCCCTGTGTCCCACTTGCCAGTCCTCGCGGGAATAGCACCGGCCGGCCTCCGACGGGAGGCTGCCACCCTCGCCCTGGCCAGGAAGGCACAAAAGCATGATTGGCACATCCTGCACAAAACCACCATAACACCAGCACCTCCAAGCCGACTCAAGACCCGCCACCCTTACAACAAGGCAGCACAAGCCATGCTCAACTCCACCTCTGAGGACATCTCCAGAGATGCATGGCTGGCAGCAGCTTGGAAGCAGGAGTGGGAGTCAACCGGGCCCTCCCGAATCCACCGCTACATCTGGGACCCAGGAGATGGCGCCATTGGAGGAGACGACCTACCACGCCGGCAATGGACCACACTGAACCGTCTACGAACTGGTGTCGGTCGCTTTAAAACATCAATGAAGGCGTGGGGCCTGGCGGACAGTGCGGCATGCGAGTGCGGTGACCCAGAGCAGACCGCCGACCACATAATTACCATCTGCCCCTTATATAGACCACCCTCAGAAGCCAGCCTCTTCGACCTAGAACCAGAGATGCGGGCATGGCTACGCGACACCGAGTTGGACCTCTGACGTTACACGAAAGAAGAAGTGCTATCCAACTCCTGTGCAACATTCTTCTGAATGTATATTTTGAGTGTAGAATTTGTCTTTACCTTAAATATATATAATTTGATCATTTATATATATATATATTTTTAAATATTTTATTTATGCATTTTCAGTTTACAGGGATAGACAAGATACATCACAAGGACAATAAACCCGCCCACCTCCCCCTTCCCTCCACCCCTAAGCAAATTAAACAAGCACGAGGACAGTAACACTTTTTTTTTTTAAATAAATAAATAAACAAACAAACAGTAACAACATAACTAACTGCTTAATAAAGAATACAGAAATCTCTGCTTAATCTCTGCTTAATACAGAAATAAAGATCAGCACCATTTTTCGATAGATGCCCGTGATGGGATTCGGGGTAAGTAAAATAATAAAAAAATAAAAAAAGAATATGTATATATATAAATACACAGTATATCAACATCATATATAGTATATCAACATCAGCACCAACACATCTAGATGTAAAAGAAAGAAATAAAGATCAGCACCATTTTTCGATAGACGCCCGTGATGGGATTCGGGGTAAGTAAAATAATAAATATATATATATATAAATACACAGTATATCAACATCATATACTGTACATATCAACATCATATATAGTATATCAACATCAGCACCAACACATCTAGAGACAAGCCTCCTTGACTGAGGGGCCTGGTTCATGAGAGTGTATAAGTTGACAGCGTAAAGGCATAAAGGCATTACAAAATTCAGGGCAGCTTCGATAAATAAGATATAAATGGTTGCCATATCCTGTCAAAGATTGCAGATTTGAGAGAGACAGTGTATCGGATATTTTCCATGTGTAGCAGATTGGTGATCTCTGCTAACCAAGTTTTAAACACAGGTACTTCTTCACCCTTCCACAGTGTGAGTATATTCCTCTTTGCAACAACCATGCCATATTGTATTGTCTTCTGTTCATAATGAGACAGAGTTAAATGGTGCTTGGTTTCCCCTAGGATTGCAGTGTATGAGTCAGGTGTGAGGTCACAGCTATATACATCAGAAACACTTTTGAAAATATCTGACCAGATATTTAGTTTAGGGCAGGACCAGAAAAGATGACCCAGTGTGCCCTCAGCTGATTTACACTTCGGGCAAACTGGGGATACAGAGGGGTAAAATGAGTGTAGTTTGGTACAGGAGTAGTGCAGTCTATGAATCACTTTAAATTGGATAAGTTGGTGTCGGGAGTTTATAGAGCAGCTGTGGATAGCATTAAGGCTCGTTTCCCAGCTCTCGTCATCAATTGTTATACCCAGATCTTCTTCCCATGCTTCTTTTAAGTGTTGCGTGGAGATTGGGTCATGTGTTGTAAAAACATCAACAAATCTAGAGACAAGCCTCCTTGACTGAGGGGCCTGATTCATGAGAGTGTATAAGTTGACAGCGTCAGTGATCACCTCAAAGTTAGGTAGGTTGGTCCGGACGTAGTCTCTTATCTGGAGGTAACGGAAGAGATGGGATGCTGGGAGTGTAAACTTTTCCCTCAGCTGTGCAAAAGTGGCAAACGAATTCTCTATATAAAGGTTTGCAATTGTGATGATACCTTTGTTCCTCCAAATAGTGAAAGTTCTATCAGTTAGAGAAGGGGGAAAGGCGTGGTTGTTGCAAACAGGGGTAGAAGTAGAGAAGTCAGGCAGAGCAAACACTTTTCTAATTTGATACCAGATTTTAAGAGAGTTGATGAGCATGAAGTTATTACCCGTGGCGGCTTTTGGGGGTATGCTCTTAGCAAAGAGAAGAGCGTGGAGAGAGCTTTTGGGAAGGTTCTGCTCTATTGCAAGCCAAGAAGTGGTAGAGATGGTGGGGTTGTCTGAGCACGCCCCTTGCCAGTACATCAATGCTCTACAGTTGGCAGCCCAATAATAGGTTTGGAAATTAGGTAGACTGAGGCCCCCTGCACTTTTGGGTTTAAATACAGTAGGTGTGACTTGGCTATACGATGTACTTTGTATCCCCAGACAAATGGAAGGACAATAGAGTCTAGTAACTTAAAGAAAGACTTTGGCAAAAATATAGGAAGATTCTGGAAGAGGTATAGAAACCTGGGGAGAGCCACCATTTTAACTGCATTGACTCGTCCTATCATGGATAAAGGTAATAGCCTCCAGGTTTCAACATTAGATTTCAATTTGTCTACCATATTCAGATAGTTCAGTTTATAAATCAATTTGGGGTCTTTAGGGATGACCACGCCTAAGTATTTAATTGTATCTGTAGTAATGTGAAAAGGGACATCTTTAACAAATGTCGATCATTTTATATTAATAAAAAAATAATATAAAAATGTGTCTTTGCCTCTTATATTTTGTTATTATATTCTACATGTCTTCTTATATGCACCCTAAATGGAGCCCTCCCCAGCGAAGGCAGAAGTAGCTCACACGATTGTACTTGTATAACATGACAAATAAACATCTTGTATCTTGTACCAGGGAGACAGCTAAGATGTACATGATGTTCATCTTCATCTAAGCCTGCGATTCATCTTTATTTAAGCCTGCGATTCATCTTTATTTAAGCCTGGGATTCACACTATATCTGGAGAACTTTCATGCTGAGTTGTTACTGCACTCACTGCCAACAGATCCTCAAGCTACTCCTGTTGCAGATATCGTCATTGGTTAACAACACAAAACAACTACTGCCCTTAGAATAGGTGTGATGCCACCCTTGTTATGCCAAGTTGATTCTTAGTGGCAAACGAAGGCCTATCTCATAGTTGACTTCTCCTCTACGTTGATGCATGCCTTAAATAGAATGAAGTGATACGGTACATAGCCTGAGCAAGGAGCACACCATTTCAGTTTGGAATGTTTGACATCAAGCGTTGGGGAACAAACCAGGGGGGTATTCAATGTGTGAAAATTCTGATGAGTCCAGTTCCATGGTGGTCAATTGAGATAAAAGTAAGGAGAAGTGTTCAACTGTGGAATTTTTTAATAATTTTGTTCTGATGAATGGACACGTGGGGGGTATTACATCACTAAAGGACAATCCAGGCTTATTTTGATATTTTTTTTAAAACAGCCATATTTTGATAAGTCTGGCAAAAATAAGCCAGGATTTTCCTTTAGCGACGTTGATAGAATATCCCCCAGGACGGGAGTGGTTTTGTGTGAATCTGGTCGCAGCCCAGATCTCCTACAGCAGCATTAGGAGATAGCTGATAGCACAAATGATCTGGGACAACCAGACTTTCTTGTTATTAACCAATGACAATATTATTCAAAGTAGGAATGAGAGGACACAGGTGAACATGACAGGACATGAACTGGCCAGCTGCTATGGGGTGATCTGGAATCTGGAAGCTGCAGCACTGAGCCAAGCTCCAGCTTGCCTTGACAACTCTCTCATACCCCATAAACAGTGTGACCGTATGTGTGTTTGTCAGTGTTGTGTAGCACCACCCAGCACGGATGTTGCGTGTTGTTAATTAGGTTGCGTTATCCATTTACTGCTCACCCCATATGCATGCTCACTAATGAAGTCTTACCCAACCTCTAATTGGCCCCACGTGACGTATCACTAATGAGCAGTTAACACTTTAATTAGAGGGCTACAAACAGAATAACCCGAGGCGATCGTTGCACCGTTGAAACAAAACAAGAGACTAGTTTGTGAGGGAAAGGGGAAGAATTGAGACTTGTTCAGTAATCCCTGAGGTGAAAGCTCAAGATCCACTGCGTACATTTCACCAAACAAGATTAATTCAAATCTTAGTAGCCTAAGAGTAGCCTTCACGAGCACCGCAAAATAAGCTGCCCCCCCCTTTTCTTTACATATTTCATTGCCTTTACTGTATACTGTATTTTATTGTAATGCCAATGCCAATTTGTTGTGAAATAGTTCAAGTGAAATAGTACTCGAATGTACGTTTTTAATTTGTATTGCTATGATTTGTATTGTGTCTCACAACTCCATGTGAGTGGTCCTCAACTTTTTAATGCACCTTTTGTTGCTGTTCTTTATACCATACCTGTTTGTTGAGGAGTGACACATAAATAAAGATATATCTATCTATCTATCTTCAAATAACTCTCCCGTGTCACACGGCTTCTCATAAATCACACCTTGACGTCGATCGGCTTCTTGGCGGAGCCGCTTCCGAAAGCACAGCAACCCCCCTCTCGCATGCACGCCGGTCTGTCCATCTTAGTGATGTAGACCAGCGGCTCGATACTACAGCTCAGATCCATGATGGCGAACACGCTGACGCTGACCTGGCAGCGGAACTGTAAAAAGGTGTAATAAGACACAAAGGGCATGAGAGCTACAGGAGGCAGATAGTTGACGACAATGATACCCAAGATGATCAACACCATTTTAAAGGCTCTCTTCTTCACGGGGTGCATCGCTTCTTTGCCCGCTACCGACCGACGCAAGACCCAGATAACGGAGAGGTTACAGAACACCATGACGGCGAAAGCAAAGAGGATGATACCGCTGAAGATCTCGCTGCAGATCATGACTCCCAGGATGCTCTTGGTGAGGCTGTAGGCGAGTACGAGTCCCCAGACCACCGCAGAGATCCCGATCCGTATCTTCTTGTCGCGGATCTCTGTGAATAGGATCGGGTGGACCACAGCCAAGTAGCGATCCAGGCAGATGCAGACCTGGAATTTGAATACAACATAATTATTAGGAGTATTGAGTTCAAAAGACACCCTGGGGCCTCATTTATGAAAGTGTGTAGGATTTATGACACAACTGTGGTGTCATGTGTTTTTCGAAGTGTCGTGTTATTTCTTAAGTGCCTCACGTGAGCTTCCATTGTGGTGGAAAGAAAAGCTACCTCGTCTAAGTTTCTGCTCATTCTCTCAGCCACATACCAGAAAGAGGGGTGCCAAATCCTTCACGCCATAGGCAAACCGCTGAAAGAACCAAATACGACTGTCACCCAGGATCAACCTATTGACCATATCTATTGGTGACATGAGGCAGAAATATGCATCCAGTATCGCCAGGTTAAAGATGAACACATCGGAGGTGGATTCGGTGTCGCTTTTCTTGCTGGCAATCTGCCAAATTACCAGGATGTTACAGGGAGTCCCGATAGCCAGGTTGAGCACTTTGACCCCGAAATAGAAAATGAAGGCGTAAGGGGCCACGGCACAGGCAGGAAACTGGTACCAGGGAGGGGGCCCGCCCGGGCTAGGGGTGGTGGAGTTCACAGAGAGGTCAAGGCGGGTAGCAGAGGAGTTAGTCATTATGTGGGAAGGGAGGGAGTCGTTGGAGAAGAGGCTCCGATCTATATGAAGGAGGGAAAGGTAATTGATGGAGTGACTGCCTATCTCAGTTTGCAAATATTATGTATATCACAATTCATATAGATCTACAGACCAAGTGTCCATTCATCGGAACAAAAAAAAATGTCACAGCTGAGCACACTTTTCCTTATTTTTATCTCAATTGACCACCATGGAAATTTGGACTAGAATAGAATTTTCACACATGAATACACATGATGTCTATTATTTCCAAATCCTTTTATTAGCTGGTGTCTTTTACATTTCAAAGTATGAATTCAATTACACCTAACCTAATTGTAACTCTTAAAACAGATACTGGTTGAGTTATTGTCATTAGAGTTATTACATTACTCTTCTTACTTGTGTAGGTATTACAGCACATGGTCCTTATTCACGATTCAAATCTATTTGAAATGTAAGTTTCTTTAAGGATTATTCATCTATAACATTATGGTTCTATTACTCTATAACATTATAGATATGTCCTCTCACCTCCACACAGCTGCACCGCTAGTCCTCACTTCAGTGTCCTCAGTAGCACAGCTTTCTATTGGCGCTCAGTGTCTGGTCTCCTAAACTGGGCACGTCCTGGATATAGCCTCATCTCACAGGGGCCAGAGGCTTATAAAGGTGTTCCGTAGGGAGAAAAGGAGGCCACCTCAACATAACACCAGTCTAAATGGTGGAGCAAAATGGTTGCCCTCAACGCAAGGCTGTGGTTGGTTGAGGTTGCTAGGGTTAGCTCTCGTGTTCGCTCTCTTGCAATTAAACCATTTTATCTCACTGATGCAACTATGGAATGTAAACAGGTGATGCAAGGAACTGGAAGGCATTAGGGTACAAACATTAGAAATCCAGTGCAAGGTGTTACCAATAGCACCAATGGTTGTGTGGTGCAAAACTGAGTGGGTGGGTTAAAATGGCACTGTCGGGATTTAGTAGAGAATTTAAAGTCATCCCAATTATCCAATGCTGCTAGAGATTTCATAGCTCAAACCATTAAGTCATTGTTTGTACAATGTAGAACGTTCTACCGAATGCATTTGCATTCAGTTCATAAACATCAAACCAGACACAAATGGCTTATACAATGACTACATTTACATACACACTCCGACTATTGTCAATACTTGGAGTGTGGCTATTTAGTCTAAGCAGTGGTGGTTAGTGACTTTAAAATTGAGGTGGGATGATCTCTGCCACCCTCAGTCTACAATGTATACTGGAGAACTAATAATACTAATATTATTATTATTATTATTATTATTAACTAAGAGTGGACAAAAGCTTCTCCACCTAAACTAAAAGACAATTAACAGATTGTCAAATAACACCTAAACCTGACCCTAATCCTAACCCTGACCCGGACCCCACAAGCCTCGCCGTTTCAGAGAGGCTCTGACCCAGTAGTCTGGCCATCACCATTTGGCCCTTGTCAAAGTCTCTCAGGTCTTTACTCCTGCCCATTTCTCCTGCATCCAACACTTCAAGAACTGACTGTTCACTTGCTGCCTAATATATCCCACAGGTGCCATGGTAACAAGATAATCAATGTGATTTACTTCACCTGTCAGTGGTCATAATGATTTGGCTCATCGGTGTATAACTGTAATAAACAAATGGAAGTTTAACCATTCGTTTACCATACGCATACAGCACAACAGCATAGGATGGATGACAGTTAAGGTGCCATTTCCTCCTGACGTCCACCAGGCATGCTCATTCAACTGTCAGGTGTTCCGGGCTAAGAAAGGGAGGTATTGATCACCATTCAATCACACTGGAAGATCAGATGCTTTAAACACAGAGCCTATTGCTATACTGCTCTGATCAATTTGCTTGTACACAATGTTTATTTTTAATTTCTTTAGAGAACGGCTTATGACATCTGGCCACAGGGACAACAGTTGAAAAGTAGCCATTTGGCTAACACTGACTCATTTACCAACTGGTTTATTAATGTGTACTGTCCCTGGTCAATAAACAAATAAATAAAATAAAATAAACGTACCTGGTGTCACCAAATCTGTCTAGACATATTCAGAAAACACTTTTTAGACATAGTTCCCCTATTTTAGACCTCCAAAAGTGATGGGATGGGGGGGGGGGGGGGGCAAGTAGGGTGATAACCAGCCATGTTACATAAGCCTAGATCACCTTTGTCTTTGGGGTGCAGTAGTGGCTTAACACTTGACCAGGTTTAAAGTCAGATATGCTTAGGGAGTCTCCTCTACACAGTGTAAATGCAGTGGAGCGCAGTGGTGTAGTCTACGTGATACGCAGGACTACGCCGTATACCCACTAGGAAAGGCCAAGGATTTCCATATACCCACTTAAAGATGTGTGAGGATACGTAACAGCGTTTTGTGACAGAACTTTCACTTTCATTCATAAAATTCACCCCGTCTGTGTTACGAAGCACTTGACTTTTGGACCATTGCGACTGACTATAGCGTCATATACCATCAACGGGGGGAGATGCGACATGAAATATGCCAAAATGCAGCACTATCATGCACAGATCAGCCCTATGTAATTTATATATATATATATATATATATATATATATATATATATATATATATATAAAGTTACAGGCAGTGCAGATTTATTTTTATGGCGAAATGAACGATATGAGGCTGGGAGGGAAAAATCACAGTATACCCACTAGAAAAAACTAGACTACACCACTGGTGGAGCGTGTAGCAAAGCCAGACAGGAAGTGTTTCTGGTTCCGCCACCATGTGACCAGCTTCCTCTATGGTGTCATGTTGCTACCTCCTTCTTCTATAGATATCAACATCTCGCATCTCTCTTCCTCTTTGTTCCCAAACAAGCGAACTCTTCTCTCAATCATTGGCCACACTGGTCAGTAGGTAAAACACTATTACCGTGAAATCTGTGATACAACTGCATTATGCTTGCTTTATGATGTTTGGACCTTACATTTACCGTGTATATGGGGGTATTACAACAATTGGTCACATACATGGAAGAGTTTCATTCCATATAGTATATCCATTTTCCATGTTACATGTATTATAGAAAATATAGATAATTACGATTGATTACAATTTCAAGAATATGATTCTTAACGTAAGACATAACTATTGTACTTTCAAATGTAGCATACAAGGTTGTCATGACAGTCAGAGGCGCCTGGCCCAAACGAGGCAACTGCCCCCCAAGAGGTAGTGATATCTGCCCCCCCCACTCTGCCAAGAGGTAGTGATATCTGCCCCCCCACTCTGCCAAGAGGTAGTGATATCTGCCCCCCCACTCTGCCAAGAGGTAGTGATATCTGCCCCCCCACTCTGCCAAGAGGTAGTGATATCTGCCCCCCCCACTCTGCCAAGAGGTAGTGATATCTGATATCTTTTAAATGATAAAAAGTGAAATGTCTGAAAGAAAGTTGTTTGGTTTGATTTAAAAAAAACGTTTTATTGTCAACGGATAGCAAAACTGTGATGGACTGTCACAAATAAAAAACAGTCCTTCATTTGTACAAGTACTTTTCCTACTGTGCTGTGCATGCTAAAATAGGGGATACAGGATGTCATTTGCATTGACGCGCTCGAGCCGCCATTTTGTCCTCTTCGTCTGGTCTCACTTGTCCACTGAACGCATCGGCCTGCGGACGTCAACACCAAGCCAGCAGCGGGCCGGCGGCACCTCTCACAGTGACATCACAAGGGGGGACACACATTCAGGTCAAAAGTCACATATGGGGCCAAAAGGGAAATCATAACAGGGATTTGGGGACTGTCTGGTAGGGGGGGTCCATGCAGTGCAGAGAGTTCACCCACTTAGCGTCCACCGTGAGAGTCAGTTGCCTGGGCAACGATCCTACCACTGTTCTAATGATGACATCATATCTGTGCTCAACAGTGAAGCTGCGGGGTGGGGGGGGGGGGGGGGAGGAAAATACGAGGCGCACTCCTCTTTAACTCCCATGGCCTGTGGACTGTACAAGGGCGACTCCCTCCCCATCCATCCAAGGCTCCTGGTCCCCTTGGAGTAGGGGAAATTCCCCCCCTCTTCCCCCACCTCCTCCTCCTCCTCCTCCTCCTCTCTCACCCATGATGGGGGGGGTCAGGGTTGCCATGGTTTCTTATCTCTTCCACGCTGGTCAGGGTTGTGTTTGAAGCGACACTTGTCCCCGTAGAAGCACCCGGTGGTTCTCCAGAAGAAACACTCATCTCCGTTTATGGGCGCCCGCCTGGACCAGAGAGACAGAGGAGGGTTCTGACTAACACTGACGTGTGTTCAAACAAACAGGACAGACACACAGACACACAGGCACACACACAGTACGTAACAGGGTCGTTACAGCCTCCAATGAGAGGTTTTTGGGGACAGTATCAGTTCTTCAGAATAGTTTCTGTTACTCTTCAGTTTGTGATTTTATATATCCCAATACAATCCCAATTCACCCCTACGGCTTCGTTTTGCGCGTTCACGTTTAGGGTAGGGGTGTCCCAATTCATATTTCACCGAGGGGAAGGGGTGAGTCGGAGGGCTAGCTATGACTTCGTTTCGAGCGATTTTAGCTTTGAAGCCGTACCCCTTGATTCAAGGATGCATTGCGAATCATCTACAGAAATGTTATGTAGCTATATTCAATGCAGAAATGTCATTTTACTTTCTCTGTAATTACTTATTAATAAAGATTTGAAAAATTATGATAACCATCTTATAATCTTTGTTTAATGTCATTACAATGCATTATAGACCTTTTCTTTATAACAAGCATAAATAAAAAATCGCTTTTATGTCGGTGCTGTGTCTAACGTGACAGTAACGCAACGCTGCATGACAGTCGAGCATTTCAGAGATGTACAATCATAAATCAATTATTACCTGTGGCGTTCTAAGTTTTTGACCACGACTACTATGATGGAATGATTTTTGGATTCTTGACGACGAATTGTTCTGAGAAAGGCGCTTGGTAACGTGATTTTTGGACAACGCTTTATGACTACTGATGGACTCGTGTGTATGTGGTGGCTGAGGATTGAGTCACGGGTATCTTTGGAGGAACATCGTGCGCTGACAGATCTGGTTAATACTCTGTGTTTTGGTTGGAGTCATTCATTGTCATTATTGCGATGTCCACAAAAAAGACATCGTTGACGGAAGAGACTAAAAAAGGTCTAAACACTAAACACTTGTTGATAACCAACGAAAAAATATGCTTATAGCACACGCAACAGAAATAAACACAGCTGAAGAAGGCATTGTGAGGGGCGCTTAGGTGGCGTAGTGGATTAAGCGCTGACCATGTACCGCAGGGCTCCCGGTTCGATTCCAGCCGCGGATATATCCTGCATGTCATCCCTTCTCTCTCTCTCACCCATCCTTCCTGTCATAATCTCTACTATATCTATCATTAAAAAGAAAAATATGAGTGGGACTGCCCCACTCAGAAAAAATAACTTAGATGTGTGATTTCGCCGGCAACATATTAACGCGTCATCCGCACCGCGTCTATTTAAACCACTGCTGATGACGTATCGGTCGTGAAGGGTTGTCCCATTTCATAGGGGTAGATTTCAACCCCTACGGCTTGTGGCTCTGTTCAAAGGGCTTGGCTCGAAATCGAGTCACACTCGAAAACGAGCCATAGGGGTAGAAAAGGGAATCGGGATTGGGCCTTATTTATTTTCGTCCTCGTTAAAACAAAACAAAACTCTTATCTCCACAAACTTATCTCTGTCCATACGAAAAGCTAAAACTGAACACGATCGCCCCTAAAGCAAAGAAGAACGTTATGGGCATGCGCAGTCAGTTGTAATCAAACGGCGGCAGTGACTCAAAACGTAAACAGACCAAACTCTTTGAAACAGACAGAGAAGAAAACTACAAAACAGACAGAAAAGCAAGTTATGGCGACCAAGAAGAAAGCAAAAACTGATTATTTTGTGTGGACTGACAATGAAGTTAAGCCATTGTTGCTGTTGACAACCGTTTTGTTCAATGCGCATGTGTGAACGGCTTGACACTTGACGTCATCGCATCAACACCAGCTCCGTTTAACATAACCACACTGATCCACTCAATCGGATATTTTTTTATTTCTTCACTTTTTTATCCGTTTAGAGAAATCTCCGTTTATGTGAGTGAAAACACCGTGTTCGTATGGTTGAGAAGCCCAATTGTACAAAAAAAATTTGCGTTTAGAAAAATATCCATATACATGTAGTCCATACACTGATCTGGGACCTGGGTCATCCCAGTATAGCCCAGCCCAGCCTGGTTAGGCTCGGTAGTATGAAGAGTACAAACTACAAAGATGCCGTATTTGTAGTCCAAAGAACTACAAAAATGGTGGAGAACCACAAAGATCTACAAAGATCAAGGTGTGTAGTTACCCTGTGGAGTTGAGGCACAGGTTGGTCTTCTGAGGGGAGGATGGGGTTCTCTGCATCCAGCGGTCTGGGTACCTGATCACCAGCCTGGTGCCCTCCAGCTCCACCCCCTGGTCAGGAGGACCAACAGCACAGACACAATCAGAAAACAAGTCTTTTCCCCAATAGAAACCTACAAAGATTGGAAGGACACGTATAGCATGTCCAAATGCATCATCTATTCACTTTTCCAAGAGGTAAATGTAAGCTTGTCATTAGGATATCTATGAGGTACTAAATGCACAAGACAATGATATATATAATGATTGAATAAAGTACTCCTTTAAGGTGGTGACACATGGACAGTCTTGGACTACTGCCCATCATCTCTGATGTGAAGCTGGCACTGGCACTGCTAATCAGCAGATTGACACCGACAGGCTTTAAAAGCAAATCGGAGGTTTAACTCACTAATTGACAAGAAATTCTGGGTTTATGTGGTACTTACCTAGAACACTACTTTATAATACCTTTGATTGGCTACAAAATGGAGCATCATCATTTATGCATTTTTAGTGAACAAAGTCACCCGTGGCACTCTAGAATGTTGACAATTCAGGCGACTTTATTCACCCTCGGCACTAAATGAGTTAAAATGAGCTGTGTCAAGCAGTGTCAGGCTGTTTTGGGGTTTTTTGCTTTGTTTTTGCTGACTGCCACCAACCAGCGTTGTCAGCCATGGTTAGCCATCCTCTACTTTAGGCCTACTTCAAAAGAAAAACCTTTCCTCCATCTCACTCACTCACTCACTCACCTGCAGCCTCTCTAAAGCTTGGGCGGCCATATTGGCATTCTTGAAGTTGACAAAGGCACAGAAGCGTTCGTGTAGTACTCGTATACTCTCTATCTCTCCACACCTGCGACCAAGGAGAGAGGGAACAGACCTTTAGTATGGGTAGCATGGGCAGCATGGGCATGCACCTCAATACAATGTTCTGTCGGGTATGGATGGACCAGCAACCATATAGCAAGTGTACTAGGGTTGTTCCAATAATATTGTATTCACATTTTTGAAAGTGCATTCATTTCTATATACTTTTCACACATGTGACCTTATAGTCCGGGTAATATGTGAAAAAAGTTCACTTTTTCATAAAAGCACAAAACTTGGTACACTTGTACAGTTTGGGGTCCTGAACATTTTCAGACGTGGAGCCCTCGCAATTGTAATCCTTGACCTTCAAAACATGAGGGTAGACATAATTTGTTCAGTGTTATCATGTTTGGTTAAGGAGATATGAAGCAAAATACATTATTCGGCTATGGCGGAAAGGAAAATGGCCGCCATGGCCACCTGAACACTTTATGATGTTGTATATGGTATCATTGTAATCATTGACCTTCAAAACATAGGGGTAGACAACATCTGTTCAGTGTTATCATGTTTGGTTCAGGAGATATGAAGCAAAATACACAATTCGGCTATGGCGGAAAGGAAGATGGCCGCCACGGCCACTAGGAGGAGTTTTTTTGAGGGCTCCACGTCTGAAAATGTTCAGGACAACAAACTGTACAAGTGTACCAAGTTTCGTGCTTTTATGAAAAAGTGAACGATTACCCTAAAATGTTGCACATATTATTACCCCCACTATTATAGAATACACAGATATAAACAACACACACAGATATAAACAACACACACACATATAAACAACACACACACACATAAACAACACGCACAGACATAAACAACATACACAGAGACATAGAGATGTCAACACAGACAAGTGGTAGTCATACGTTTTGAAGAGGTCCCATATGTGTTTCTCTGTGACGTCCAAGGTGACATTCCCCACCCAGAGAGAGGGGCAAGGGCTCCTGAGGATGAGAGTGGGCCCCAGTCAACGCACCTTCATTTGACAGTGTGTATAACTGCTTATAACAGTGGTAATAACTGTCTAAAAAAATGTATTACAAAATAAGTCGAATAAGGGGCGCCCCTTGTAAAATGTTACGTAAATGCTACACAACCTACCCACTCTGGTCGTGTTGAGATGTTAGGTCCACCACTGGGAGTAGAGTGGAAAGATGGACAACTTCAATAAAGTGTTCCAATCACACCATGTCATAAAACCAACATTAACTTAGCAGAATAATATAGAAACAGGAGTGAGTTCCCCCTAAATGTCCTAGCCAACAACCCCTGCCCAAAAGCAGAGAGAGAGAGAACACTAACAATCGTGGAAATCTGCCCTGTGTTTGTTCTCGGGCCTTGTAGGGGAGCTCTGTTCTCTGAGGTTGGTGACTTGACGGGGGCCTGTGGGCTGTCGAGAGATACAAAAAGCCCTGCGCTAGCTATACGCAGCGTTCAAGAAACCGTCTACTACGCTTACGTTTGGCAGCCTCGGGCGAGGCCAGAGCAGCTGGCAGGGTGGTGAACTTCTCCAGAAGCAGGACGCTCTGAACCTCCTCGAACCCCCGGTCCTACAGGGGAGGGAGGGGAAGAGAACATCAAACAGACAGAAGACATTCCCTCTGGCCATCGAAATACATTGTACATTACCATGGCGACCCAGGCACAGAACCCATAGCTTTGGCATGGATACCACAACCACATACACACACGTCTCGTAGAGCTATCCAACGGCACAAGGGCCTGCCCACTCACCATGAGCTGTAAGACCCTGCAGTTGAAGAGTTCACCGGACGCTTCCTCGCAGTCCTTATCCAGCTTCAACACCTGCTCCATGGCCTTCTCTGCCTCTCCATAGCGCTGAGAGACACACACCCACACAGAGGGAGAGATTTCACTCAATACAGACATGAGAGGAGGAAGACTTAACTTTTTTTATTTTTTATTATTCAACGGTACAATATCAGAACACAGTTTCATCCACACAAAAGGCGAATACCGACCTTTAATCCCATTAGTGCACTTCCCTTGCGGAAGTATCCCTTTGGCCAATCAGGGGCAAGCTGGATGGACTTCAGTGCATCTGATAGGCCAGCAGGGTAACGCTCCAAACACCAGTAGCAATAAGAACGATTACCAAAGAACCTGGAAGAAAGGGGGAAAGAGAGGAGGGGTGATGGAAGAAAGAGAGGAGGCGAGGAGGAGTGATAAGATGTCAAATGTCCATGAGTTGAAAAAGACAAAGGTTCTTTTTCACATGACTGTATAGCCACATTTCCTTGTCAAACCTTTCCATTGTAACAGCCAAGCTATTAGGTCTACACTGACAATGACGCACGCCGTATATCGGAACTGTGCTGCACGTGCCGTTTCCAAACACATGGGATATGAAAGATCACATTGGACTAATAGGGCAGTGAATCATATTTTCTTCTTTTAGCTCTACACTCCAAAAGTTTCTATTTCAAAAGAGATTCTCAGGTTTTATTTTATGGTATTTGTGTACAATGGTTTACTAACACTTTTGATGCATTTCAGGGGACCCAAAAGTAATAGCAGAGATGTATCAAATGTCCAAATGGAGCAGTCATGTATTGTATTTTCAGCAATCAGCAAACCTTTGCTTGCAATCACTGCCTGAAGTCTTTGACACCTGTACACCTTCTCATTCATGGAGGTGGTGTCATGGTGTGGGGAATGTTTTCTTGGTACACGTTGGGCCTGTTAATACCAATCAATCATTGCTTGAATGCCACAGCCTATTTGAGTATTGTTGCTGACCATGTGTATCCCTTCATGGCCACAATGTACCCATCTTGCTACTTCCAGCATGATAATACTTATTACATATTCTTACTGAAACCTGGCTAAATGAAACTATCGTGGACTCCGCGGTAAGCCTGGAGGGACGGACACTTCACCGGGCAGACCGCACGCAGCTCAGCGGTAAATCCCGCGGAGGCGGCCTGATAATATCTACGAAGGATAGCTGGTGCTTAAACACAAAAACTGTAAGTAGCCACTGCTCCCCAGACCTGGAATACTTGACTGTTAAATGCCGACCCACATACCTCCCGAGGGAGTTCAACGCGGTGTTTATTACATGTGTTTACATTGCGCCTAGCGCGGACGGTAGCCTAGCATTGGCGCGGCTATATGACGTCATCAGTGGTCAACAAAGCTCAGATCCACAGGCTATTCACATCATAGCAGGAGATTTCAATCATGTCGACCTAAAGGCAGTACTACCCAAGTTCTATCAGCATGTGAAATGTGCAACAAGAGGAGAAAAAACACTGGACAAGGTATACACCAACATCAAACGTGCTTACAAGGCTAGTCCGCTAGCTCATCTAGGCATGTCTGACCATGTGTCAATCCTCCTGATCCCTGCATACACTACCATGGGGAAAAGTGCTCCCATCACCACTAAGACTGTCAGAACCTGGCCAGAAGGGTCCGCTCCACTGCAGATCTGCCTAAATGACACCCCATGGCAGGAATATGAGCATGAGGACCTGGAACAGTACACGTCGTCGGTTCTGAACCACATAGTGAACTGCACCAACTCAGTCACCGTGGACAAACGGGTCCGGGTCTACCCCAACACGAAGCCATGGATGACTGGGAAGGTCCAAAAACTGATCAACGAGAGGGACAACGCCTTCTTCGCAGGGAAGAGCACACCGCTGTACAGCACCACCAGGGCTAACCTAAAGCGCGGAATCAAAGCGGCCAAGGCAGACCACAGAGAGAAGATTGAGGAATGCCTCCTGAGCAACGACTCCAGGCGGATGTGGCAGGGGGTTCAGCAGATGACAAACTTCAGAGCCAACAGGCTCACAGCTGCAGAGGACGACCCCCTGCTGGCGGGAAAGCTGAACACCTTCTACGCCCGGTTCGACGAGGGGCGAACGGAGGTAACCACAACACAAACACCACTCTCTCCAGCTCTCAGCAGCCTCACCCTCACAGAGCATGAAGTGAGACGCGTACTGAAGGCGGTGGACCCCAGGAAAGCCTCGGGGCCGGATGGCGTCCTGGGACGGGTGCTGAGGGACTGCGCCGACCAGCTGGCCGGGGTTTTCACCAACATCTTCAACCAGTCCCTGTCCCAGGCCCAGGGGGTAGTGGTGGTCTAGTGGATAGTGAGTTGGACTTGGGATCGGAAGGTTGGGAGTTCAAATCCCGCCTGAAGCCACACCACTACTAGTGTGCCCTTGGGTAAGGCACTTAGCCCTCAGTTACTCCAGGGGGAATGTCCCTGTAATTCGTAATTGTAAATCGCTTTGGATAAAAGCGTCTGCTAAATGGCAAAATTAATTAATCCCACCCTGCCTGAAAACCTCAACTATCATCCCAGTCCCGAAGAAAAGCACGGTGAGCTGCCTAAACGACTACCGCCCGGTGGCACTCACACCAATCATCATGAAGTGCTTCGAGAAACTAGTCCGGGCCCACATACTCACACGCCTCCCGCCCAACCTGGATCCATACCAGTTCGCCTACAGAGCCCACAGGTCCACAGAGGACGCCATCGCGACGACTCTCCACGCCACTCTATCCCACCTGGAGAGGGGAAACAGCTACGCGAGACTGCTCTTCGTGGACTTCAGCTCCGCCTTCAACACCATCCTTCCAGACAGGCTAGTGACCAAACTACTAGACCTGGGTCTACCACACTCTATATGTGCGTGGATCAAGGACTTCCTGACCGACCGCCCCCAGAGGTGTGCGGGTGGGCCCCCACACCTCCACAGCCCTCAGACTCAGCACTGGGTCCCCCCAGGGCTGCGTGCTAAGCCCCATCCTCTACAACCTCTACACCTACGACTTCACCCCCGTCCACCCCAGCAACTCCATCGTCAAGTTTGCAGACCCTGGCCGCAAGGACAAACAGACTGAAGAACAGCTTCTACCACAGGGCCGTCCAGGCCCTGAACACAGCAAAGACCTAAGTTCTGGGCCCTGGACAGTCTGGACGGATTGATGGCAGCTGCTGGACTGAAAAAAAAAATCTGGTGTAGTGCTGAGGCACAAACATGTACATTTCAAGCCTGCAAACTGCGACACTTTAAATAAATGTGGAATAATACTATTGTGCAATATGACAACCCTAGTCGTCTGTCTGTACAGTATAGTACAGTGGATAGTGTACATAGCCTTTATTTATGTAAATCAGCTCCTTCCCTTCTTGTGATTTTTTTTTTTCTTTTCTAAAAGTGTTTTTTTTCCCCTTTCCTAACACCAGGGGAGCCACCCCTCCTAAATTTCGTTGTTTGGTACCTGTACTGTAGCAATGACAATAAAGTCCATTCATTCATTCATTCATTCATTCATTCATTCATTCATTCATTCATTCATTCATTCATTCATTCATTCATTCATTCATTCATTCATTCATTCATTCATAATGCACCATGTCACAAAGCTTACGTCATCTCAAACTGGTTTCATGAACATGACAATGAGTTCATTGTTCTTCAGTGGAACTTCCCAGTCACCGAATCTGAATCTAACCGAACACCTTTGGGGTGTGGTAGAACGGGAGATTAACACCTTGAAAGTGCACCTGAAAAATCTATATAGAATTATGTAATGCAATCATGCCATCACGGGCCAGAGTCTCTATCACTCTGGTAGGGACGCACCGATACCACTTTTCTTCAGACCAATTACAAGTACGTACATTTGGGCACTTTGTGATACCGAGTAGCGATATGCGTACTTAATAATACCATTACAGTTCTAAGAATGACTTTGAAAACATGTTTTATTTCCATCAGCTGTTCCTCAATTTCTGACTGTAACAGATGCCATATGTGACAGGGTCTGGCATGTTTGTTTACAAGCCATGTATCACTAACACTCACTCAAGTGCAAAGCAGGAAGGCAGACGGTACAGTGAATCCAAAACAAGCTGAATTCAAAGACAATCCGACACGTTTACGACGTGTTATAGGATTTGTTTGCTTTTAACACATTATTTGCAGGACAAAATGCATGACACATGCCTGTATACCCATTTACACAACCCACACCCCAGAGTGAACCTGCCTCCCTGCCCTGTGCTGCCACAACCCAACCAGGAACCGTGAGAACAGAACCCAAACCTGACCCGACACCCACGGACAAGGAGAAAGTAACATTGTCACGGTCGTGGTCATACGTTGCTCATTTTCAAAACTCTCTCACAGAAGTAGGAGATGAACAGGCTACTTAATTTTACATAATTAAAACTGAAACAGACCACGAGTTGATTTATTTATTATTATCTTATTATCTATTTTATTTTCTCGATATATATCTATTCTTGTCATTTTTATTTTCTTACTATCCTCCTCTTGCTGTATTTTCTTTACGTTGTACATACGTTGTATGTAAAGCACTTTGAATTGCCCCTGTTGTTGAAATGTGTTATACAAATAAACGTATAAGCCTTGCCTATTATGGGTTTATTATCAGCGGGTAAGAGCGGGGTACTAGACCCAATGCAGGACTCGAGTCTGGGTGTCATGTCCTCTTCACATGCCCAAATCAAACAGAAAGACAGAAAAGCGTTGATGAGATGCATTTTAGTGTGCCTATTAAACATTGTGTAAATGTTAAGTTAATATACCATCAGGATACATACAATGTAGCACGCTTTCAAATGGTGTCCACAATAGCCTGATGCTTGTTTATTAATTTTATTTAACTCCTGTCATTTATATGCATATATATACAGTATATACTGTATATATATTTTTTATTATTATTCTTTTATTATTATATGTATATAATGTATATACAGTATATATATATATATATTATTTTTTTATTATTATTATATTTTTCTATTGGCAATAGGTGGTTGATGGGTGGGTGGATACATAGGAAAAAGAAAAAATAGAAGGACCTTCATTCCTTTTTGTGTACCCATAAGTGCTGTAATGTGTACTTCCTTCTAATAAAATATTGTTTAATAAAAAATTAAAAAATGGTGTCCACCGCCAACACACGGGCGTCTAGAATAACACCTGTCCTTTCCCTGGCCTGCCACCAGCCGCTTATAGACGTAGAGTCAGGGTCCAGTAAGGGTCCAGTGGTCAGCTAAGGAGTGGACCGCTGAGGGACAATCTGGATTGGTCAAAGACTAGTATAGGACAACGATACTTATGGAGTGGTTGCCAACATTTGTGAGTAATGATCTACAGGTGTCCGTCTATTTTCTGTACATCCACTGGTATAATAAGAAGACCGTTTTAGGGATCCTTCACTCCATAATTGTTGTGACCGCTTGCCTGTATGGATTTATGAGCACAGATCTGAATAAACCTTTCTTCCATCTTCCACTGAGCCTGACTACCATTTGACGTCATTCATCTGATATCAGAAACGCATGTTATCAAGCGTGTCATTGCTCTACTTCCTCAGTCGTGGTGGTTGTTTCTGCCTGCTGACTACCGTCCAACTCCAAATGTGACACGTTCTGATGCTTTGGTCCTCATGTCGGGATCCGATGTAATAATCAGACTTTTCTTTCGAAAACTGTGAATACATTTTCGTGTGTCAATGACGCACTCGCTAGTCAGCTAACACAGCTTGTTTTGTGAGCCTGCTAACAATGTTAAGTAGTGTTATAGTTCACTATGTAGCAGTGGGGGTGGATTACTCACCGAATCCATTGCGTTGTTGCAGTATTTTGGCTTGACTAGCGAGTTTGTGTTGTGATTCTCAACAATGTTAAAACGTAGTTCCGTGTTTCAAAAGAAAAGTCGGAACATTTTGATTGGTCGCTGACATGCGGACCAAATGATCAGACTGTCACAAATGCATTAAGGCAAACTTTACTTGTAGCAAAGTCACTGAGAAGTTGACTGTTGTGGAGCATGTTAAGTCGTAAAATGATACCGTCCATGGGCACATCAAATATTGCTGCTGCTTCATTGTCTCTCTTTAGAAAGTTGGCCATTCACTGATTATTTTCATGTTTAATTTTTTTGGCAGTGGGGGTGTTGATAACCTTGAACGTAGTTGGTTGTTGAAAAAAAAAAAATACATAGGATGGGGCTGCAATTCTGAATGGCTTGTCGAATCGCATGTTTTCTGAAATAGGCAGCCTACATAAAACTGACTGGGTTGTTTCATTTCACAGTTTGTGTGTTAGTAGGCCCATCAGACCCAAATGTATGTCAGGGTTCGACAGTAACGCCGTTTTACTTGCCTGGAGCAAGTAAAACATTCACCGGGTTTGTTTGCAGGTGCGAGACCAGACTAGATGATCGTGAGTGAAGATATTATCAAAGCGTACGGGTGATCGACAGGCGCGTAAGCTTTGATAATATCTTCACTCACGATCATCTAGTCTAGTCTCGCACCTGCGCCGTCTGTTGTTCTTCCTGCACACAGGTAAAAATATCCGGGATCAAGCAGCGTCGTCGTGCTTGCGCAAACAAACCCTGTGAATGTTTTACTTGCTCCGGGCAAGTAAAACGGCGTTACTGTCGAACCCTATATGCACAAGCACTGAAACGGTGAGTTTTTCAAGATATGCGACCTGAGTGTAGAGCCAAAAGAAGGACAAATGCTTCACTGTCTTCCGTGACATAGCAGACCATACGTGACATGTCAATGCGTGTGACCGGGGTCGGGGTGGTACCTGTGGTCTCTGGGGTCACAGTGGATGGCCTCTGTAAACATGTCCACAGCCTGGGAGTACTCCCCCTGTTTGAACAGTCGGATGCCCCTCTCTGGAAAAAACACACACACACACACACACACACAGTTTATTCTGCAGCACTTCTATCACCCGTGACTTGGCAGACATCATTGTTTAACCTTTATTGAGGTCAGTCTCATTAAGAGCAACAATCTATTGTTCTAGAAGAGACCCTACAGGAGGGATTTAGTAGGGTCCAAAACCAAAATTCTGTGACCACTCTCTGGCTAACATGTTTTGATAACTTATTTGACTTCTAGGGACCTTTTATGAAAAAGTTTGCCTCCAGGTCCCTCCCAAAAATCCCAGGGTTTTTTGCCAGAGGGCCAAATCCAAAATACCTGTAACCTTTAAGGCAGGTGAATAGGGTAAAACAATTAACTAATAGCCATCACTATGAAACTTCCCCAGTTAATCACTTACATTAAGACAATTATTTTTTGTATTACAAGTTTTTTGAAATTGTATGTTTAAATATGCAAATGAGGCGTTACCTAATTAAATATGCGGTAATTTGCATAACATTCAAGAACTTAAATCTGAACATTGGATAAAGCCAGGTTAAAAATAATTGATTAGATTCACCTGTTAGTAAGGCCCCTCTCCTCTTGACTGGGTCTGTACTCTCCACCTGAATCAACAACCACAGTTAATACACACATCATCACTCTTGTCCGTGTTTGTCTGTGTGTGTGTGTGTGTGTGTGTACACGTGTGTACACCTGGCTGGTACTGGCCTCATTCTCCTTGTTCTCTCTGGAGGCTCTGGTTCTGCCTTTGGGCCGGATGTGGCTGGCAGCGTTGGCCACAAACGCACTGCTCACGTCCCACTCGGGTTCCTAGAGAGAGAAGAGAAACACACACACACACACACACACACACACACACACACACACAGTCACAGTCTGTCACATGTCATCATTGACGCCATCACTGTCACTTTAGAAATGCGTGGTGTTGGTAGGCCCAACCCTCCACTGAACAACGCCGTTGAGTCTACAAGACTAGAATTAATCCATTCGAGGAAACTGGACCAGAGGGGTGGCTTTCTGGACACAGATTAAGCCAAGACCTGGACTACTACATTGGGGGCTGGTTTCACAGACAAGGCTTAATCCTAGTCCTGGACTAAATCACACTTTCAATGTAAAATCTCCATTGAAGATGCTTTTTAGTCCAGGATTAGGCTTAAGCCTTGTCTGTGAAACTGGCCCTGGGAGTTCCTGGGGGGTATTCCATCAACGTCACTAAAGGAAAATCCAGGCTTTTGATTTTGATAATAAGAATTAATCTAAATAAGCCAGGATTGTCCTTTCGCGATGTTGATGGAATACCCCCCTGGACACAAATAAAGCCTAGTCCAGGACTGAATAACATTAGCAACAGTACGTCTCCAACGAAGATGCATTTTAGTCTAGGATTAGGCCTAATCTGTGTCCTAGAAACCAGGCCGTAACCGTCCGTTTCCTTTGCGGACATTTGTAAGGCGAAACAGAATCATGCAGTATTTTGTTTTAATGCTCCCCCACCTCCTCTGAGGTCCTGCCGCGGGGCTGGCGGTTGTTCTTGTTCCCCGAGGTGGCTAGGGGCGGGGTGGCCTTGCTTTTAGGAGGAACGACAACCTCCTCTTCCTCGTTGCTCTCAGCCTCAGACCCTGCTCCGCCCTCCTCTTCATCGTCATCCTCTTCGTCTTTACCCTGTCGATTACAACGCCGGTTTACTTTTCACCACAGACAATTGAGTAGAGATTGAGTGAGAAATCGAAAACAGAAAAGGTATTTTCTTTTTTCTTTTTTTCTTTAGGACCGTGACAGCTCATCTTACCGGCTCGGCGCTCTCTCTCTCATCCTCTTTCTGCTGTTTCTTTCGTTCTTTCTGACGCTGAAATGAGACAAGGGAAATGGATGCTGTGGCATGGCATGACATGGCGTGACATCAAATAGGGGTATTCGGTATGATCGGGAAATCAGGCGAGATAACATGTTGTCTTTATTGTCCTCTGAGGCACATTTCCCTTCGGACAGTCAACAGGGTTCGACAGTAACGCTGTTTAAACATTCGCCGGGTTTGTTTGCGCGAGCACGACGACGCTGCTAGATCCTGGATGTTTACCTGTGTGCAAGAAGAACAACAGACGGCGCAGGCACGAGACTAGACTAGATGATCGTGAGTGAAGATATTATCAAAGCGTACGCACCTGTCGATCACCCGTACGCTTTGATAATATCTTCACTCACGATCAGTCTAGTCTAGTCTCGTACCTGCGCCGTCTGTTGTTCTTCCTGTACACAGGTAAAAATATCTGGGATCTAATGTTTTACTTGCTCCGGGCAAGTAGAACAACGTTACTGTCGAACCCTGGTCAAGTATCGCTGCTTTACTCATTAATAAAACAAACAATCAATATTCACACAACACACACGTCACATATACCAGAGTGTAATGACTTTTAAAAAGAGAACCTCGGTGCAGCCTAGCCACTGCACTGCCCGAGGAGACTATATATACCATTATATTCTAGATGACACCGGTGTTGTGTGTAAGGGGACAGGTATGGCATAGCACAAGTAGAATACAGATACATGTACATTAAGTGTGACATAGCACAGAAATCCCACTATTTAGCTCAGGTGTGACAGGAGTGTTTCTGGGTAATACTGCCTACCTTTCTTTTAGCTCTCCTCCTCTCTGCTCTCCGTTTGTTCCTCTCCTCCTCACTCAACCCTTCCTCTCTGCTCAAGAGGACATCCTGATTGAGAGACACACACACACACACATACACACATTACAAATAACATTTACCATATAAAACATACTTATCAAACATTAAAATATATCATACATCATACAATTTTACATTTGGCATAATATAAAACGCTTAAATCTCTAGTTACATAAGAATAGAAGTTTTCTGTAACCAGGTGTTTCCTTATCTGCTTTTTGAACATACGTTTACTTGTCAGGTTTATAATTACGAGCGAGACTAGGAGTGCAAGGTATCCAACTAGTAACCCTAAATCACGGCCAGTCAACTGTACCTGTGGAATGCAGACGTCGTCCTCACCCCTCTGGCCAGGAGCCCCACACTCCATCTCCTCCTGCTCACCCGCCACATCTACCAACACACACAGAGTTAACACACTCTATCACACATACACACACACACGTACGCAACTTCAAAGACAACAACCGTATCACTTTAATTCTCCTTGGAATTGTCCTGGTGGGATGGCGGTTGCCTAGAGGTTAGAGAGGCCGGCGGCTAGCAATCAGATGGTCGCTGGTTCGATCCCCGCCTCAGGAGGGAGCAAGGCGATTAACCCCTAATTGCTTCAGGGGCACCGAATATGGCTGACATGGAGCCTAGACCCTGTGGCTAGAGCAAAAATACCAAATTCCAACAATTTTCTGTTGTGACACTGACTGACAAGTTGAAGGCATGGCAAACAAATCAGTTAAAATAATCATAATTATTAAATAATTTGTGGCCTGGTCTAGCACTCTACAGTGTACTCATATGCCCATGTCGGCATGGGTTCAAATCCGACCCATGCCCTGCTGACATGCCCTCTCTCCCTTCTTCTCCTTACTTTCCTGTCTGTCTTCACTGTATCTGTCCAATAAAAATGATATAAATAAATAAAAAACTTACTTAAAAAACTTACTTAAAAAAATAAAAAAAATTATAATAAAAAAATAATAATGCTGCCTCAATGTGTTGTTATTGTCCCAGTGTCTGCCAATGGGGAGAGCCCCGTCTAAACCAGCTACGAGGAGACGGCACACACCCACACACACACCCACACACACACACTCTCGTGAGACCAAAGAGTCATGGGCGGAAATATCAGCTCAATCCATTACAGCAGGCAGTTGACACGCAGATTCCAGAGCATTCCACCCGCGCGACCGACCGAGGCAGAAACCTCAGGGAATTCTGTTAAGAAAGACGCGAAAGAGTTTTCCTTTTCAACAACTGTCACTCACACTTCGGGATGATGGACGTCCTACACACCCTGCCTATTGACAGTGCCTTGCAGAAGTATTCAAAAGTATGCACTATGTTCTCAGGTTGTTGCCTCAGGGCCTTAAATTGAAATACATTACACACAACCTACTGGAATCGATGTAGATTCTCCAAAGTGCTAGATTCATACAGATTCAGTCTCTGTTGACTGCGTGTGAGAATTCAATAAACTCAACTGAGAATCGCATAGGTCTATTCTGTAGCCACCCCCCCCCCCCCAGAATACGATCAAATGCAACAAACAACACAATAAGTTGATTGGAGTCCAAAAGATCCGCAGTTGCACTCAGCACAATAGCTGGGGGTCGTTGTGGTGTCAATTTGGAGGAGTGAGTTGAAAAGGTAATAAACTCACTCACTCAAACTCAAGTTGAATTACACCCCCCATCCCCCCCCCGTTTTTTAGTGGCATGGTTTACAGCTGTGAGTTGGTTTACATTGTGTATTTCAACGGTCGGTCATGCGGGTTGGCAATCCAAAGGAGGCGGGTTGGAGACTGTGTGAGTGTGAGAGAACAATACCGTTCCGCGGCGGCGTGGCGCTTGTCTGAAGTGCAGTGATCATGTTTCAGAGTTAAATCCCTGAGTCTTTCCAGGGAATCAATGACAGTGTGTTGATCCAACAGGAGGAACATTGCACACCCCCACACACACTGTAGATATACAGTAGTACTGTACTGATATCCATTGTCCTTGCTCTGTACAGATCATAACTGCATTCTGGACATATCTCGCTGTACCTGACACTGTACCTGTCCACACTTTTATGGCTTTTGCACTATTCCTACATATTCTGGCTAGATGCCAAATGCCTTTCGTTGTATTTGTACTTGCACTCTGCCAATGACAATTACATTGAATCTGAATCTTAATTCAAAGTGAGTTTGGAACTCCACAAGTTGTCTGGCCATGATGAGACCATGGCAATTATTCGACTCAAATCAACATTTATTTGACATGTACTGTACATAGAATACAGCCGTATACGATGCAGTGCAATGCTTAGGGCAACAACAACTACTCAACAATGCAGCAATCAAAAAATCAACAGTGTAATATAATAAAACAATAAGGACATATGGTGGCAAAGTGTATAGCAGCAATATTGTTAGGGATGCACGATATTATCGGCACCGATATTTATCGGCCCGATAATGGGAAATTAATGTTTATCGGTTTTTATCGGTTTTATAAAATTTGAGCCGATATAGAGCCGATAATATGAAGCCGGAAATATTTCTGCTTCCGGTTTCCGCGCTCATGATGCTGCGCCTGCGTACAGACGAGAGCGAAACGTGTCTTCCCCGGTGTGGACATTCTTCAGAGTTTCTGAGGCAGATAGTGCAGGTTCAGCGTTTGCAATTTGCAACACATGTTCGACAAAAGTTCGGAGAGGAGGGCAAAGGTCTACGAGTTACAACACAACGAATCTCATAAGTCACCTTAAGATTCTCCATTGCAAGCACGCTGTATGGAAGGAATATCAAGCACTAGTAGCAGAAGGTAGCCTAGCCGCGGTGCCTATTGAACACGCATTTGAAAACTGCAGGAAGACAGCAGACAGCTCAAAGGCTCAAGCAATCAATGAAAAAATAATGGAGTTTATGGCCCTCGACGACCAGCCTTTCTCTGTAGTAGAAGATAAAGGATTTCGCCAGCTAATTTCACATTTAGAGCCCTGGTATACACTCCCAAGCCGCCGCTATTTTGCAGACGTGTGCCTGCCTGCTCTGTATGATACAGTCGCCACACACATCCATAGTCTGATCGATACTAGCGTAAGCCAGATACGTTTTACCACAACCTACCTCATCCTCATGCACTAAAAGTAGCATAGCCACGCCCTTTTCAGTTGCTTTATTAAGCATACTAGTGTAGCCTACTATGTGCCTTGTGTCATTCTGTTTATCTGCAGACTAAGCAGCCACTTGGCACTAGTTTCTGTAAAAGTTCTATAAAACTTTTGGTTCTATAAAAGTCTTTATTTTTGTATTGACTGATGCACTTTATTTATTTATTTTTTGATATTTTATTTATGCATTTTCAATTTACAGGGATAGACAAGATGCACTTTATTTTTGACACTTTTTTGATCTAATTACTTTTAGGTGAGCCTTTTTTGTTTTCATAAAAGGAGGCCAGATCTTGGCTAAAAAAAAGCATTGTGCACTGTCTATAACAGATTCTGTTTGTTAGAGGAAATAATAAATGAACATTTGAAGAGTCAGAAGTGTTCTCTTTGTTGTGTTAACAATAGTGATGTAAGTTAGATTTGGTGAGATCACTATGGAATATTAAATCATCAATCTTTGCTCACTACATAGCCTTTCTTACCTTCAGGTGTGCATGAACTACAGGTTATCAACTGTGAAATTATATCTGTTCTCATATCGGTTATCGGCCACGAGAAGCGGGTAAATATCGGTATCGGTATCGGTTGGAAAAAAATGAATATCGTGCATCCCTAAATATTGTTTATGCAAATTTAAAGTAAACAGCATGACAATTGTTTGTGTATGTGGGTGTGTGTGTCACTCAGTATTGGTGCTATTTAGTAGACACACACACGTGACGGCAGCTGGTGAAGGGGGGAACAAGTTGGCAACCAATCCAAATATTCAGACCTTTATTCAGAAAACTTTTAATACATTTCAACATTTTAAATGTAAGTTGCCTTGCAAGCTAATCTTGTTTTGCAAGCCTGCTAACAATGTAAAGTAGTGTTATAGTTAACTAGGTAGTAGCGGGGATTACTCATCGAATCCAGTGCAATATTTTGGC